>NC_056744.1:1142376735-1142464235 GCF_019279795.1 Protopterus annectens
TCTGGAGCAAGAAAAACAAAAAAATGGCGTCTGCTGCATCTTTTATACCCCTGGCGCACTGACGGGGAAGAGGCGACAGCAACCGACGCCGGACCTAGACTTTGGAATTCAGGCTACACTGCGGGTAGCCTGCCAGCAGGATAACCCAAGTGTAATGACTGCAACAGTGAATACATGTAGGTACACAACTGTACTTTCTAACTTGTCTAGGGTACACCATAAACTAAAAAATCACAACTGGTACCCTCTCAAAATTACATTCTTGGGTGCAAGCTTGAATAGAACTGCCCAGATGACTTGCCTTACACCACAAAAGCAAATTCAGTTGGTGACTTACTTCAAACAGATGGCCACAAAAACCCTGCTATCTGCAAGACAAATTATGCAAGCCTTGGGGTTCATTGCCTCCTGCATTCTTCTAATTCCACATGCAAGACTGCATATGAGGAAACTTCAGTGGTACTTGACCTACCAAATACACCTACAAGCTCAATTCATGCCAGGAAAGCTAAATACTCTGGCAGACAAATTAAGCAGAAATCTTATGGACCCACATGAATGGAAACTGGAACCGCAAATTTTCAACATGTTGACACGCAAATGTGGGGGGGGGGGGGTCCAGATATGGTTCTGGGGTGAGGGGTCCAGATATGGTTCTGGGGTGAGGCAGAGATCCATCAGTTGGACAAATTCTGCACAAGAATTTATCACAAAAAAGCTTGGAAAGTGGATGCTCTATCAGTCTGCTTTTCCCCCCCTCTACCTCTGCTCTCCTAAGTTCTAAGTCAGTCAGGACAAACCAAAATTGATTCTGATTGCTCCAGACTGGCCTTGCCAACACTGGTACCATCTTCTGCGCAATGTCGCACCTTCCTCCGTGGCACCTGCCTCAGACACCTTACCTACTGTCTCAGCAGAACTACCTATTTCTGAACACGGCTCCAAACCTTGAATCTCGCAGCGTGGCTAATCTAATTTCACCCTTGGCATCCCTCAGCAAACCTGTGATGGATGTCATTTTGGATGCTAGAAGGCCTAGTACTAGAAAATCTTATACTGACAAATGGAAAAGATTTTGTGCCTGGAACCAATCACAATGAATAAAATAAGCACAGCAATGCCCAGTATTCTTCAGATTCTGCAATACTTAACTGCTTCATAGGGGCCTATCTCTTTCTTCCATTAAAATCCATGCCTCTGCCATTTCAGCTCATTACAACACAGAACCTCCTCTCTTCTATCATCCTCTGCTAAAGCAGTGTCTCAGAGGGGCCAAAGACGCAAGACCTCCCAGGAGTGCGCCAACCCCTGCATGGGTCCTCAATTTTGTTTTGGAAAAACTCTGTCCCTCCTTTTGAGCCAGCTGCTTCTGCAGACCTAAAATCACCTTTCCTTTTAGCAGTCACTTCAGCTAGAAGGATTTCTGAATTACAGGTTCTTATGGCAGTGGAGCCTTTCATTATTTTTCATGCGGACAGGGTGTCTCAGGACCAGTCCAACTTTCATGCCTAAGATGGTATCCAGTGTGGCTCTTAATCAGACTACTCATCTGCCAACTTTCTTTCCCAATCCACAGAACAAGGGTGAGCGGATTCTGCATTCATTGGATGTACACAGACAACTTAGATTTTACTTAAACAGGGCAAAATCTCAATCTGAACTACTGGTGGCATTTGCTGCTGGGGCAGAGGGAAAGGCTATTTCAAAGCAAACCATTTCCAAATGGATTAGCCATTGTATTCGTTTCTGCTATATGGTGGTAAACCTCTACCCAAGGATGTCACAACTCATCCCACCAGGGCTGCATCTCCTTTCCAGCTTTTCTCAGAGGGGTTCCTACCAGAGACATTCTAGAAGCTGCTACCTGGAGCTCAGTTCATACGTTCACCAAACATTACCATTCATCCCTCTCCTCTAAATCCAAAGCTGGCTTTGCCACTGCTGTCCTGCAGGGCCTTATAGCGGCTCCTAATGCTGTATAAATCCATCCTCCCAACCATAGCTTTGGGAATCTACCCAAATGTAATGACTGCAACAGTGAAACACGAAGAACATAGTACGGTTGTGTACACTTACCATAAATGTAGATGTTAGTGTGCTCACTGTTGCAGTCCTGGATGTTCATCGTGCATACAGCTGCAGTCATAACAGATGGGTTCTCCTGCCGT
The DNA here is from genome assembly GCF_019279795.1 of Protopterus annectens. Classification (NCBI taxonomy): domain Eukaryota; kingdom Metazoa; phylum Chordata; order Ceratodontiformes; family Protopteridae; genus Protopterus; species Protopterus annectens. The sequence goes on from NC_056744.1 coordinate 1,142,378,904, forward strand.
CAGGCGGTTTCTCGGTCGGCCGAATTCCAAAGTCTAGGTCCGGCATCGGTTGTCGTCGCTTCTTCCCTGACGTCAGTGTGACAGGGGTATAAAAGAACCAGCCGACGCCATTTTCTTCAGTCTTTCTTGCCGCGCGGTGCCCGAAGCAGAAGCAGTTCGCAAGTGCTGGTCGGCCAGCTCCTGAAATTACGAAAATTTTGCAACCGAAGTCTTCTTGAAAGCTAAGTACCCCATTGGGGAAACTTTTCTTGCCTCTGACCAATGTCAGACAAAGTTAATAATTGTATTTCATGTGGGAAGCAAATACCGCATAAGGATTTCCATTCCCTCTGTATTCCTTGTTTAGGCCCAGACCACGATGTCTCGGTCTGTCGCTTTTGTGCTACATTCAACAAACGCACCATTAAGCTTCGGGCGGAGTTCGCCCAGCATTATTTTAGCAAAGCATTTAACTATATTATGTCATCGGATACTCCAACTCCAGTTTTGTCTAAAAAGCGCAAAGATAAGGACCGACACATGAGGTCCGCGGCCTCTACCGACACCACGCCAAAGCCGACTACACGTGGTCCGGTTCTCAGCGAGGCGCCTACGCAGCCTCTGACTACCGACAACACTTCATTGGCGGTGTCTCCTGTGCCCAAGGTCGCAGGCTTCTCGGCCCACACCCCGACTACAGATACCGAAGCCACTCTTGGCGGTGAATCTCAAAATCTGGACAGGTCTACCTCCTCTCAAGGTGTCTTCAGACCTTCCTCTTTTTCCATCAAGGCTTTCACTAAGTCTAAAGCAGCCTTGCATTCTAAGAGACAAGCTACACAGGGCCCATCTCCAGGCCCCATGCCTAAAAAACAGATGCTTAAAATGGCTGAGGATTTAATTACTCTTATCAGGGGTTCTCAACCCCCCCGGACAAAAGGCCCAGAGTGGAGGAAGAATCCCCCTCCTCTGATCAGGGCTCCATTATTTCAGAGCACTCTGAACAGGAACATTCTTACTCCCCTTTTGAAGAGTCTGATGCAGAGTAGTCCATTCCCTCTGTATCCCCAGAGGATTACTCATTTGGGGAAACTTTGCATACCTTAAGGGAACACTTCCACTGGGAAGGCCAAGATTATTCAGATTCCAAGAAAAAGCTTAGGGAATTTCTCTTGCTACCTCAGCACAGGCCTCTGGCTATACCTCCTGTCTTGGACAATACTAGATGTGTACTCGGAGGCCTGCCTTAACCCGGATTCTCTACCTCCAGCCCCAGTCAAGCCTGACAGGTACTACAGGGTTCCTGACTCACACTAGTTTCTATACAAAAGCCATGCTGCTGACCCAGAAACCATCTCACAGGGCCCCAAGGGAATTAAGGCGTCCACTGCTAAAAATCTTTCGAGAGAGATTCCAGATCCTTAGAAAGGTGGGGAAAAAAGGTATATACCTCGGCTACCTTAACCATGAGGGCATTAAACTGTCAGTTCCATATGCTAAAGTACCAACAGTTTTTGTTATCACAATTGAAAAGTAAAATGTCACAAGCTGAACAACCAGACTTGAAGGAGTTGCAGGATTTGATGCATAGTGCAGAACAAGTGGGTAAACATACCTTACAATGTGGTTTTGATGCTCTAGAGGCCTCATGTAGAGCTGCTGTTACAGGATCAGTCATACGTAGACATGCCTGGCTCAAGGAACAAACCCTGCCAGATCATGTCAGTTAAATTACTAGATGCCCCTCTACAAAAGGATGTATTATTTGGTGCTAATGCTGAGGAGGTATTAAGGAAAATGGAGGAAAAGGCTAAATCAATGCAAACTGTGAGATTTTCTACAGGTACAACCCCCACGTTTCAGTAGAAATTGGCCTTCCAAAAATTGGTCCTTTCCAGCCACGGACAGACCCCAAAGAGGTAGATACAGGCGCCCGAGGGGCAGAGGGCAATCCCAAGGATCGTTTAGAGGCAGACAATGGCAAGCTCCTACACAGAGGTGGTGAGGGTAACTCGCAACCATTCAGAAAGCAAGCCCAATGACTTTCCCCTTTGCATGCCAAGCAAGACTCAAATGGCAGCACCCTTAGGTGGAAAACTGGCATTATTTTCAAAAAATTGGCATATTGCCACAAAAGACAAATGGATCCTGGACATTATAAACAGAAGCTACAGATTCCATTTTCACACCCTTCCAAAAATGAGAGGCATGCCAAACCTGCCACACAATCAAAGGGCAGAGGCACAGAGACAAATTTCAGATTTCATAGACATGAAAGCTATTCAAGAGGTACCTACGCACGGACAAGGTCAAGGTTTTTATTCCAGACTATTCCTGGTACCAAGGAAGGGAAAAGATTGGAGACCTATTTTGGACCTATCCATCCTAAACTCATTTCTACTCGTACCAAAATTCAAGATGCTCACTCTACAACAGCTTCTTCCCATGCTGGGCAAGAGTTTTGGCTGGTAACATTGGACCTCAAGGAGGCATACCTGCATGTCCCAATCAGACAAAATTTCAGAAGATACCTCAGATTTCTTGCAGGTTCAACCCATTATCAATTCTCTGCATTGCCCTTTGGCTTATCTACTGCACCCAGAGTATTCACGAAATGCCTGGCATCAGTAATTGCCTACTGCAGACTTCAAGGGATACAAATATACCCCTATTTGGACGACTGCCTGATCCAAGCGGACAGCAAGCACATTCTTCTGAAACATATGGCTTATGTAATAATGTTGTTGAATTCTCTGGGATACACAGTCAACAAGAAGAAATCAAGGCTTAATACCCTCTCGGAAAATAATTTTCCTGGGTGCCAACTTGGACACAAACACCCAGGTGGCCTACCTCACGCCAGAGAAGCAGGGGCAACTAACTCAATACTTCAGAACACTAGAAATTTGCACCAGGCTGACTGCAAGGAAAATCCTGCAGGCTCTGGGATTCATGGCATCTTGCATCTTACTAATCCCATGTGCAAAGCTGCATATGAGGAAACTTCAATGGTACCTGAAAAACTTATGGTCTCAACACAGCCACAGTTTGGAAACAATAATACCACTAATTCCATGTCTTCAAAAGGAATTTCTTTGGTGGGCTCAAGCTTGCCAAACAGAGGTCTCCCATTCAGCAAGCCTCAAGCAAATCAAGTCATCACAACAGACGCCTCGGACTACGCCTGGGGGGCGCACATGACAGATCGGTGCATTCAGGGCAAATGGTCCCAAAAAGAAAAGCACCTTCACATCAATCAAAAGGAAATGCTAGCAGTAATAAATGCTATTATAGCTTTCAAAGACCTTCTGCAACCAGGTCAACTATTGATAAGTACGGACAACACCACAGTAAATGTGGTACATAAACGGAGGAACCCATTCATACCCCCTATGCAGACTGGCCATGTCACTTTGGAACATGGCCCTGGACTTACAAATCGAACTACAAGCACAGTACTTGCCAGGCAAGGAAAACACGCTGGCAGACAACCTAAGCAGAAATATGACAGATCCACACGAATGGAAGTTGCATCCTCAAGTTTTTACAGAGATAATTCAAGCATGGGGAAGGCCAGACATAGATCTCTCTGCCTCCCACAAAAATCACCAATTGACAAAATTCTGCTCAAGGATTTTTCATCCAAAGGCCTGGAGAGTGGATGCTCTCTCTTTCAGTTGGACATCAGTGACAGTTTATGCCTTCCCACCTCTTCCTCTGCTGCCCAAAGTTCTATTAAAAACCAGAGCAGACAGACCAAAGATTATTCTCATTGCTCCAGACTGGCCAAGACAACACTGGTACCCACTCCTGAGGAGCCTGACGCATTCCCCACCATGGACCCTGCCTCTAATGCCTCTTCTTCTGACTCAGCACAGCTTCAAAACTCTTCACAGTCAGCTAAAAACACTCAATCTAGCCGCATGGAAGATTCCTTAGCATCACAACAGACCCTACTCTCCAAGGAGGTGCAGGATGTCATTTTGGAGGCCAGAAGGACGTCTACTAGAAAAGCTTACTCTGCAAAATGGAAACTGTTTTGTGTCTGGAATGAGAAAAAGGGCCAGGATCCTGGAAAACTGAATTTACCTCAAATATTACAGTATCTAGCTGAGCTGCTAAGCAGTGGACTTTCATTCTCCTCCATCAAAATCCATGCCTCAGCCATTTCTGCAGAATACAACACTGATCCACCCTTATTCTTTCACCCCCTCTTAAGACCGTTCCTCAGAGGGGCTAAGAATCTAAAACCCCCAAGGAAACAACCAATACCGGCTTGGGATCTCAATTTCATTCTAGAAAATCTGACCTTGCCTCCTTTTGAGCCAGCTGCCTCATCAGATTTGCAATATTTGTCCTGGAAAACAGCTTTCCTTCTGGCTATTAGCTCAGCTCGTAGGGTATCGGAACTACAAGCTCTCATGGCTGTGCAGCCTTTTATCATCTTCCATCAGGACAGAGTTTCCTTACGAACCAACCCGTCCTTTATGCCAAAAGTGGTATCCAGGGTAGCTTTGAATCAGGCCATACACTTACCTACCTTTTATTCTAATCCTCAAAACAAAGGGGAGAGATTACTACATTCCTTGGACATCCACAGACAACTGCGTTATTTGGACAGAACAAAGCCTTTCAGAAAATCAGAACAGCTCTGTGTCCTATGCTATAGGAGCTCAAGGAAAGCCAATTTCCAAACAGACCATCTCAAAATGGATAGCCCACTGCATACGCTTTTGTTCTTTACATGGCAAAACTGTACCTACAGGCATCAGATCTCATTCCACAAGGGCCATGGCTACCTCTGCAGCCTTTCTCAGAGGAGTTCCTACCAAAGATATTTTAGAAGCAGCCACTTGGAGTTCTCTGCATACCTTCTCCAAGCACTACCACCTTCCACTATACTCCAAATCTAGAGCGGGCTTTGCCACTGCAGTCTTGCAGGGCATTCTGGCTCCTCCTAGTTCCACCTAGTGCCTACCACCCCTTTCTTAGCTTTGGGATTCTACCCATCTGTTATGACTGCAGCTGTATGCACGATGAACATAGTACAGTTTTGTACCTACCATAAATGTAGATGTTCGAATGCTAATACAGTTGCAGTCCAGCTTTCCCTCCCTCCTTCCCCTCTTGGGACAGGCCTATTGGCTAACACCTCCTCATGCAACCTGATTGCAGTATTCATTCTTGATGTATTTGCTTGCACTACTGTATTTTGATTATATGGCATTGCTTTATTACACAAATGTATGTATTGCCTTCCTTCTGGGGGCACCTGACATCTGGGGCAAGAAAAACTGAAGAAAATGGCGTCGGCTGGTTCTTTTATACCCCTGTCGCACTGCCGTCTGGGAAGAAGCGACTACAACCGACGCCGGACCTAGACTTTGGAATTCGGCCGACCGAGGACCCGCCTGACGGCAGGAGAACCCATCTGTTATGACTGCAGCTGTATTAGCACTCTAACATCTACATTTATGGTAGGTACAAAACTGTACTTTACCCACCCTCCAGCCCCCTGTTTTTCTCTTACTCTATACCTCTACTTTCTTTTACTATGCTTAAAAGCTTTTTTGATGTATTTGCTTTTTTTTTTTTTAAAGGTATAATGTTAAGTTGTCAATCTCGCCTTCATTCTTGCTGGATGGGTTCGGAGCCGATCCTCGGCTCCGACTCTGCCAATACTACAGCTCGAGAGCTAATTCCACCGGCTCGAGGCTCCCCTATATCCCACAATGCTAGGAGGTAACTACCCAGATCTCGTTTGCTGCTATAGCTGACGAGGTGCGCTTTTCTACCGGCTCAGGCAGGTTAGTCAAATTTTACCTTTAGGTACTGCTAATAACCCCCCTTTTTAGTTCTAATACAAAATTCACTTCTTGTGTGTTGCCTGGGTCCTTTCACCTGTAGGACTCTTGTGCTTTTTGTCATGGTTTTAGCCCTAGAGTCCTGCAGGAACGCAAGAATAAGCTTATCTTGCAGGGCTTATTAAAGCCTGAAGGCCCCCCGACTCAGTCTGTGTCGGGGAAGCCTTCAAAAACTTGCAAGCAGTCGGCTCCTGAGTCGACTGCTGAGAAGTCTAAGCAGGCTTCGACATCGGCTCCGGCCGGAGCCGATGTTTCTAAGCCTCATACTGTTACCTCTACTCCGGCTGGAGCCGAGGCTGATAAGACTTTGTCTGCTCCGATACCCTTATCGGAGCCACATTCGAGAAAGAGGTCCAGGTCCCCCTCTATCGGATCCGTGCACTCGGCGTCAGTATCCCCTCTCCTTTCGGAGCGAAGTCACAAAACTCATTCCTCTCGGTCTTCCAGATTATCAGACCATGATTTGCAGAGGGTGGTGAGTAGGCTTAAGTCCGAGGCACTAGCCCAAATGCTGCATAGCCCGACTCACCAGTCAGTGGCTATTCCCGTTCCCCAATACATTCCTCCTCCGACTCCGAGTTCGGAGCCAAGGCTTGTCTGAGCCATGACTGTCGGTGCGTCGGATCCGATATCTTCCATTTCGGCTCCGTCGTCTGCCCCGATCTCCTCTTTGGAGGGATCTCGGCGCCGAGCTTCCCTCGTCTGCTCCGAGGGGGCGAGTGGCATCGGACACTTGTCCGACCCCGCTCTCCCTCTCGGAGCTTCGGCGCTGCTGAGTTCGGCTCCTACATCGGCTTCGGAGCCGTCTGTCGGTGCTGGGGGAGGTCCTTGTCTCTTCGGAGCGAGGGCCTCGGGCCTTGCCTGACAGGGGTGCCTTCGAGGTCATGCGGAGCGTGCTAGAACCAGGTTCTGCCCCACAGTCAGCTCCTTCAGCCCCTCCATCTACAGTGCCTGCGGTGATTTCTACTCACCCCCTTGTCCCACACCGCAGAGAGCCAACTCCTCAAGATTCCCCATTGGGAATTTCCTCCTCTTCCTAGGTCTCTCCTGACCCTGCAGGAGATCCCCCAAAGAAAAGGCAGTGCAAGAGGAAGCACATTGACTCCCCTGAGTCTTATCACCTCTGACACTGACTTAGAGGAATCCGAAGGGTCCCCTCGATCCCCCTCTGAGGATGTCTCCTTTGCTGACATCCTTGAAATCCTCAAACAGAGGGGGAACTGGCCAGCCCTTAATCCTTCGGAGGATGAGTCAGTGTATCTTGAGGCGTTTGGTTCTCACCCTTCTACCTCCTGGGTGTCCCCTCCCTTTGACTCCCTTATGGAAGTGGTGGCAAGGAAGGCTTGGACGGCTCCTGACTCAGTGGAACCCACCCTGAGGCGACCATCCAAATTTATTACTGCCCCCAAAGACAGAGTTTTTATCCAAGGGTGTCCCTGTTGATGCCATGGTGGTGGCTGCGGCCACAAAGAAGGAGTTAGCTGATCCTTCGGTTCCTGTCCATCCTCCTAATAAGGAATCTAGGACCATGGACAGGTACGGCAAGCGGATGTTCTCGTCGGCAACCTTTTCAATGCGGTCGCTGAACTACTTATGCCACTTCACTCGTCTCCAAAGAGATTTACTCAAGGATATGGGTGAACTGATGAAGGATCCTACAGCTGAGGGGTTCAAAGACACAATGAACTCCCAGTTGGCAACCCTAAATTCCATCGTTAACTCCTCCATGCGGCTGGTCTCATACGCAGCAGATGGGGCGAGTAGAGCCGCAGGCACAGGTGTTGCCTTACGAAGGCACGCCTGGATGCGGCTATGCAACTTTGCGGACCCTTTCAAGGCGTCCTTCACCAACTCTCCCTTTGGATCATCATTGTTTGGTCCACAGGTGAAGGATACATTGACCAGGTGCGAGGTAGAAGGTAAGACTCTCTGCCGTAGGAGTCCGTTTTTCTACCCCTTCTAGACCCTATCCCAAAGGTCAAAGGGGAGGGAAGATGTGGTTCATAAACAATCCCAGGGAGTCTCATCTGACGCACAAGGCCGATTCCCCTCTAGAGGCAGAGGGGGGAATAATAATAGACGCCGCCCTAGAGGCAGAGGAGGTCCGCAAAACCATGGTAGCAGAGAAATGTTCTCTGACAAACCCTTTCAGCACCCCTGAGGGGCTGCCCGGCTGTCTGCCTTCGGTGGCAGTTGGGGGAAGGTTATCACTGTACCCAAAAGCCTGGCTTTCCCTTACTCAAGACAAATGGGTACAGTCGATCATATCCGAGGGTTATAAAATTCCGGATGGTCATGCTACAGTCCATTCTACCCTTTTTGGGTCAGGACAATTGGATGTGCTCGATAGATCTTCAGGACGCGTACTACCACATCAAAATGAACAGACGCTCCAGGAGATATCTCCGCTTCAGGCTGGGAGCCAGTCACTACCAATTCAGGGCCCTGCCCTTTGGTCTCACTACAGCCCCCCGGGTGTTCACCAAATGCATGGCAGTGGTCACGGCTCACTTGAGACGTCAAGGATTCCAGGTGTTTCCATATCTGGACGACTGGCTCCTTACTGCCACCACCAGACATCAGCTTCTCCTATCCAGGGACTTCACCATTCATTCTTGTCAAACTCTAGGCATTTCAATAAATTTTGAAAAATCTGCCTTGTCAGTCTATTATTTTTATAGGCGCCACCTTAGATACACAGACCCTTTCAGCCAGCCTCACAGAGCAGACTGTTAGACATTCGGAACCAAGTGTCCCTTCTCTTACAATGTGTCAGTCAAAGCCAGACTGGTGTTGAAGGTACTAGGACTCATGGCAGCAGCTATTCCCCTTCTCCCCTTGGCTCGCTTTCACATGAGGATCCTCCAATGGATGCTTTTTACTCAATTGTCCTTTCAACAACTCCCGATGTCCCATACCATATTGATAACTCAAGCATGCAAGAATCAACTGTCTTGGTGGATCACATCACCTCAACTTCTCCGAGGAAGACCCTTCACCCCCCCCCAGTTGCCACGTTGATAACAGATGCCTCCCTGATCGGGTGGGGGGGGGGATTATAAGGGCAGGACAGTCCAGGGCACGTGGCAACCTTTCGAGTGCCACTTGCACATAAATGTCTTAGAGATGAGAGCAGTGCTTTTAGCGTTGCAAGCCCTTCACGACTCTCTTCCCAAGGGGACTATTGCAATTCAAACGGACAACATGTCCGTAGTGTGGTACATCAACAAACAAGGCGGAACCAGATCATACCCTTTATGTCGAGAAGCACTCAGACTTTGGCAATGGTCGATCTCTTCTCAGCGTTTTCTGATAGCAACGCATATTCCCGGGAAATCCAACGTCATTTCAGACAAATTGAGCAGAGCAGTTCTCATGCCACACAAGTGGTCTCTAAAGAAGTCAGTTCTAGAAGAAGTATTCCTAAGATGGGGCCAGCCTTGCTGCAATCTTTTTGCTACTCCCCAAAACAGCAAGCGTCACTACTTCACTCTCTTCCCGTTACCAGGCCATCCCACCAGAGACTCTCTAGTCCACGATTGGCCCTGGGGACTTCTGTATGCCTTTCCCCCCTTTCCACTGATACCTCAACTAATTCAGAAAGCCATCGCCTTGAAAGTGACAATGATCCTCATTGCCCCTTACTGGTCTCGACAGATATGGTTTCCCTTTCTTCATCGTTACCTTTTGGAGCAGCCTTGGCATCTGGACCCAGTACCAGATCTGATTACCCATCAATCGGGTCAGCTGCACCAATCTCTGTCTTCTCTAAACCTCACAGCGTGGTTTCTCCGATTCCAACCTTAGCCAGGCTTCCCTCAATATCTCGATCGGTCCGAGATATTTTGATAGCCTCTCATAAATCTTCTACCCGGAAGATTTATACTAGTAAATGGAAACGTTTTTCCCTTTGGGCATCATCGAAAAACATAGATCCCTTTACTGCACCTATTCAGTCTGTTTTAGACTTTCTAGCAGAACTCTTTCATTTAGGATCTTCTGCATCAACCATTAGAGTTCAGTTGGCTGCCATATCAAATTTTCATGTTGGTGTTTCAGAATCCAGCATCATGGCTCACAAACTCTGTCAAGCATTCTTAAGGGGTGTATTTCTTCTCAAACCTCCAATCAAAGACCCCCCGCCTCAATGGGATTTGAACTTGGTTCTGGCATCTTTAATTCTTCCCCCCTTCGAACCGGCGGCTTCATATTCTCTGAAGTTGCTTTCTTGGAAGACACTTTTTCTGGTAGCTATAACTTCAGCGAGAAGAGTATCCGAACTCCATGCTCTGTGCAGTCGTCCTCCTTACTTAGTTTTTCACAAAGACAGGGTATCCCTCTGTACTAATCCATCCTTTTTACCTAAAATTTCTTCTCAAATTAACCTAAACCAAGTTATTGATCTCCCTGTTTTTTTCCCTAACTATTCAAATAGGTCAGAACAAAAGCTGCATTTTTTGGATGTTCATCGCCAACTGAGATATTACTTAGACAGGACTAAACAATTCAGGAAATCTGATCAATTGTTTCTGTCATATGCAGAAGGTAAATTGGGCCTTCCAGTCACTAAAGTATCCCTTTCTAGATGGCTCACTTCTACAATTACCTTCATCTATGAGATCAGACATCAAAACCTACCCTCAAGACCAATTACCTTCATCTATGAGATCAGACATCAAAAACTACCCTCAAGACCTAGAGCTCATTCAAGTAGGGCATTAGCTACATCCGTAGCCTTTCAGGACAGGTTGCCAATAGATTCAATTTGTGCAGCAGCCACCTGGGCTTCTCCTCATACATTCATTTCATATTACAAATTGGACATGGTTTCCAGAAGCCGTGCCAATTTTGGTTCCACTGTTCTCAAGAGTCTGTTCCGATAGGCCACCCGGGATAAGGTGCTAGGGACGCGGTCCCATCCAGCAAGAATGAAGGCGAGATTGACAACTTAACATTAAGAAGTTATGTACCTACCATAACGTTCCATGTTAGTTGTCTTCTCGCCGCCTTTCTTGCGTCCCACCCTCCTTCCCCCAAGCCTGGACAGACCGACTGGAATTCTTTTTGTGTTTTTCTTCCGAAAGTTGTTACTCCCACACATTCTCCCACCTCTTCTATCTTTACTGAGGTCTGCCTTTCCTTTACGCAGATTGTTTGAGGTGGGTTTCCCTACTCCATTCTATGGAGACTAGGATTGCTTGGTATAGCTATCAAAAGAGATCTGAGTAGTTACCGCCTAGCATTGTGGGATATAGGGGAGCCTCGAGCTGGTGGAATTGGCTCTCGAGCTTTAGTATTGGCCGAGTCGGAGCCGAGGATCGGCTCCGAACCCATCCAGCAAGAAAGAAGGCGAGAAGAAGACTAACATGGAACGTTATGGTAGGTACATAACTTCTTATTCGTGTTTTAAATTATATATATATTTTGCTCCCCATGTCATCCCAAGTAGGCAGATACTGGATCCCCTTAGAATGACACCAGAAGCTTAGCCAATTGTTGGTCAATCATTTTGTTGTACTGCGGTATCATTTGGGGTGATGGTAGAATTTTACTCAGGGCTAGGGTCATACCTGCTTGGGCTACAAGATCGGAGAGCTCTTCCATGTCTCTTTTCATGTGGTCCAGGGAGGTACGTCTCTGGTCATTCACACCAACATGGATAATGACAGTCATATTTGTACTTGTGGAGTGACCTGAGTGCATGGGTTGTGGTGGATCCTGGCACCTGACAGGCAGCTGACAATAGCCTTGTTTAGTCTGGTGAGTGGGACATCAGTGTGCCTGACTATAGAGTCACCTATGACTAGTGTGTTGGGTACGTTTTGCCTTATTGGCTGTGGTTGAGTGACGCACTGAGTCTGTGGGCTGTGTCATTTGGATTGTGTTGGGGGATGGAGGTTGCTTGTGTTTCTGCTTTGGAGGTCTCTGTTGCTTAGATTATTATTGAGAGCCTCTGTGAATGTTTGTGTTTACTGTGTGTGGATTTTGGTGGTGTAGATTTAGTGAGATTGTGATGTGTGGTGTGGTGCAAATGTTTACCTTCTCATGACTGTCAAGTTCAGTCATGGTTGGAGAGAGCTTTACCTCCAGTTTGACTAGATAAGGACTTCTCTCACAGGTTGTAGTATTGGGTGGTAGGAGGAGAGGGTTGTCTGTGTACATGAGGCAATTGCTACATTGTCTCAAGATGCCCAAATTCATCAGATAGGAGAGAACACTGGGAGATGACCCTTGGACATGCCTGAATAAAACTATTTTCCTCTAGATAAGTGAGGAAAGTGAGCACGAGCTGTTTTTTCTCTAAGCAAGTGAGAAAAGTACAAAAACTGTATTTATAATCCGATAACTTAATTTGGTGATGGGCTCTGAATGGTGTTCTCTGTTGTGCCTTTTAATTGCTGGTCTAAGTAAACTTATTCTAATATTTTGTGGCTGTTTTTTAGGTCAGGCTGTAGCTGCAGCTCATGTACCTGGTGCTGCTCAACCAGCTGCTGCTGCTGCTCAGCCAGACTACAGTGCTGCATGGGCTGAATACTACAGGCAACAAGCTGCATATTATACACAAACCAGTCCACAGGGAATGCCTCCTCACCCTCCAGCTCAACAGGTATAGTAGTGTATTTGTTTAAAACTAACTTTATAGTGTTTCTAACTATAGTTAAACACTTCTCTTCAGTTGACTTAACAAAAAATGCATGCAGGGCAGCTAAGTCTTAGAATATGTACCAGTACACATAGTGTTTTCTCATGTATTGAATGAGACTGTTTTAACATGTATTGAATGAGATTTTTTCCCCAGCCAGGCTTTTAGAAAAGATCAGACGGTGGGTGCCACCTTGCACACTTAACCTTTTTTTTCACCCTTTTTTCAAAGGAGTCTCTCCTAATTTAGGCTGCAATGTGGATTTTCTGCTTGTTTAACATCTTGTGTATTTCTTATGTATCTTTCCTGCACAGGGCCAGTAATGTGACGTGGACAGTACAGTAGTTGCTTCATTGTGGGGGAAAAAACGTTTATTAAATGTATGGCTGCAGACGACTTGATGAAGATCTTAACTTTCTTTGGTTTAAAAATGTTTATGTATGAGCTATCATTACTGATAGGAGATGATATTTCTGTGTAGAAATGATTTGTTTTTAGTATATGGTATAGATGTAAACATTCCAGAAAATGTATTTGCAACTACTATTATGTGGTCAATACTTTGTTATACAAATGTACTTTTTTTCATTGTATATTTTCACTTTTAAACATGCCTGTTTTTGTGCTTTATAATAAATAATATGAAACCTTCTGTGTCGGTAAGTTGGATATGTGGATACTTGAATCAAAGTATGCTAAGTTGAATTGCATTTGTCAGGCTGATTGATGTTTCATACTGTGTGCTCTTCCACATTGTAAATAACTGAACATTAACGTGCTTAATTTTGCCCTAAGATGGAACAGGGAGTTTAGTTGTAAAAGCTAGATTTCTTAAGTGATTCTCATCCGGTCCAATCCATAATTGAAGTAGGTATTACTTTTGTTAGTGGTTTTTGCTAGTCAAGATTGCCAGTGTTTTAGCCCAGTACAACTGCTAGCACAGTCTCATCCTAGTCTTTTTTTTTATTGCCTGTGATTTTTAAATGTTTTGCAGCATAACACTGTTTAATGTTTTGAGCACTGTGCGGTTGCCATGTCTTTATATTGCATGCTTCTTGAGATAGGCTTTTTAGGATAGATATTAGTAAGTATATATATTTTTTGTACTTTGTAGTATTTCAAGGGAAGACCTTGCCAGCAAAGCTTAGTATAGAGCTGTTGAAGTTTTAATGTTTGACAGGTTAAATGTGAGCACTTCTCCCATGACATTTCTTTGCAAACCTGGTGCAGCACACTTGCATTGTTTAAATGTATATGCGTACTCCCACCTAACTAGAATTTCAGCTTAACAGATGCTTTAATTTTTTTCCTTCCAAAATGCCGTCCGAAGCCATTGTTCTGTGATTTATAGATTTGGTGTTTTCTTTGAATTTTGAGTTTGTTTTTGTTACATGTAAGAAATTACATGTAAATGCAACCTGTCTTTGCCATTCTGTTGAAGTGCAGGTTTGATCGAGCCATGCAGCCTCTTTGCCATTATCTGTTGAAGTGCAGGTTTGATCCAGCTAGTGTAGAACTAGCTCTATAGGGGGTGAGGATTCCTGTGCTGTTACCATCCTTGATTGTGTTCCTTCAAGGAGCATTGCACTGTAAGTACATCAGAATACCAAAATGAATTATATTTTGTCGTTGTTCCACCATATTGCATTTAAAGTACCTTACCCTGTTTTGTTAAATGTGCATATGCAGTGCTGACATGCAGGACTTTTTTTTTATAAACTAGAGCTACACTTCATAGTTTTGCTAGCATTCTTTTTAATATGGGTTTTGTGGGTAAGTATTACTGTATATTTAGCTGTAACTTTGAAATGTATTGATAAATAAGCCATAAAGTAGACTGATCAGGTCTCGATTTATTGAGCCTTAGTGGCTTTCATGTGAGACCTGTTAAACTGCATTCTTAATACATAACTAGAGTACATGTACAGGAATAGTTATTTTTCTGTGCTGCATATCACAGGGTTTCAAGCGTCTGTATGTTGTCGTTAAACCTCAGATTGATAAAGTGGTGTGTAATTTTACTTTGGGTTAGTTTCTGTTTCAGGCTTTTTCTTGGTGAGGATCTGTAAGTTGCAAAGCAAGACTTTTGCAGCATGTTGTAGGTAAACTGTATTGTAAATTAATTAGAAATGTCTGTCACTGTAATAGACTATTTGCAATTTGTTAATAGAGGTATAATTCATTTTAGGAAAACTGAAATATTTTGTTTGCATATCTTTCTGTTTGGAGTACTTTTTATTTGCAGTATGCATGTCTTGTCTAGAATCATTTCCCATTGTGAAATGGTGCACACAATAGACACTGTCTCAAGTAAGTTTCAGGGATCTGTGATAATGCATATGTCTCTTGTACATTGATCATTTGAGCTATGTGAAATTGACAGTACCTTGATAAACTTCAGACCAAAGTGACTTAAGTGTTTTGCAAAACGTAAATAAGTTATTGTGAACTTTGTTCACTCTGGAGGATGTTTATGTATGAATTCATGTGAATTTCTGTTTGCAAACGGTGCAATTAATGTATTTATACTTACAGTGCCACCCAGACCATCTACCTTAGGTTTTGCTGCAGTGTGCTAAAAGGTAAGCACAACCTAAGGGAACATGATAAACCATATTCATGACTGAGTAGCTAAAGTGTTGCCCTTTTATATTGGTAAAGGAATAGCTACCTTATTTTTGGGCTGTTTGCATGTGCATACCAGTAAAAGTAATGTTTATGTAGCTCTGTCATTCTTCTTGGGTTTAGTTTCCTTTTAAATGTTCAAACTTAGGAACTTGTTAATTTAGCAGTATGCCATACTGTGTCAGTATCTGTGTAGATTAGGTGCAGTTAACTTTATTAGAATCTATTATGGGATATGGAGATTTTGCTCACAGATGACTTTGTTTTTTTTATTTTGCTGAAACTGTTCCTCCTGAATTTTCCATTTTTTGTCATTTAAGAATTCATTTTCTTGTAGTATTAGGGGGTTGTAAAATTCTTGTACAAACTCCTCTCAACATCAGCTGATGTCTGTGGAAGAAAGCATTTCACCTTGTGTAATGTTTGTAATAGACTCAGCACAAGACATCTGCCTTCCAGTATACAAGCTTTTGCACAAGCCATATTTCACTGATATAGTTGGAATTTCTTGCTTTTGGAATCTTGAGGCTGAGCCAAATAACAGACTTGTTCACTTCCCCCAACCCAGTGGACACCCAAGTGATAGTTTGATGCCATTTTCTCAGTTCGTTCTTGCTTTGAGTCAGAAATGCCATTGTTTAGTTTTGGTTGAAGTCTTGTATTGTGTCACTGTCAAAGCCAAGGGTCCTGTTAAAATCTTTTTTTGATTATTTTTCCAGATATTGTGTAGGGCCAAATTGCTTCAGAAATGTACTGAACAGCACAAAGAGTGGTGTTTGCAAGCACCCATTATGGTATCCACTGGTTCCTCAGTTGAAGTCATGCTTAAAAGAAAGACGCGTCTGAGAAAGCTACTATAGCCTGACATTTTGTTTCCAATAGCCTTCCCATGCTTGAGATTGTCAATGGAGTGGACACTTTCAGATGTTGCTGTTGGTGCTTTCAACATCTGTATATGCCAAATACTGGTCTGTGGTTAATCATATCCGTTGAATGGCTTTTACTTGTATGCCAGTAATCGAAACTCCTTTTCATCATAACCTGAATCAAACCGTTATAGTTTGCCAAAGTTGGGATCGTCCGGTGATGCTGTCAGCTAAAACTAAACAGTTAACGTTTTAGGAAATATGACTTCTAAAGTGCACACTGTTTAAAAAAGTACAGATTGCCTTTTATGTGTTAATAAATAGTATTATCCCATTAAATGTGCTATTCTAGAGTTGCTATTTATAATTAGCAGGGCTGTGGGGGTCATAGCCCCCCACAAGAGGACAATTTGGTAAACTTATGTAGGGGGCTGTGCACCCCACATCCCCCAAGTATATAGCAGTTTACCGGTTGTTGGGGACTGTGCCCCCCACAGCCCCGCTTATAAATACCAACTCCAGGATTACACATTCATAAGATAATACTGTTTAAAAAGTGTTCTGTACTTTATTTTATACAGTGTGCACTTTGTCATATTTTCTAACGTTACTTTTGTTTTAGTTGACATCCTTGGACAGTCCCGATGTTGGCCAACTATTAATGTTCAATGATTTGCTTTACAGTGTAAAGCCTATACAGTGAATAACAGTTTCGGTTAGTAGCATTTAATTAAACAGTTTGGCTGCTTTCTTCAGTTAACCATAGGCTCGCCAAGTACATTCAGGTGTCAGATGGGTATGGAGCTGCTAGGCATGCACCAACTTCTGACACCCAGATTTTTGTAAAGCTGGCAAGGCAGAACCACCCATATCTATGATCTTCGTTTCACTGTTGCAGTCCTCATATATGGGTTATCTTGCTCCTGGTAGTACTCAGTCGGCCCGAATACCAAAGTCCTTGGTATATTATGTCTGCTGCCACCGATTATAAAACTGATGTCAGAACTTCAGGTATAAAAGGGGGCAGCCGACACCATTTCCTCAGTCTTTCTTGCCTTGGAGCCCGAAGCAGATGCAGTTCGCACTAGTGCTGGTCAGCCATTTTCCTTAGTTTTGCTTTCAGACTACCAAATTAAAGATGCCTTCAGATAAGTACCCCATTGGGAAGCCTCTTTTTTTGCTTTAATGAATGTCCGATAGTTAACTGTCTTGCCTGTGGAAAACAGATTCCGCACCATGATTTCCATTCCTGTTGTATAACTTGTTTGGGCTTTGATCACGACGTCCTTAAGAGCAATCTCTGTGCTTTTTAACCTGCGTACCATACGCCATAGAGCTAAGATTTTGTATAAGCATTTCGGAGTCTGGCCTAAGTTAGTCGGTATGGCGTCTTCTGGTATCTCGACTTAGGATATACCTAGGAAACGCAAAGACAAGGACTACGACAGGCCTAGGGTTAAAACTGCCGACGCACCGGTGAAATTGGTCGTCTGCACAGGGGTAGGCAGTGAGGCGTTTTAGCAGCCCCTGCAGTCCACAGATTTTCAGCCACAAGCCTCCTGCCGAGACCTTTACGGAGTCCTCCATGCCGCCGGCTGCTATTTCGTCTTCAGACCCTCCGCCTGTCGCCTCCTCTGATGGGTCCGGAGCTGCTTTGCAGGCACCGGCTTCTGACTCCTCTTCTTTTTGACACGAGACCAGAACCAGTCAGACTACCTTAGTTCAGACTTCTGCAGTTGCTAGGCCTCCCGAGTCCCTCTGGATTGCTAGCAAACCTTCTCATAAGCAGGTGTCTGCCTCCCCTCCTGTGCCTCAGTCCCAGTTGGTAAAGATGGCTGGTGATCTTTCCCTGATTAGGGGTTCTCATCCTCCCTCTTCAGAGAGGGCTAGGGAATTATCTCCTGATGTTTTGTGTCTCAGATTGAGATTTCCAGCATGTCTGCTGGTGAAGGAAATTCTCAACTTTTTTCTGGCTTTGAGGATTCTGATGCTAAGGACTCTATCCCTTCTGCCTCCCCTCCAGAAGATTTTTCCTTTGGGGTACTTTGAATACACTTAGGGAGCATTTTAAATGGGAATTTCAGGATTTTCCAGTCTAAGAAAATAATCTGGGATTTTTTGTATTTGCCACAGCATAAGCCTCTGGCTATACCTCCAGTTTTGGAAGTTGTGGATGTTTTCATGGAAAATTCTTTAAATCCTAATTCTGTTCCTCCTGCCCCCAGAAAACCGGATAGGTATTACAGGGTTCCTGAAACTCAAATTCCTTTTTAAAAACCCTACTGCTGATCCATAAATTTTCTCAAGGGCCCAGTGTTAAGGCTACTATTGCTAAAAACCCTGTGCCTTCTGATGAGTCTTGGGCCTTGGACAAGTGGGATAAAAGTCTATACCTCTGCAACTCTTGCCATTAGATCCGTTAATTCTTTTTCACATGCTTACGTATCAGCAGCATACTTTGGAGGCTATTAAGGCTAAACTTGGGGATATTCCCTCCATGACTGAAAACAAAGATTTACAAGACTTACCAAATTCTTCCACTTTAAGCATTCACTTCATTGTGGTTTTGCCACTTTGGAGGTTTCCTGCAGGGCAGCAGCCACTGGTTCTGTAATTAGAAGGCATGCTTGGCTCAGGGAGCAGCCTCTTTCTGAAACTTAAGTAAATTGCTGGATGTTCCTTTGCACAAGGACAGTCTTTTTGGTAATAAGGCTGAGGAGGTACTGAAGAAGTTGGAGGATAAAAAAAATCTATGCAAGCTGTAAAAGATTTCCTTCAGGTTCAGCCTCCTCTGTTTAGTAGGAATTATCCTTCCAAGAATTGGTCTTTCCCTGATCCTGGCAAGTAGGGTCGCTCTAGGCCTAGGAGTTTCAGATCATCCAGAGGGCAGGCTTCTGCCCCTCAAAGGGCTAAACAGTGGCATTCCTCTTCTGCTAAATTGGGGAGTTCTAAGCCAGCTTCCCAAAGCAAACATTCAGTGACTCCGGCCTTCCTGTGCCTACCTCTGCGGGCCCTGGATTTCCTTTGGGGGGGGGGGTTTAGCCAGGTTCGCAGAGGTGTGGTCTACCATCATAGACTACAAATGAGTGCTCAATATAGTAAACAAAGGTTACAAGTTTTACTTTCACACCTTCCCTGTTTTACAAGGGTTCCCAGACATACCCATAACTCCCAGGGCAGAGGTAGAAACTCAAATTTCTTCTTTACTAACCCTGGGGGCTATAGAGCCAGTTCCTGCAAATCAGGCAGGCCTAGGTTTTTATTCAAGACTTTTTCTGGTACCCAAGAAATGGGACACCTGGCGCCCTGTTCTGGATCTGTCTATTCTAAACACTTCTGGTGGTCCTCAAATTCAAGATGCTCACCCTTTAACAGTTACTACCAGTGCTGGGCAAGGATTCATGGCTATTAACTTTGGATCCCAAGGAGGCTTATCTGTACATCCTAATAAGGGAAAGTTGCAGGCAGTTCCTTCGCTTCAGGGTGGGGGAGCAACACTTTCAATTCTCTGCAGTGCCCTTTGGATTATCTACTGCTCCCAGAGTTTTTACCAAGTGCCTGGCTCCAGCCATTGCTTTTTGCAGGCAGAGAAATATTCAAATTTATCCTTACCTGGACGACTGTCTCATTCAAGCAAACTTCCCAGAACAACAAGAAAAGGATTTGGATTTTGTGAACACACCTCTGGGTTACACTCTCAAAGAAAAGAAGTTAGTTGGTTCCTACAAGGGAGATTATTTTCCTGGGAGCGAGTCCGAATTCAGCCACCCAGATGGTATTATTCCCTCAACAGATGCAAGATCTTTCGACTTACTTCAGAAACTTGGCAAGCATGACCCAGCTGTGTCTGCAAGGCAATTTCTGCAAGCACCGGGGTTCCTGGCTTTATGTATTGTGAAGATCCCATATGCAAGGCTGCATATGAGAAATTCAGTGGTACCTCAAGAATCTTTGGTGTCAACACAAACAGGACTTAGACTTGATTTTTTCCCTGATTCCATGTCTGCAAAAGGAGTTCCCCTGGTGGGCGATAGCCTGTTCTCAGAACAAGAATCTGCATTTCTGCCCACCGCCTGCCAACCAGACTCTCACCATGGACGCCTCAGATGTTGCATGGGGGGGGGGGTGCTCATCTGGAAGGCAGGGGCATACAGGTGACTTGGAGCAACCAGCAGATTCATCTGCACATAAACTTAAGAGTTGATGGCAGTGAAGCAGGCCTAGCTGGCTTTCAAGGACCTACTCTACCGTGGGACTCTGCTGATCAGGACAGACAATACCACAGTCATGTGGTACACAAGCAAATGGGGACTCACTCTTACCCCTTGTGCAGACAAAACATGAGACTAAGGTCCATAGCAGAATCCATGGGCTTGCATCTTGTAGCCCATTGTCTCCCAGGGAGGCTGAACTCCTTAGTAGATCATTTAAGCAGACAAGTTCTGGATCCTCAGAGTGGCAACTGAACAAGGGCATTTTCCACTGCATCAGTCATCCATTGGGGCACCCCACAAGTGGATCTTTTCTCCTCTCACACCAATCATCTCCTTCCAACCTTCTGCACCAGGGAATTTCACAGCAAAGCTTGGAAGGTGGACGCATTGTCCTTCCCATGGACGCATCTCTGTTTATGCATTCCCTCCTCTGCCTCTTCTTCCCAGAGTGCTGCTAAAGGTAAGGGGCGAAAAACCAAAGGCTATTCTGATAGCACCCGATTGGCCCAGACAGCATTGGTATCTTCTCCTTCATAGCCTTTCACAGGCTCAGCCTTGGCATATTCCCCCAGTACCAGATCTGTTGGTACAGGGAGGGGGAAAGTTCCTTCATCCTCATCTTCAAACTATGCATTTAACTGCCTGGCTAATACTTTAAATCTTTCCCAACAGGTGGTTGAAGTTCTTCATGAGGCCAAGAGGCCTAGCACCAGAAAATCCTATGCAGATAAATGGAAGAGATTTTGCTGTTGGATGCTGGCTAAAGAAGACTCTTCTCCTCCTCTTTCCCTCGTTCTTGACTACCTAGCAGGACTGCTTAATGGTGGACTTTCCTTTTCTTCAATCAAAATTCACGCTTCAGCAGTTTCAGCTCATTGTTCTTTTGAGCAACCCATTTTTTTCTCGCCCCTTGATGAAGCAGTTCCTGAGGGGAGCTAGTAATCTTAGACCTCCCAGAAGAGCTCCAACTCCTGCTTGGGATCTTAATTTTTGTTGTGGAAAAACTTGCACTGCCTCCCTTTGAAACAGCTGCCTCTGCAGATTTGAAGTTTCTGTCCTGGAAGACTGCTTTTCTTTTAGCTATTACTTTAGCTAGAAGGGTATCTGAGCTGCAAGCCTTGATGGCAGTAGAACCTTTCATTGTTTTTCACTCAGTTTCTCTGAGAGCTAATCCCTCCTTCATGCCTAAGGTAGTTTCCAGTTTAACACTTAACCAGTCTATTCACCTGCATACATTTTTCAACAACCCCCAAAATAAAGGGTAAAGGATTCTGCACTCACTTGATGTGCATAGACAGCTGAGATTCTACTTAGGACTAAATCCTTTCGAAAATCTGAACAGTTGGTTAGTTTTGCTCCTAGGGCTCAGGGTAAAACTATTTCAAAACAAACCATCTCCAGATGGATTGCTCATTGTATTCACTTTTGTTACCTGCAGCATGGGAAGGTTCCACCACAGGGTATTTGGACCCATTCTACTAGATCAGCCTCTACCGCTTTTCTGAGGTGTGTGCCTACTAAGGACATTTTAGAAGCAGTTTCTTTGTCTTCTTTCCATACTTTCACAAGGCATTACAATCTACCTTTGTTTTCTAGATCTAGGGCTGGTTTTGCCTCTGCAATTTTGCAGGGCCTTCTTACCAACCCTTAATCTGTGATCCTTCCGCCACCCTTTCTTTTTTCTGGGCTTTAGGAATCAACCCATATGTGAGGACTGCAACAGTGAAACACGAACATAGTACAGTTGTGTCTACTTACCATAAATGTAGATGTTAGTGTATTCACTGTTGCAGTCCTGGTTTCCCTCCCTCCATTCCCCATTTTTTCCCAAGGCACAGACTATTCATATTTTTATTTTTTGGATGACGTGTCCAGGGTGCTACCTTCCTGGGTTAGCATTCTTTTGGGGGCTCCTGACAGTTAAGGCAAGAAAAACTGAGGAAATGGCATCTGCTACCCCCCCCCCCCTTTTATACCCGACGTTCTGACAGTTTTACAACCGGCAGCAGCAGACATGCTATACCAAGGACTCTTGTATTCGGGCCTAATGAGGGCTACCAGGAGCCGGATAAACCCATATGTGAGGACTGCAACAGTGAATACACTAACATAACTGTACTTTAGGCGATCTTGGAGAGGGGATTCCGTTTGCAGCCACCCAGCTTGCAACCTGACCCCTCTGACAGACTGCACGTCCATGTGTAGGCATGAGTAGCCATGAGTAGCCAAAGGTAAAATCCTGTAGTGGCTTGGCCCATCCTCAGTCTCGTAAACAAGCGTTGACTTCCAGACATATTTAGTCTGTCTGAGGGACCTCATGGACTTCTATAAACCAACCAACTGTAATGCAGTAATTGACTGGATACTAGTTTCCAAGCCAGGCCTTTGTCATCTTACCTCTCTACCCGACTCAATTAGCGACCACTCATCTGTTAGCTTTCAAATATTCCACCCTCACCATCTTGTGCCTTCCAAATTCCTAAACTGCTGCAGTCTCACCATTTTCCACCCTGAAGCATTCAACATGCTCTCTTCTATTAACTGGACTTTCCTTTCTGAACTTTCTCTTGGTGCTCTTCATAAATTTATTTCCATCACCTCCTTCAGAGTCGAAAGTAAAATCTGTCTGCTCTCCCTGGCTAACCCAGTCCACACGAGCTCTCGTGCACAAGAGATGATGCCTGTAGACTCTGGACTAATACTGAATCCCACACTAGCCTACAAACATGAAAAATACTTTGAAAAATTACTAAAAAACAAATCAACATTGATGAGAAAAACTTGCGTACAAAGCCTCGGACAGCTCAGTTCAACAGCCCCAAAAAATTCTGGAACATTATTAACCAAATCTACACACAGGTAACTCCTTTTCTCCTAACTCCTGTTCTAATAGCACTCCTCTTGAAACAGCATCTATACTGAACTCTTGACACTATCTGTAAACTCATGCAAGCTATGAATCCCTCCAAGCCTACTCACCCTCTCTACACCTCTAATCAAAACTACTTCTCTGAAACCAGTCCCTACTAGCCATGTAAAAAGGCTCCTACTTAAGCCATGCTCTCCTGTGGATAACCTACTTCCCCTCTTCCTCAAACTAGCTGCACATTCCATTGCTCTCCCTTTCTCTGTCCTCATTAACTGCCCTATATCTGAATCGACAGTTCCCCACTCTTTGGAAAAATGATACTGTACATATCGCAACACCCATGGTGGTGGTGCTGCGGTAGCGGTCGCCTCACAGTAAGACACTGTCCGGTTCGATTCTCAGCTAGAGCATCTTCTGCGTGGAGACATGCGTGAATGGGTGTACCTTCGTTGAAGGTTGTGCGTCAGGCCTGGCAAGCCGGTACGTAAAAATCAACTGCCAATCATTAGCAGACCGGAGTTCCACTGTGGCAACCCCTAACCGGGAAAAGCCGAAAGAGACAAACAAATACTGTATATCACAAGGATGGTAATTCCATAGACCTTTCTAACTACTGACTTGTAGCTGTACTGTCTTCTCTCAAATTCTAGAGAAATGTGTGCACAGGTAATTGCTGGACTTCATACTCCATGAAAACCTTCTCACCCCTACCCAACATGGCTTCTGCACCAACCACAGTACCTCTACTGCCCTCATTTCCTTTACTCAATATCCTATGCCAGAGACCAAAACAAACTAGTTTCCTGTCTATTTCTAGATCTCTCCAAAGCATTCAACAGTTTCTCTCCACTTGCTCCTCTCCAATCTTGTACTCTTTCCCTCTAGCTCCTGGTTCCCCAGCTACCTCTCCAGCAGACTGCAGTCTGTCAGATGGCTTTCTGCACATTCTGCCTTCCTCCCCATCATTGTGGGAGTTCCTCAAGGGTCAGTCCTAGGTCTACTACTATTTAGCATCTTCACTAATTACCTCCACACTTCCTATCCTCTCTCTTCTCTCATTTATTATGCTGATGACTCCACTGTTATCGCCATCTCTAATACTCTGACCTACACACCCTTACTCAACTCATTTAACTCTATAGAAAGCTTGCTCTCCCAACAGTCAACTTGTACTAAACCCCAAAAAGCACAGACTATTTATGTTAAAATCTCTCACCCTCTCTAAACCTACCTTCACTGTAACTTCTCTCAGCAACACCATTATCAGTGTAGACGCACACCAAACTGCTTGTGGGGGTCATCATAGATGACCAACTTAAATGTGATCTAAATGTCCACAGTTTTGGACTACTTTATAGAAATTCCATCAGAGAATTTTCAAAAAAGCCACCAAGTAGCATTTGTACAGCACTTGGACATGTCACTGTAAAAATCCTCCATGAACTTCCTCCATACAGCTATACCTTACACCTCAGCCTCTGTCTTCAAAACCTTCCATATCAGTTCCCAGTTATGACACATCTTAACTACTTACGGAATTGTATCTTGAACGAGAGTAACTTTTTTTCTCTTAACAGCTCTGTTTAGTCAAATTTTCTGTTGCTTTAAAATTGGCATCATTGAGTGAAAAACAGTAATATGCTCTTTAAAGATAATTGTGTACTGTACTTTAAATCTTCTCTTTAAAATGTTTACTATACTTAATGTGTACTGTAGTCTATGATGATTTGGAGTTTTTCTTCCGGGGCCTCTGCTGAAAAAGGACTTTTGCTCATTCTGACTTTCCCAGTCAAATATCAAATAAGGTCTAGGCAGCTGGACCATCAAAAGCATTCTGCTCCAGAGATCTAAAGTGCTAAAAGAAGGGGTCCTTCCCCTCGAGAGACTTCACTTCCTGTGACGTGGATGAAGACTGGCATATTGACACAGCTGTATATGAGATTATGTACCAACTGAGTCAGAGGGTACTCTTGCCACAGCTTCATCACCTGAGGACTTCTGTTTTGGGGGGACTCATCATAAAATGAGACTTGGCTGAGAAATTCAGGAATATCCACAGTCCTGGAAAAGATTAGTACACTTTCTTGGTCTTCAAAATTAAAATCTTTCCATTTCTCCGGTTTTGAACGTGGTGGATATTGCTATGCCGGGCATTTTTGCAGCCTGACTCCAGTTATCTGTTCCCAAGAAACGTACTGGTTCTGCAGAGTGGTAGTCCCCACACACATGTAGAAATCCATTGGTGGTCTGAGAATCTGAGAGTTAAGGGGCTGCACTTCTAAGAACCCTTTGCCAAATGATAGGGCCCTTGATTTGGGAAAAATATATACTTCAGCTACCCCAGTCATGAGAGAATCCTACTGCGAATATTGCATGATTAAATATCCGACACTGCATCAGATGAAACAAAAGGTATGGGAGGATGCAAGATGGGGCTGTCTAGAAAGTATAGCTGTACCTATACATAGGTTCATAGGTAGGTACTAGGCTATTGGCCCTAGGGCCTATACAAGCCTAGCCAAAAAGGTACCCTGGCTTTCACCACCCAAGAAAATTATTTTCCTGTGCCCCCTGTCAAGCAGAACTACAGAAGTGATCCCTGGGGTGAATTTCCTATTTACCCATCCAACCATCAAGATTTTTCTTGAGTGCTAATGAGGAGCTCTGTTTGACATAGTCTGTTCCAAAGTATGGGAAGTCTCTGGGGCAGGAATCTATCCCTCCAGTATGTTCTGTTTATTGTGGTGACAGGGTACCATTTCCCAAGTTTTTAAGCACTTCAGTATGGCAGTGCTGCTTTTGGAGGCATCTGGCAAGGCAGCTGCTTTCAGAGACTATTTGGTGTGCCTGGTTAAGAGAACAGACTCAGCGGGAGTATAAAGTAGAAATCCTTGAATACCCTCCCTGGGCAAGGATTGCCTGTTTGGGTATTAAAGGTACAGGTGTTTTCAGGAAATGGGAGGCGATAAAGATTTTGATGGCAGTGAAACATTATTCATGTCCCTCCACCTTGATTCAACAGAAACTACCCCACAAAAGACTTCCTGCCTTTCAAACTTGAGTCTAAAAGCATATAAACCAAAAAAGGAAAATGCACAAGAAAACTGCAAGACTACAGGAAGTCCAGGCTTCGTGAGTTCTAACCCCAGGACACAGCAGGGAATAGCTCTTACTCAAAGCATCTCCCTGCCCCCAACCTTCAACTCCAAAATCTGTGGAAGGTAGGCTTTTCCTCTTCTACACCAACCGGCAAAAAAATATCACCCAAGTTGGTGGGTCTTGAACCTAGCAAACATGAGTTACAAAATCCGGTTTACTGTCCTATTAAAATTTTCTAGCATTCCTCCAAATGTAAAAGAACAAAGAATGTGCAAATTCAGGTGCGACGACTCTGTGCAGGAGTCCGTAGATCAAATCCAGCCATTGAAACACAAGATCAGGAGTTTAACTCAAGTTTTCTGATCCCAAGGAGGGAAAGAATGGTCTTGGCATATCTTAGACCTCTCAGAAGAATTGGTTCCTCCTGGTACCCAAATTCTCAGAATGCTTAAAGACTCTACTAATCTTGCCCCAGGTTGTTATGGTCACCTTCGGACCAGGACGATGTCTATCTATACATTCCTGTAGGGAAGGAACACTGGTGGTTCCTTCACTTTCAAGCAGGATGCTTTCATTAGTAATTCTCAGCTCTGCCCTTTGGCTTGCTTACTTCTCCCAGAGGCTTCAAAATGCCTGGTGGCGATAATAGCTTGTAGGACAAAGGGCAACCACATTTACCCATATATGGATGCTTTCCTTATTCAGGCAGCTACCTTGGGATATATGAACATCCCTTTAACTAGCTACAGTGCCTCAGTAGTCTGAGGTTTACTCCCAATATCCAAAATCCAGCCTCCAACCTCTACCATGGTTAATGGGGTTGGACTTAAATGACTAGAAAGCATACCTGTCCTGGGAAGAATTCAGTTCCTTGCCCAGTATTTACACTCATGTCAAAGTACTTTGTACCTGCCAGGGACTTCCTCAGGACCTTGGGGTTCATGGCCTCTTGCATCCTATTAATTTAGCCAGGCTGCTTATGAGAGGTCAGTGGTTTTTAATAGTCTCTGCAAATTCCCCTTCTCCCTTGCATCAAGAAGAAATTTCTTTGTATTCAAACCTGTCAGCAAAACAAAAAGTACCTTTCAGGGTGCAAGTGAGAACCTGGATCCTCACAACTGACACTTCAACCCTGGCTTGGTGAGCTGGGCCAGCTTGTTCTAGTTATAAATATTGATCTAATCTAAAAAATATTGCAGTTCAAAAAGCCTTTGTAGCCCTCAAACCAAGTGGGTACCAGGTGTTCTTTCAGTGAAAATGGACAGTTCCACAGTGATGTGGTGCATCAGCAAATGAGGCACTCCTATTCCCTGTGCAATATGGCTGTGCAGCTCTGGGAGATGGCACAGGGGCTGGGACTGATGATATTGGCCCAGTACCTGCTGGTTGCAGAAAACCTGTCAGACTTGTTCATCAGAAGCCTCTAGAGTAGATGTTTGAGGGAAATTTTCCTTAAATTTGCACACAAATGGGTTGTGCCAGAAGTGAACCATTGCCTCCAGAATAGAACAGGCGATTCAGTTTTGCTCAAGTACTCCAGCCAGTAGTCTCTGGAATATGGGATGCCGTCTTCTGCTAAACAGGTCTACTTCTCTGCTTTTCCTCCTGTGTCATCCTCAGGGTACTACAGAAGATCATGGAGCAAAAGTTATTTCTGGTAGCCCCCTTTTGGCCCAGACAGCACTAGTTCTTAGTCTACAGCATGACCAAGGAGAAAACAAGTGCTGCCTCTGGAAGTGGACCTTTTAAACCAGAACAGGGAGTCCACTGTGCACTTCCCACTTATCCACCCTGAGGCTGTTTGGGTGGATATTCTTGCACAAATCTAAATCCTACAAATCCTTATAGGCCAGGAGACCCGAGTACAGGAAAGCCATTCATTTCCAAGTGGGTAAGATTCTTACTGGTTCATAGGTAAATAGGTGTTTACTGGGTTAATGACCACCGGTGCCTTTTTTAGCATAGCCATGCATCCCAAATCTGACAAGCTTTGGTACCCTTAAGTGTAAAAAGGGGCTTTGGAGATGAACCATTTACAAGCTGCTTGCGTTAGCGACATGGTATAAAACCAGGGATGAATTTTCTGTTCATTATCCAATTATTACACTTGAACTGGTTTAGGAAGGAACACTGCTTTACAGGATGGGGAGCCTTTTCCAGAGTAGTAGTAGTACTCTCTGGGCTATATACCTCTCTCAGAGCACTTTATATCCCAGGCAACATTTTAAGTCCGTAATTCTGGTACGGTTTGTTGTGCATGTGATGCAGGCATAGATGTCCCCTCATCCTGTAGGAGACTCTACAGGGATAGCGCCTTGAGGCGGTCTTTATAGGATGTTACTTGCAGCCTGCGCTGTTAGTGAGGAACCTCTTTGTATGTTTCAGTTGTTGGATGCACTTGTTTAGGTACCTTACCAAGTTGCAACAGCCAGTGTAAGCTAGGTTGCTCAGAATCAGCTGTTTAACAAAACTTTACAGTTCTAGTCTTGCACTTCCAAAAAGGTATAGGTTTCTGCCAGTTCACCCAATCTTCCAATACCCTACCATGGAACAGTTCTTCAAGATTGTTTCTTAAACCACTAAGGACCACAATCCCTCTTGGGAGCTCTATTTTGCTCTAGGAAAAATTCTCCTTACCTTTTGAGCCTGCTGCCTCTACTGATTTCAGAGTGGCAACATGGAAAATCTGGCTTTCACCTACCAGAGGAATCTGAGCTGCAAGCCCTTGTGTATTAAGGAACCCTCCCCTCGTTTTCCATAAAGATATTTTCTCTGCCAACAATCCTTTCATGCCAGAGGTAGTTTGAGATCTCTGTAAATTAAAAAAAAAAAAAAAAAGGAAAATCACATCAGCTATTTGTGGCATTTGCAGAGAACAAGGGAGACTTAAGCTGATGATTTCTAAGTGAAAAGCCAGTTGCATTGCCTTTTGCTTACAACATCATGAGAAGCAAGTACCAGATAAGTGAAGCCCTCAATTGAGGCTACAGCAGCTATTGCTACCTTCTTTAGCAGGTGCCACTCAGTGCGTCCAGGAGGCAGCGCAATCCACATTTTTTCAAGATACTGCCACATGGTTGCAGTTGGCCAGGGCAGGGTTTGCCTTGGCAGTTCTGCAGGAACTCCGTTTCCCAGCCCTTTCATCTGGCCAGCTACCCCTTTCTCTAGTTGTGGGAATTTTTTCATAGAGTAAGTACTGCAAGAGTGATGTATACCATGAACATGGTACTGTGATACAGCTGTCATAAATGTAGATGTTGGTGTATTCACACTGTTGTAGTACCAATTCCCTGCCACCTGTCCCTCCTTTTTCCTCTTGCCATCCTTCTAGGACTGGGTTGGGTACCCTTCCCCCATTTAGGACCTTTCTCCTAAACCAGTTGGATTCACTTTGCTTATTCTTTGTCCTTGGAGCATTTCTGGGCAAGTTTTGCTGCAGGCTACACTAGCAAATGTAGGAGTGCAGACATGGGACAAAGACCGAAGGAAGTGGCATCTGTTGATGGCACTTTATACCTAAAATGTTGGAAGGAAGGGTGTCTGCCAGGCCTTAGGGGAAGTGATAGTCTCTAGGATTTGTGCACACCTCGAGCTTCCAAAGATGGGAATTAATTACCACAACATTAAAGACTCTGACATTTTATGGTAAGTAGTTACACAACTGCACTTTTTATTAGGAGACTAGAGAAACTTAGAAGTGTTTAGCTGTGGTTCCCCTGTCACTACCATATATGAACAGAGGATCCAGAGCTTTTGTCACTGGTAATGTGAAAGCATAGTCAGCTTGTTATACCTCCTATTTATTGAACCGTTTTAAGGCAGTTGGGGCATGTATTTTGTTCAGTTCCTCCCTTTGTTTTTTCTTGTATTTGTATGCAAAACTGAGGTAGTTCATATGGATTGTATTGAGAGCAGTGTGGGTCATCGCAGTATCATTCATAATTTTTAGGAATTCGTCTTAGGCAGACATTCATGTGGACCGACCTTCAGAGTGTTGGAAAGGCGTTGGTAGGAATTTGTGATAAAGGGAGTACCATCTTGAGCTGTGCAGTGCTCTGCAATGTGCTTTTGTCTACAGGACTTCTAGAGCACTGTAACAAGTAACCCAGATTTTAATTGTGCTTGTATTGATACTTGCACTGAATTTGATCTTTTCTGCGGTGACTTTGGAGATCTTGCCAAGGCTGCTGCTTATGCCTGTGGGGATATCTTGGGACTGTCACTTTCATTGCCTTTTCTGCCTAAGCATGAGCAGTTTGGTGTTCTTGTTGAACACTGGGTTCTCAAGAAAACAGTCTTACAGAGCCTTTAATCTACACACAATTTGTTGATCTGTCATTTTCTTTCTTCAACTGTTGGGTTTGCATCAGACTCTACCGCTTTTTCTTGCTTGTGAGCACACATTCGAGCTCCCTTACCCATAATGCCCCAGACACCCAACATACCTCAGATCTTGTTTGCCACCTTTGCGTACAGACATGGTCACTGCAAAGTCTTGGGTTAGCCAGCTAGTTTTCATGAGTAAAACGTTTTTAAACCTTTATCTTAACTTTACCATAGCTGGTATTATTTTTTTTTTCCTTGAATTAGTTAAGTACTATTGTAATTGCCATCGATGGTAAACCTTCCCCTGCCTTTTTCTTTTTTTTTTCAAAAAAAAAAACCCCTTTGTAGAGTTGGTTCAATATGTCTGACAAGCCTTTGGGTTTTAAAAAATGTATGCCCTGTGGCCATAACATACCATTGTCTGATGCTTACACTAAACGTCTATTGTCTAGGCCCTCCACATCTAGACTGCAGTTGATATCTGCAAGGGTTTCAATCCCAGAACTGATGGGATAAATTGATATTGAGAAGTTTGCTGCCTTCTGAGTTATCGAAAGCATCATCTGGGGCTCCAACCCTCAAGAAATCGGACAAAGAACTGAAAAAGCATTCTCTGGAGCCAGCCTATCCTTTGGTTCTGGGTTCAGAACCTCCATGCAAAGTTTTGAAACCTTTAGATCTGACCTTTCGGATCCGAAGGGTAAACCAGACAAGTCTCCTCTGATCAGATCCCCACTTTTGGTCTTGGATGTGGTTTCCTGTCTCCTGCCTTTGCCTTTCTTGGATAGGCCTCCTAGGCACCATCAGTAGAGACACCTTTGACAGCATTTTCCACTGTTTCTTCCAGGGGTTTGACCCAGGGCCGATGTAAACAGGATGAGGAAATTGCTGTTAATGCAAATTCAGGTGGGGGTTCTTCCAGCTCTGACCCCATTGGGTCCAGAGACCTTGGTGAGTACTACCCCACCAATATTGGCTCCTTCTCTGATCTGACCTTTGGTTTCAGCGCAGTCCGTTCCAAGATTCCAGAGTAATCAGCATGGGATCAAAGGATCATGGTATCTTCGATTCCGGTGGTGTCTGGGTGAACTGGCTCTAAGCCATTCAGAGCTGGATGGCTGTTGGAGCCATAGTGTTGGAGTGTATTCTTAAGCTGTCTGAGCAGTCTCTGCCCCTTGGAGCTTCAGCATTAGCTTGGCTCCGACTCTTTCCTGAGGTAGTCGGCCCTTCAGCTCACTTTGTCCTGAAAGCAGAAGTACATCTTTTCAGAGCCGTTGGTTTCTTTCTCTCCAAGGCATTCTATCGAGGTGGTGGAGAGAGCTTTCTCTGTTTCAAGTCAGGACATCTCCACCCTCCTCTGCTCAGACTTCCTAACCCCATCCATCTGTTTTGAGCCTCAACTTCCTTTGCTATGGGGGCAGCCAGCCCAGATAAGTCACTAGGGTATCCAGCAGGGTATATTCATTTGTTCTGATACTTCTGCAGAGCATCTCAAAGTTCGGAGAAAGAAAAAGCATAAAAGGAGGCACTTGGTCTCCACAAGAGTCTGACAGAGTATACCAGTTTCAATGCGGGGGAAGGGTCCCCAGATCACCAGCTGATGTCTCCTTTGGAGGCATTCTAGAACTTTTGAAGGAAAGGGGAGGTTGGTTTCCTGACGGCCCTTCCCAAGAGGAGTCTGCATTCCTGGAGGCTGTTGGAGCTGGCCCATCTACCTCCTAGGCGACTGCCCACTGACTAGTGCATTGATCTGGTCTTTTGACGGGCATGGAAGGAGCTTGACTCTGAGGCAATCCCCAAGTTACCAGATAGGATCCTGGCACCAGTGAAGGATAGTTCTGGAGCAAGGGAGGGCCAGTTGAAGCCATGGTTGTAGCTGCGGCCACGAAAGCTAGCAGAACAGAGCCCTGTTCAACCCCCTAACAGGTAATCTGCATGTTTATGCTTCAGTGATATTTGCCCTTCGGTCGCTTCATTATTTGACACACTTCACTGGACTCCAGAGGGATTTGATTAAGGAACTTACCAAATCCCTCTCAGGAACCATATCTGCTGAGGCAGAGTACAGTTGCCTACCCTCCAGTCCATTTCAACCTAGTCTGTGAGACTCCTCTCACATGGAGCTGAAGATGCCTCATTGGCGGCAGGTTCAGGCGTCTCAAATAGATTTGCTTGGATGCGCTTGTGTTATTTTTGTGGAGCCCTTTAAGTCTTACTGTTATCATGCTCCCTTTGAAGTTTATTTGCCTTTAAAGTAAGGCTCTCCAGGTGCGAGCAGGAAGGTAAAACGCTGTCTGCTGTGGGTGTATGTTTTTCAACCACTCAAAGGTAGTTTTCTAGGAACCTAACGAGGTGTATGAAAAATGTGGTTCAGGAAGTCCCAGGGTCCCTTTCAAGATGCACGCGGAGATGGTTCCCCCAGGGGTAGAGGGGGGATTTTCAATAGAAAATGCTGTCCACGTGCAGAGGTGGACTGCAGAACCAGGGATCCAGCAATGCATTCTGAGACTGATCCTACCATCATACCTGAAAGGAAGCCTGTCTGCATCACCTGTTCAGGCCCAGACTGCGTACTATAAAAAGAGCAGCTGATAATGTAAGGAGGCATTTTAGTCACTTTCCAGCAATGTGAAATGGCATTCTCTCAGGCAGTTACTGACGTTCCTAGGAAGAAAAAAGACACTGACGTTCCTAGGAAGAAAAAAGACAGACAAGGATAGGCCTCCAAATGTTAGGCCCCCTGAAGTCCCTGGACTACTGTCCACCCTTTCTCAAAGCAAGGTTAAAGCTGAACTCAGTAAGACACCTTCACAGCCCTTGATGATCTGCTGCAGGCCTCTACCAGGACCCATTCGGAGTCTGATATGCCACCAGATCAACCTCTTCCTGCCAAGATGTCATTTCCTCACGCGGTTGGGTCCAGAGCTGCTTTACAGGCACTGGCTTCAGAGGAGCCCCCACTGAGATCCGAAGTCAGGATTATACCAACGACAATGCTGCTGGTCAAATTAGCTCTGTGGCTACTGAACCAGCTAGGCCAAAGCCAAAATCTACCCCAAAAAGATCCATCCACAGGGCCCCAGCCACCGACCTGCTGCTAACCCAGCCCAGCTCCTCAATCACAGCAACTTCTTAGAATGGTAGAGGACCTGATGACTCTGATCAGGGGTAGCCAACCTCCCCCTCTCACACCAGCCAAAAGAAAGACACCCCCCCCAAAAAAAAAAAAAAGGTCCTCAGACCAGGAATCAGTTGATTCAGATCTGGAGGAGTCAGGCATGGAAGACCCAGCCCTTAGCAGCATTTGAGGACTCTGCTGCTAATCCTCTTCCCCCTGAGGATCTTTCTTTCGGGGAAACGCAGCACTCTCTCAAGGAACATTTTCGGTGAGAGGCCCAGGACTACCCCCAGTCTAAAACAACACTCAAGGAATTTCTAGATCTGCCTCAGCATAAGCCTCTGGTCATTCCTCCTATCCTAGATGTAGAGGATATTTTTCTAGAATCAGCCCCATCTCCAGTTTCTCTACCTCCTACACCTAGAAAACCTGATGGGATACTACAAGGGTGCAAGATTCTCAAGTACTGAAAACCCTACTGCCAACCCTGAAGTAATTACTCGGGGCCTTAAGGGAGCTAGACCAAGCTCTTTGAAAAGCCCTGTACCAACTGACAAAGCAGAGCTCTAGACAGGATGGGTAAAAAGTTTACACATCAGACACTTCAGCTGTTAAGGCATTAAACTATCAATTTGATACAATCAAATTCCAGCAGAATGTGCTCTAACTCATTAAACAGGAAATGTCTGCCTTGCCCAACAGTAACACAACCAGAGAATTAACATACCTCATACAGTCTTAGCTGTCAGGTAGTAAATAATTCCTTACGTTGTGGTTATGATGTCTTGGAATCCTCTACCAGGGCTGCAGCTACAGGGTCAGTTATCAGGAGGCATGCCTAGTTAAGGGAGCAACCTTTGGCTGACTAGGTAAAATCCAAGCTGTTAGATGTCTCTCTGGATAAAGAGCAGTTTGGCCCCAAGGCCGAGGAGGTCAAGAAAATGCAGGACAAAAAGCCAAATCCATGCAGACCGTCAAGGACTTTTTGCAGGTACAGCCTCTCCCAGGTTCAGCAGAAACGTCCCTACCAAGCACTGGTCCTTTCCCTCTCAGGCTAAGCCAGTACAAAGAAAGGTACGCAGAGACAGAACCTATAGGCCGTAGGCACACAGCCATCAAAGAACTAGGCAGTGGTCCACAGCCCCTCCAAGACAGGAGAGTTCTAAGCCCACTTCCTTCATCAGAAAATCACAACTCCCTTCCCTCCCCTCTGCCCTCCAGGTCTCCAAACCAGTTAGGAGGAAGACTTTCCCTCTTCCTAGAAAACTGACAGGCCATCACCTCAGATCTGTGGGTCCTGAAAATTGCTACCAGAGGGTACAGATTCTATTTCAAAGAAAAAACAGATCAGGTTGCCTAGATGTACCTGCAAACCAGAGAGCAGAAGCTATTCACCAGATCCAAAAACTTTACTCCCAGTGTACTATAGAACTGGTGCCCAAGGAACAGACCGGGAAGGATTTTACTCCAGACTGTTCCCGGTTCCTAGAAAAGAGGGTAAATGGCGCCTTATTGTAGACTTCTCTACACTGAATCTGTCCCTTCTGGTTCCAAAATTGAAAATGTTGACGCTACAAAAACTACTACTTATGCTCCTACCGCAAGCCTGGCTAGTGACTCTAGACCTGAAAGATGCCTACCCGTGTATTCCTATCAGTGTCCTGCAGGAGTTACCCAAGGTTCAGAGCGGGGTCCCAACACTTTCATTTCTCTGCACTGCCCTTTGGTTTATTCACTGCTCCCAGAATCTTTACAAAGTGTTTGTCTGCAGTAAGCAATGACTGAAGCCAGAGCCATACAAAATTTACCCCTATCTAGACTGCCTCATTCAGGCAGAAACCAAGGAAAAGCTCCTACAGGGTCTCCTTTGTGCAGACCATACTGACCTCACTGTAGTTCACCATAAACTTGGAAAAATCCCATGTGCTACCCACACAAAGAATTACTTTCCTGGGCACTTTGCTATACACACCCAAGCAAATAGCCTTCCTCACCCCCCCCCGGAAGCAGACCTTTCTGCAGTCGTACTTCCACCAGCTGGTGCAAAAGACCCACCTCACAGCCAGGCAAATATTACAAGCCCTGGGATACATTGCCTTCTGCATCCTGCTGGTACCCCTTGCCAGATTGCATATGCGGAAACTGCAGTGGTACCCAAGGAACCTCTGGTGCCAACACTTCCAGTCTCTGGAGTACCAGCTACCACTAATTCTTTGCTTAAAGGAGGAACTTCTCTAGTGGGCTTCCTTTTGTCCTTCACCCACACACACAGACCTTGACCACGGGCACCTCAAACATTGCTTGGGGAGCCCCCACAAACTTTGCAAACCCAGGCCTTTTGGGAACAAGAAGTTCTAAGTCTATGCATCAGTTTGAAAGAAATATAGTCCACAGAGCTATCCTAACCTTTCAAGAGCATCTGTCACCAGGGGTATTCCTAATCAGGACAAACACCACTGTCATGTGGTACATCAAAGAGGGGGGCACTCATTCATACCCCGTATGTTGCCTTGCCATGTCATGGCAGTCAGCATCAAATCTTGGACTGCATCTCTTGGCTAAATACTTACAGGGAAGCAAAACACCCTGGCAGATCACTTAACCAGACATATCATGGACCCTCACGAGTGGCAGTTGCACAGGGAGACCTGCATATACAGATCACTCCCATCTGGGGGGAGCCAGACATGGATTTTTCGCAAGCCACCACAACAGTCAACTGGTCAAGTTCTGCTCGAGACAGTTTCACCCAGAAGCCTGGAGCATGCACCCTCCTTTTACCCTTCCTTCCACCACAGACCTTCTCACACAACAGGGAGGGAAGCTCCTGCATCCAGGCCTTGCCACACTCAAGTTAACAGCATAGCTGATTTCTCAGACGCTTAACACTGCAGCCCTCCTCAATCAGGTGTTAGACATTAAGGAGGCTCGCAGACCCAGCACCAGAAAATCTTATTCCTCTAAATGGAAGAGATTCACCTGCTCTTACTCAACAACGAACACCAACAGCACTAAAGCCTCTTTACCCCTGGATGTCCTTCATGGATGCATCTGCAGTCATAACAAATGGGTTGTCCTGTCGTCAGGCAGCCCTTAAAGGAGGCTCGCAGACCCAGCACCAGAAAATCATATTCCTCTAAATGGAAGAGATTCACCTGCTCTTACTCAACAACGAACACCAACAGCACTAAAGCCTCTTTACCCCTGGTTCTGGTACCTGGCAGACCTTCTCCATAAGGGTTGGTCTTACTCCTCTATCAAGACTCATGCCTCTATCTGTGTCGAGGCGGATCAGCCTTTATTCTCACAACACCTCTTGAAGCAGTTCCTCAGAGGTGTCTCACATCAGACCGCCAAGAAGGCCCCCTGGGCCAATTTGGGATCTAAACTTTGTCCTGGAAAAGCTGACTCCCCCCTTTCAAGCAGCTTCTTCAGCAGACCTCAAACGCCTCTCTTGGAAGATTGCCCTTTTGCTAGCCCTCACTTCTGCTAGGAGGGTATCTGAACTTCAGGCTCCTATGGCCACTGAGCCCTTCAGCATCTCCCATGTGGACAAGGTCTCTCTGAAAACCAATCCCTCCATGCCCAAGGTGTTCTCTGATGTAACCCTCAACCAGGCCATACACCTACCTACCTTTTCTAAACCTGGAAAACTGACCAACTCCTGGTTTCATTTGCCCCATGAGCAGGGGGGAAACGCATCATCAAGCAGACCATTTCCAAATGAATCTCATTGTGTACATTTCTGCTATATCTTCCACAGAAAGAGTCCTCTCAAACTCAGATCCCATTCCACAAGAGCAGCCTCTACCCTCCACAGCCTTTCTGAGGGGGGTTCCTACCAAGGAAATTCTGGAAACTGCTACTTGGACATCTATCCACTTTCACCAAGCACTACCAGCTGGCTACTTTCTCCAAAACCAGGGCAGGATTTGCATTTGCAGTCCTGCAGGGCATGTTGGCACCCCCATAATTGTGCAACTTTTCTCCACCCACTTTCTCTGCTTTGGGATTCTTCCCACAAGTGATAACTGCAACAGTGAAACACAAAGAACATAGTACATGTGTGTACACCTACCATAAATATAGATGTTTGAGCGTATTCACCATTGCAGTCCTGTTTCCCTCCCACCTTACCCCCTTGATGCAGGAGGGGAAACCTTTACTCTGGTATGCTGGCTGGCCAAGGGCTACCCAGCAAGGATAACCCACAAGTGATGATTGCAACAGTGAATGCACTCCTAACATCTACATTTATGGTAAGTGTACGCAACTGTACTTTCTACCCTTTCGGCACAAGGACCACTGGATGTCCTTTATCTTCAAAATGTGTACTATCATTTCAAAATGAACCAGCCGTCCAGGAGATTTCTACACTTCTGGGTGGGAACCAGTCATTACCAATTCAGGTATCAGCTGTTTGATCTCGCCACAGTCCCCACAGTGTTAGTGTATGGCAGTAGTAGCAGCTCACTTGAGGCTACAAGTATTCTGGGTGTTTCTATATTGGACAGCTGGTTCATAAGCACTCCAAGCATCTGATCAAAACAAGAGACTCTACTCCATTTATGCTCTCACCTGGGAATTAACATCAGTCACAAGAAATCTAAACTCCGACCATTTCAAATGGTGGGAGTTTGTTAGAGCCTTGGTCAATACGGTAACTATGATTGCCTCTGTCCCCCAATAAAGGATTCAGATCATTTGATTCCAGATCAAAAAGATCAGAGTTTTCAGCTTTACTGATTCTACAAGCATTGGGGTCAGTGTCTGCTGTAGTTGGGTACCATTCGCAAGGTACCACATGAGAATCCTTCAGGGACCCTAGCGGCTCAGTGTTCTTTCACTCTTTATCCCATCAGATCAAGATAACACAGGCTTGCAAGAATTACCTTCTGTGGTGGGTGTATTCTGTTCAAGTAATAGGTCATCTTGCTGTTCCTCAGCCCAAGGTCATAGTGACCACGGATGCTTCCAAGATTTTGGGGGGGGGGGGCATTTCTTGGGAAAGACTCTAAGGCACAAGTTTCCCTGAAGAAGCCAATGCACATCAATGTTCCTGGATATCAGAACTGTCCTAGCACTACAGGCCTTCCAAGACTTTCCCTTCTGGGACCATTGCAATTCAGACAGTGTCTATGGTCTGGTACATTGACAAACAAGGGGGGCCAGATCTTACCCCCTGTGTCGAGAAGCTGTGAGAATGTGGTGATGGGGGATCTCATCCATTCGGTTTCTAATAGCAATGCACATTCTAGGGAAATCCAACATTATTGCAGACAAGCAGGTTCATTCTAATGGCCTAACAACTGATCCCTCAATATCAAGGTAGCAGGAAGAATTTTCTGCCAGTGGGAGCAACTATGCTGCGATCTCTTTGCATCTCCTGTCAAGCTCAGCAGGTTCTTTGCCCTGATACCCCCATTGGGGAAGTCACCAAGGGGTGCTGTGGCCCCCACCCACCAGTCATGATGCCTATTCCCATTACCGCTAATCTCCAGATTTCTTCAGAAAACCTCTATTTGATGAGCACAGTTATCCTCATTGCCCCTTATCGCATCAGATTTGATTTCCTTTTCTTTGGCCTCTTCTGCTTCGTCCACCATGAATTCTGGATCCAGTTCCAGACCACCTGTCTCACCCAGCAGATGACACACCAGGACATTCCAGGCCTAAAGCTGACCACATGGTTTCTCTTCCATTGATTGCTAGACAGCCCAGGTTGTCTTCCCCTGCCCACTACATTAGAAAAATTTAGAGGTAAATGGAAAAGTTTTTTTGGGGGGTGGTTACAGCAAAATGACATTGATCTCTTTTCAGTACCAGTTCCTAAAGTTCTTGAATTTTTAGCTGTCATTTCCAGTTTTCATATAGGAGTAAATCTTTCACGTCTTCCAAACTTTGTAAACCCTTTAAAAGGGATCTTTTGTAGACCCATATTAAGACACCACTTCTCTGTGGGATTTTAAATGTCTCTTTTGACTTTTCCCGGTTAGGGTTTGCCACAGCGGAACTCTGGTCCGCTAATGATTGGCAGTAGATTTTTACGTGCCGAGTTGCCAGCTCTGACGCACAACCTTCAGCGAAGGTTCGCCCATTCACGCATGTCTCCAGACAGAAGACGCTCTAGCTGAGAATTCAACGGGACGTCTTACTGTGAGGCGACAGCGCTACCGCACCACCACCGCAGTTCTCCTCCGTGGGATTTAAATATTCTACAATATTTGACAGTCGCTGCTTGAACTGTCAGCTAAGTGTGATCTAAAGTTTGACATGGAAAACCTTTAGTAGCAATTACCTCTGCTAGAAAAGTTTTAGAACTTCAGGTCCTGTCTTCCAAGCCTCCTCAGGGTATCCTTACGAACCAATCCCTCCTTCCTAAGGTGGTGTCAGAATCCAACGTTAATCAGGTTGTCGACCTTAGATTTTTTCCAAATTTTTCCAGCAAAGGAGTATATGTTGCACCTTTTGGATGTTCATTTACGGTTTTATCAGCATAGAGCCAGAAATTTGAATAAGTCAGACTTTTTCAGAAACCGGTAAGCCACTTTCTAACGTGACTAGCTATTGCGGTTAGCAGATCATATTGCATTTCTTTACGAAAAATTGGTTCTTTGCCAAAAACACCAAAAGCTCATTCCACCAGGTCTGTGGCAACTTCAACCTTTCTGTCCTTGCTGTGCATTTGTGCAGCCACATCTTGGGCAAGTTCACATACTTTTATTGCTCATTACAAATTGGATCGGGTCTCTAGGAGAAGAGCAGCTTTTGGCTCAGTGGTACTCAGGAGTATCATTTGAGTTCTCTCTGGATATAGATAGCTGGGGACTCTACTCTGTCCCAACAGTTGAGAAATTAATGAAAATGACATCAGATGGTTATGTACTCACCATACCATTTCATCTGTGTCCTTTTTCATTCTTCAACTTCCCCTCCCACAAGCCCACCTCCATGTTTAACTTTTGGAAGGATTGAAAGATGCTGAAGGAACCAGTGTTAGAGCTCCAGATGCTGTTTTCTGTTGCATTATACCTGCAGGCTTAAAGGACAGCAAACAAGATCTGAGGTATGTTAGATGTCTGGGGCATTGTGGGTAAGGGAGGAGCTTGAGAGTATGTGTTCCACAAGCTGGAAAAAGTTAGTCTGATCAGAGGGTCAGATCTGAACCCAACAATTGAATGAAAATGGATAATGCAGATTGAGCTTTATGGTGAGTACACAGCTTGTTGAGCCCCACCCCGCTCTTTATTTTATCAGTTAACCAGCTAGGATTGAGGGGATGTCCTATTTCCTATGTTTCAGTATTCTTAGTGTGGAATTCCCCACCTCAGGCGACCCGAACATCTGCTCCTATACAAAAGCTTAAGCCTGCTGGCTGCTGTAGGTGCATGGGGCGTCACACGTAGGGCCATAAACCGCGGACCTTAAATGAGACATCTGCATGCACTCAGAACGTTTCAGTCGCAGACTGTCACATAGATCGCTTCGCTCCTATACTCTTAAGACTTCTTAAAAGCCAAGTACCCCGTTGCTGAATTTTGTCTGTCTGCTTGAGCTTGGTTAGCTATAGTTATCGTTAGCCGATGTCAGCTAAGAAAAGCAAATGCTGTTGCAGCCGTCAGATACAGTATAAGCATGCACACGTTTGTGCCTTTTGTCTAGGGAAGGAACACGAGCATACAGTTTGTTCCATTTGCCAAGCTTTTGTTCCCAAGACCTTTCATAGCCATCTGGCTGCCCTTAACTTGTTTAGAGAACCACAGACTCAAAATAAAACTTGTGCTCAAGATGGCTCCCAAATCGGCCATTCTGACTGAACCACCATGGAAAAAGGCCAAGGTTTCCAGGCCTACCTCCATTGCCTCTCCATGGGACGTCCCTCCAGTTTCCGATTTAGGGGTTGAGGGATGTCCAATAGAACAATCCACTTTCCTTCCCATTGAGGAGGCTGCTTCGGAAGTTTATAGCCAGCGCTTTCACGGAGACTGCACAGACATCTGTCCCTACCAATGTTGAGGTGGAACCCGATACAGTTGGATGACCGACCAGTATGCCATTACTTTGAAGCCCAGGCCTACTCCCAGACCTACGACTTCTAAACGGAAACAAAAAAATACACCTGCCTCCAACCCCTGAAGGAGTTCCAGACTGACTATCATTTGCCAACTCTTGATGCAGACCTTTATGGCCCTCAGGTCCACAGCCTCTTCCCCCTCCACTATCCCAGTGCTCAGTCCTACCTCTGCCACTTCTCCTTGTTTACTGCCCAAGAAAGAGCAGAGGATCTGGAACCTTATTACTCATCTAATCTATTTCTTATGCCTCACAAATTGCCCCCCCCCCCCCTGGAGTACTATTCCCCAGATGAGTAATCCATTGAAGGGGGCTCCCACCAGAGGATATCACCTTTGGAGAAACAGTTGCAAAAGAATACTTCAAATGGAACGCTACCCAGATGACGGACACCCAAAGGAGGTATTTTGAACTCCTTCAGGTGGAATCTCCCTCCCCGTCAACCATCCCATCTGTCTTACTGTCTGTCTGGATGCTTTCACCTCTGCATGCAAGAATCCTGACACTCAACCACCTGCTCCTAAGAGACTGGACAGGTTCTACAAAGTACCTGATGACCAGAAATTCTTAGTAAAGCCTCCCCTGGCAGACCCTGCAGTAATTGCTGTCTCCCCTGACAAGCAATCTAGACTGATTCCTTCATCTCTTCAACCCACTGATGAGGATAGCAAAAGCATGGACAGGATTGGGGGGGGGGGGCGGTGTACAACGCCACACTGGCCTTCAGAGCCATCAGTTACCAAACTCGCATGATAAAATATGCTTTAGACCTAGTTTCACAAGCCTCCACTCTCTTGGCTTCTACCCCTGACTGCCCTACTGAGCATCTAAACTGTCCCTGGCTTCTCAGGTATCCAGACATTCTATTGGGTGCAGTTATGATGCCGCAGAAGCCTCTGCTAGGTCTGCAGCTTCTGCTACAGTACTCCGCGGATATTCTTTGCTTCACCTCCAACCACTTCCAGAGGATTTAAAGTCTAAAGTCCTTGATGCCCCATTAGACCATAACCTCTTGTTTGGCACACAATCTGCAAAACTTTTTAAAAATTTGCAGGAGAAAAATAAGGAGCTTCAGGACATCAAGCATTTGCTTGCGTCTCCCATTCCAAAATACTACAGGAATTATCCTGCAAAAGACTTCCTTTGTAAGGCGAACACCTTCCTCTGCTACCCTTCCTCTACCAGGCATTGGAGAGGAACCAGGAGGCAAACCTACTCCAGACCAGCTACCTCACAAACACACTCCAAGGCTGCCCTTTCAGGATATAAGTGGACCCAACAATGTGCGAGTGCCTTGCCCATCTACCTTTGTCTGCCTGCCTCCCCTTTTGAAAAACTATCACATCAGACCACTGGGTAGTGACTATCATTCAAAAGGTTTTCCTTTCTTGGAAGGAAAAACCCATTCTAAGGCACCCCCCCCCCCAAAAAAAAAAAAAAAAAAAAAAACCCTCCACTTCGTATTGCTTAAACATTCTGAGATTAGGAACAGTAGAACCTGTCCCCCCAGGACAGGAAGGAAAAGGGTTCTACTAAAGACTTTCTGGTCCCCAACAAAGGTGGCCCTTGGAGACCAATACTAGATTTATCCTTCTTAAACCGGTTCCTAAAAGTCCCATAATTCAGGATGCTATCCCTTCAAACTCTTCTTTTAATACCAGCCCAGGCCTTTATGGCCACTCTAGATCTAAAGGAAGCTTATCTCCATATTACCATAAAACTCTCCAACAGGAAATTCTTACATTTTACTGGGCCCTGTTCTTTTCAGTTGACAGCCTTGCCTTTTGGATTGTCTACTGCACCCAGGGTATTTACAAAATGTCTAGCCCCGGCCATTGCTTTCTTCAGAACCAAAGGTGTCCAAATCTAACCTTACCTAGATGACATCCTCCAAAATTATCTCCGGTTCACCACTTTCATACTACAAAACTTGGGTTTCACCTTCAACCTCCAGGAATCATCCTTACTCCCGCAGCAAGACAAAATCTTTCTGGGCTACAGTATCTGAACTGACCTGATGTGGGCTTTCCTCCCCCAGGACAAAGTCCTGTCAGACTC
The DNA here is from genome assembly GCF_019279795.1 of Protopterus annectens. Lineage (NCBI taxonomy): Eukaryota > Metazoa > Chordata > Ceratodontiformes > Protopteridae > Protopterus > Protopterus annectens. Next base: position 1,142,422,638 of record NC_056744.1, read on the forward strand.
CACTTCCACAGCCTATTACTAGTTCCTCCGATATCTGCAAGACAAGTCTTGCAATTCCTGGGACTAATAGCAGCCACCATCCCTATGCTTCCCCTAGCCAGCATACATATGTGGAAGTTCCAGTGGTACCTGAACAATTTCTGGTCACACCACCAACACTCCCTAGAGCTCAAATTATTCTGCCCTGCTCCTTAACAGAACTACGGTGGTAGATTCAACAAATACTTCAGAACCCACTTCAAATCCCCTCCCCAACACAACTTATGCATACAGATGCATCAGACCTAGGCTGGGGAGCCACCTTCAAGGGTTTCAAGGTACAGAAGTCATGGAATCCCACCCTCCAACAGAAACATATCAGTGTAAGGTAAATGACTGCAGTTCTTCTGGCCTTGAAAGGCATTCCTTCCTGTCCTCCAACCGGACCCCCTTCAGATACTCGGACAACACTACAGTAATGTGGTATCTCAACAAACAAGGATGGACCAGTGCTTGCTTCCTATGCTGGATAACATTACAAATTTGAGACCTCGCCTCCAGACACAACTTAACCCTGCGGGCTTCATACATCATCCCCTCTCAGGGCAACAAACAAGCGGATATTCTCAGAACATCCTCTCTACAACATGAGTGGATGTTTAACAGGGAGACCTTTTTAGACATTGTCCACCTGTGGGGCATACCTCAAGTGGATCTGTTTGCCTCCCCCAGAACAATTCTGCAGAGGATCACTCTCCACTTGCCTGGAGGGTAATTCAACCTCACCAACAGGTGTTTGATGTAACACTTGGGTGATAAACTTCTAATCTCTTTCAGGCACCACTACTCCAAGGATGTGCTTTTAGTCCTGAGGGAGGCCAGAAAACCTGCTACTAGGATATCTTGCGTATCAAAATGGGAGATTCTCCAAATGGTGTCTACATAAGGGCAGGGACCCTGGCCAGGCAGACCCATCCCTGGTACCTGCCTCTGTGTGAACTCATTAAGGCTGGCCTTTCCTGCTCAGCGAGTCCACCTTTCGGCCATTTCAGCTTGCCTACCGCTAGACCTCCTTTGCTGTCCAGACTGGGTGTAAAACTTTTTTTCCTGAGGGGTCTTGTACATCAGACCACAAAGAAAACCCATCCCACCCCCCTGGGACCTAAACTTTGTTCTTGAAAAGCTAACACTGGCCCCCATTTGAGCCAGCTAGCACTGCTATGCTCCAAATGTGTACATGGAAGACTACTGCTGGTGGCCATTACTTCCGCTAGAAGAGTGTCAGTTACAGGCTCTCATGGCCTGCCCCCCCCCCACACACACACACACACACACACACACACACACACACACTACCTTCCGCAAGGATAGGGTGACTCTGCGCACTAACACTTCATGCCTAAAGTGGTCAACGAATGACCTTAAAGCAGTCTATTCATCTGCCTGCCTTCCCTTCACCTGCCAATGATGATGAGAGGATTCTCCTTTCCCCTGGATGTGCGCAGACAACTTAGATTCTACCTAGACAAAACGAAGTCCTTCAGAAAATCTAACAAACTGTTTGTTTCCTTCCACCTCAGGGCTGTGGGCAAGGCAGCCTCCAAATAAACTATTTCATGTTGGATCAGAAAATCCATTTCCTTCCGCTACTCACACCATGGCAAGCACTTACCCCAGGGAGTAAGAGCTCACTCTACCAGAGGCATGGCTACGTCCAAAGCCTTCCTCAAGGGAATGGACACAATCTCCATCCTGGAAACTGCCACCGAGTCTATAATCCACACCTTCATCAAACAATACAATTTGGACCATGTCTCCAGAGCTAGGGCAGGGTTTGCCAGAGCAATCCTGCAGGGTTTTATGGAATCTTCAACATCTAACTCCACCCTTCTCTCTAAGCTGTGGTACTCTCCCACACTAAGAATACTGAAACATAGGAGTAGGACATAGAATAGTTGTGTAAAATCTTACCATAACCATAGATGTCCTTCTCTTCCATGTTGCAGTATTCTTTCCTTCCCTCCAAACCCTGTGCATTTAATTTTTGACTATGGATGCATCTCTTGGGCACTTTGAAGCTCTACCATAGATCAAGAGCAGACTAGCAGCATATGACACTTGTCACTTTGGGCTTACATTACTTGTTACTCTCTTTAGGACTGTCCGACTGAGCTTCCATGTTCTGAGGTCTGTGCATGCAGACATCACATTTAAGGTCCCCGGTTTGACCCTGTGTGTGATGTCCTACTCACCTACAGCAGCTAGGCTTGAGCTTTTATGTAGGAGCCAACATTCGGGTCACCTGAGCTAAAGTATCCCACACTAAATACTGCAACATGGAAGAGAACATCTATGGTTATGGTAAGATTTTACGTAACTATTCTTTCTCCGTGGGTTCTGATCCATGGCACACTGATCTCATACCAAGTAATCACAGTATATTTCTTGATATTGGTTCACAGAGGCTACTGAAGACTAGGTGACGTGCCTACTAGCTAGCTTCTGCATGGCTTAATTGTAGCCCCATCCCCTTTTCCAGGCTCAAGTGTAGCCCCATCCCATTTTCCAGGTTTCTACACAGCAGTTACTCCAACTGATTTGGATGTCAAGTCTAAACAGCTTTAGAAATCAGAGGTGCCAGGCACCCCCCTTTCTTACCAAAGAACCTCTGAACATTGACACCAAGGTCCATAACTGAAGTGTATTTCATAGGCTGGTTTGCTGCTTTCTCTGTCTTTGAATCTGGCACTTATGGCATCATATCCCATGCTTTGTCTCTAGAGGACTTCTCCTTCAGTCTCCCGTTGGAACTTCTCTGTCTTTCTAGAAGGTATGTAAGGAATGCTCATACCTTGTCAGATACAGAGCTTTCATGGGCCTATCTAAGCCCAGAGCACTTGCTGTTTAATGCAGTCATTGATATTCTGGGGATGCACTTACCAGTGCATCATGTAGCAAAATTCTCTGTCCCTTGCCCCAAGTAAGCCTGACCATTTCTATTGAAGGATTCTTACAGCTATTGTAGAAGAGTACTTGGACTGATCTAGCTGTGATGTCCCAGAATTCCATGTAGGGATAATCTGTCTACATCCAGCAACCTTACTCCCATTGTCTAGGAGAGTAGGGTGTTTGATATGGGGAAAAAGGTTTAACGCTAAGGACCATGCAGTACCTAAAGTAATTTTTTTTTTAATACTAGAGTAGTTTCCTAGTACCCAGAAAAGAATGCTAATATAGATTTAATCTGGATTTGTCAAGTCTGAACAAGTTACATATCCCAGAATTCATGTTTACCTTAAAAGGCCTTCTGAAACTCCTGTCCCCTAGGTGTTGTCACCTTGGACCTGAAGGTCCATCTTCATATTTTCATTGCTGGGAACCACATTAATCTTACGATTTGTAGCCAGGGGAAATTACTGGTTCACTTCAGCTCCTGTTAGCTTGTCTACTGCACCCAGTGTGTATACCGGGTTTGTTATATTTTCGAAAGCCGACAGTATCGAAGCTGATATTGTCGTCATGAGAATAGCGAAAGTGCACATCGAATGTGTAAACAGAAATCTCCGTAAGGGGAGATTTCAGTTTACTGCAATGTAGTGCGGTCTCGGAGTTGGTATATTGAAGTAGTGAGGGGTGTGGGGGTGGGGCTTGCCCCCCTGCTTAAATCTGTTGGGGTACTTTTTCCCTTTTTTTTTTTTTTTGTTCTGTTTGAAGACTTCAACCATATGGTGTTCGATGTTTTCAACCGTCAATCTTATAATATAAACCTGTGTATACCAAATGCTTGGCTCCAGTAATGGTGTTTTCCAGGAAAAAGGGCATCCATGTGCACCCATATTTGGATGACAAGGTTGATTTCATTACGACTCCCTAGAGGTGGTTCACAAGGCCTCAAACTTACCAGTTTGAGAGCCAATTCCTACCGTCAGGCTAGCCAAAACTGACTTAACCCCAAGATGCCATTATTTCCCCTGGGTGCAGTATTGAGCAAAGTTGCCAAAAGCTTTCTTGCCAATGGACAATGTGCTCTGTGATTCTCTTCAGATCTTTCAAGAGAGATTTTTTTCCACAGCAAGAGTTCGGGTTCATGTATTCTTATGATGGGACTTGCAGGTTTGCTCAAGAGAAGGTTGCAGAGCTGTCTGACATCAGGCTACCCTAACAATCAGAGCAGCTTACAATTCCTCCCAGGAAAACTTAGTGGCAGCAAAATAGGTTTTGAGTAGGCACTCAAGTGAATGCTAAAAAGGAAGACCTTTTCTGATCAGACTGGCACGTGGAGTGTGCCCAAAGTGGGCCTTTATCCCCCACCCCAAAAAAAGGGCTGCTGAGAAGCTTGGGGAAATAATTTCCCAGAATTGTGCTGGTCTGTTTCTGTGTGTTGTATACCACCAATGAAGGCTTTACAAAAGGTTGAGGACAGGCCAAAAGGTATACCCAGGAGTACCGTTTCTCCCTCCTTCTTAGCCTGGCAAGAAAGCTGAAAATGTTGCCACACTGTGCTGTGATTTAACTCTGAAGAGAGGTTCCCTCTTGCACTCTAATGCGGACAGCTTGGATTATCTGACTCTCCCAGCCAGGCCCATGTTCTCAGGAGGTTTAAAAAAAAAATTCCCTCTGGTGCATATTCATGGATCAAGACCAAAGCATTGTTGCTTACTGGTCCTGCATCCTGTCAGACCTTTACACAGTAGGCCTATCCTGTTGCTTAATAGTGAGATGCATCCCAAAGGAGACAGATAATAGGTCTGATCAGTGGAAGAATGTACAGGGGTTCAACACTTGGCTGTAGATGCAGTACCTTTTGCAATCAGCTTCTCCAGGTAAAGATATTTCTTAACCACTTGCAGTCTGTTGGTCAAATGCAAGGGAATTATTTACCCATGTTCCAAGTCCTCACTTTCATTTTGAAGTGTTTTGTTTGTATTTTAAGATGGATGAAGGAGTTGTTTACCAGTACAGTGATGCTGCACTTTTTAGTTTAACCTGTTTGAGCACCAGTTGGCATGCGAGTTCCATTTGGAGCTTGTGTATCAGAAGGAAACTTAAGGATGGCACTAGATTGGCAGCAAATCTGGCACCAGAGATCATTTGCAGTTTGGTGATCTGTGAAGTATATTCTAGAGGTTCCTGCAGAGAGCCCTGGGAAACACTACCTGTTGTGGATGCACTTTCCACCTTCACTTTATATGCTCTGTCCCATAACCCATTTGCTATCCCCCTAACTGTGAATGGATCAGTTTGGAGTGCTTTCAGCTAGTTTGCAATGTTGGCACATGGGATTGTGTCAAGCCTAGTTTTGTCCACGACTCAAGTTGCTCTGTAAGTTCACCAGATTCAGTAGACCAGATTTACTGTGAACACAGCCAAACGGTCAAGGCTTTTATAAAATTTTTGATATGGTTAATTAGGTTGGTAATGTGTTCCAAAAGATTGCTGATGAGTCTAATGGTTCACTGGCTTCTGTGATCAACGCTCAGTCTGAGAACTGTTCATCGGACAGCTAGATATATTGTCAGACCCCATGGAATGTAGTTTTTCATCTTGGAGCACTTTTATCCAAGTGGTTGGTTATGATTTGTTGGGGGGGGGGGGGTTGTGAGGTATGTAGGCTTAGTATAGTTTCATGAGGGTGACAGTTTTCTCTGATTTTGTTTGCTAGTACGTTGGCTGTATCTACTGGATCAGAGAAGGTAGTGCCATTTTGGATAAGTTTTATAACTGCTAAAGAGTTTGTAGTTTAACTTCTAATGCTTGTGTAAGTTAATGGGATGATTTCATTTTACTGAAGCTGTTTTTCAGTAGTGTTTTTAATGTGAACCTTGATTTTTGAATGTATTTTATGTAGTTTGAAACATGTTATTTTATTTCTTATGTATGTGTAGTCACAAGGCTGGTTTACTTTACCACTGAATCTGGTAGGGACTGCCAGGTCAGTGTATTTATCCAGATATGCAGGGTTTGTTTAACTACTTGCTGTCATAATCTTGGCTAGTAGTTTTAAACTTGAATTTTGAGACTACTGCTTAGAATTGTAGAAGGTTTGTATATTTGAAGTGTCTGTACTTTGATAATTGCATCTAATGGTTTGGAGGCTTTGAAGGAAAAGTTTATCAGCTTACGATCAGGTTTAACTGGAGAATGGAGTACCAAAGCGTTACTTATTCATGCAGTGGTGATAAGGACCTGGTCAAGAATATTTGGTCCTGTACTTTGTTGCTTTATAATTAGGTTCAGGGAGTTTTATGAAGTCAAGGAAATTTGTGCAGAGCCTGAAGTTCAGTTATAAGTATCCCAATTTATGCTTCCGTAGTTTGTCTCCTAGGATAATGGCTTTCCTGTTTTTAATGTGAAATGTATGCAGTGTATTTGGGAACCTAACATTTCTGGGATCACATGGATTCTTTTACATGCTGTGACCTGATGTTTGGTATTAGTGTGATTTGGATCTGTCTTTTCATTTTATGGGTCTCTAATGATATTCTTTAACAAATATGAATACTCCACAGTTAACTTTGGTCTATTTGACATAGTAGAGACGACTCTGGTATAGTTGTGCTTTTTGTACTTTTTTAAACCAGGTTGAGCCCTCAGTGCCTTTTTGTTAGACAAAGGCTTTTGCTAGTGTGCAGATGCTTTGGAGTGAGAGTTGCAAGCTATCCCTTGCAAAACTAGTGTCTAGCATTTCTTCCCATTCTGATGCATTCTGGATCCCTGTTAAGTAACACCAGCTATGTATCCAGTTGTTGAAGCCAATCTGTTTTCCTTGTTCTTCAGTATCATTCAAGGAGAAGGAAGGATTCTGCTGAAAGTTAGGCTTTTACTTGGGCTTGTGGCATGCATGGAGAGCTCTATCATGTTTCTGCATTTTCCACATTATTTTGCGTGCCTGGTCATTCACACCCACAAGGACCACTACCATGTCTTAATTCTATTTGTTTGGCTTAAGAGGCTGAAGGGCCACTGATATGTTGGAGGTCTTTGCTCTTGAAGAACAACTCACTTTCATCCTCTACCTTGTGAAAGTTGTCAGTGCGTCTGGTGAACTCGCAAATTACTAGTGCAGTTTTGTTAAAAGGATGTGCACTAGTTTGAGTGGTTAATTACTTGACCTTTTCCTGTACTAGTACTTACAGGAGTTAGTGTTTCATTTATACTGAGCCCTAGATTCAGTGGTGGTGTGTGTTGCTTAAGTACATACAGATTACGTCAAGCTAACCAGTGATTCAGTGTGTGTGGGCGTCGACGTTTGTTACAGTGCTAAGTAAACCAGGTGCTGTAACACTTGAAACTGAGGGTGAGCAAGTTGGCTGACCTTCCATTTTAGTCCAATAATTGATTAAGTTTAAAGTGGAAAAATCTATTACATTACTAAACCCCCAAGCTATATTCCTGTGTGTCCTGTATCTGTAGTGTAAAACCGATGTGTAATGTGAGAGTGTGGGTTAAGAATTCATTTAAAATGGCTCATTTTTAGTGTACGAGTGGTATTGGGGGATAAAAAATAGCTCCCAGTTACCTTAAGATAAGGCCATGACCAGAAGAGCAAGCAACTTGAACTCCTCCATGTTGACCCCTTCATAGTACAGCTTCATTAAAACTGCCTCCCACCCATAATGGAAGGGCCTTTATGCCTGTGTAAAACCATGAGAGGAAATAAATGAATACTTTGGATTTTAAGGCAGAGGTACAGAACAAAGTTGTGGGCTAGATCTCTGGTCCCCAGGTACTAAATGCCTGGCTTACAACACTTTTGCAAAGAGCCGTAGTGTCAAAGGCAGAAGTAGGAACAGGCATCTACTCCAGACTGTACTAAGAAATGGTGGTACATTGACCTGTCCTGGACATTTCGGGGATATACAAGTTTCTAAAGATTTGAAAATTCAGAATGCCAACTTTGGAGGGGTTTTGTCATCTACCTACCCATTTCTTTGTTGGGGGAGGGGGGTTTACAACTACCAGTTCACTTCCTTACCCTTGGCTTGTCTATTTCATGCAGTGTGTGTCCACAGTTTAGCCAGCTGCACTAATTGCCTGTTGCAGAAGACTATTCACATGTACCATAACCTGAATGACTGCCTCATTCAAGCAGCTGTAGAAGAGATTCAGAAGGCTCTGCACGTGCTATCAAATTGGTGTTTTAAAAGTGTAGAATACAATCTAGTACTGTATCCACACCCTGTTCTTGGGGTCACTGACATAAATCTCACCAGATGGCTTTCTTACACTCTATCCTTTTCCTTTCAAACTACAGGTCAGTAACAGCAAGGACAAAAATGCAAGGGAGTTCTTGGAGTACTTTTATGTGATCTTTTCCATTTTGACCCTTTCCCTTGTGAGGCTACACATGAAGCTCCAGTGGCTACCTGAGGAACAGATGATGCCATGACTCTCCCATCCCTTCAGTGCTGTCATGATGGTTCCAGCTTGTGCACCTCAGTATGGGGGGGTGCATTTTGGGGCCATGTCAGAGTATCCTGATGTCCACTGTAGAGTCCTTGGATATAGCCTTGTAAGCTTATTTGAGATGCCGGATTGGATATATCCAGAGTATGGGACAAAACCGGGGGGGGGGGGGGGGTGCACAAAGGCATGTCAGAAGTGTCATTTTATCTATCAAGGCATTAAAGCCAATTTGGCTGCAAGGAATTTTGCACATCCATGGACATTCACCATTATGTGGCTCAAGCTGGGAGAGCCCACTGCTACCGCTTGTGCAGTTGGCCGTAGAAGCTAGAGTTCTGATTCTGTGATATTTAGAGCACTGCATTGCTGAGCAGAATAGAGGTGGATCCATACAAGTGGGTGCTGAACAGGGACACACTTTCTTCACTTTAGAGGTGATGTCAAACATGTTAATTTTCTTGCTTCCCCAGAAAACAGTTCTGAAGATTGTTTCAGGATGCCAGCAGCACAGGGTGTGGGCAACAACTTATGGAAAGGCAACATACGGCTTTTCCATTAGTTGAGCAGGCTTTATTTGTCCCTTGAAATAACCATAATTCTCTGGAAGATACAGAAAATAAAAACAAGTACTAAGTGTTAATACACTGCCTCTTGTTGGACCTCTTGATATGAAACGGTGGATCACTCATTTGCATACCAATCTGAGGACTCAAGGCTGACAACATGAATGATGTTAGCACCGCATGTTTTCAGAGGTTATGCCAATATTCCGAGGGAGGCTTGTTAACCAGTACAAGAATTCACACTAGTCTAAATGGAAGAGATTTTTTTTGTTCCTCTCTTGTCTGTGGGATGTTTTACAAAACATGGCTGTTGTGCGTCAATGAAGGTATATTTTCCAACCATTTAAGCTTGTTTGCTTTGAGGTTTACCTAGACAAACCATCACTAGTGAGAAATCCCCCCCGGAGAAATTCTAACAGCAGTGAATTTGTACATTGAGCATAGTGTAGTTGGGCTAAAACTTGGCATAATTTTTTAATATTTAATGTTGCAGTACTAATTCAATCCCTTCTCACCTCTTATTTGTATGGGCTTTAGTTTGGGGTGGGTAACCTTAGGTGCCTCTGCTATCTGTTAACTTGACAGGTGCCTTCTTTCCTCAAGTTTGCCCGGAACTTGGAGAGACAGTTTTGAAGCAATATCATATTCCTATGCTGCTGCTGTATTTGTGATATCAGGGAGTTTGCCTCTGGTAAACTTTGGTACGTCCGGCCATTATACAAAAGTTAATGCTACCGCTAGGGTGCGTGCAAAGTCCTGCGCCTCCTTGTCGGTTGTAAAACATTGGGTATAAAGCGGTCGTTGGTTCTTTCGAAAGAAGCGTTTTCCACCATCCAACTTCAGATAAGTACCCCATAGGGGTTTTCTTTTTTTTTTTTTTTTTTTGCTTGCTACTGCTTTGGGTTACATTGGGTTGGTAGGAAGGGCAAGTGAAGGTGTGGAAGGCAAATTCCACACAAGGATTCGCATGAGCTCTGCCTGTTCTGCCTAGGCAGAGAACACAACCATACCATCTGTAGTATTTCAGGCCTTTGTTCCCAAAACACTTAGAAGCCCTCTAGCAGCACTGAAATTATACTTTGAGAACCAGAGACTTAAACATTTAGCTTCTAGGATGGATCCAACGTCGGAACACTCGGACGAGCCCCCAGTCGAGAAGGAGAAGAGCAGCAGGCCTGAACAGACTGCTGTGCCCTTCACTCCAGCCATACATCTCGAGGCTGGCGAAGGCCTGGAGTCCGAGCAGGAGTCCTCAAAGCTTTCCTTCAGCGGAATGCCCAGAGGAAATCAGTTTTCCTGAGGTCGCATCCCAGAGGTAATCTCAGGCATCTGATTTGGTCACTGAGGGGGAACTTAGGCTCGTGACTTCAGAGGGTCCGTGTGGGGTGTCTCAAATCGTACGAGAGGACATGGCCTCTGATGTGGAGTGCAGGCCAGTATCAGGCCCTCATACTCTCCACCCCATTTCCGAATCTTATCCACCAGAGGTGCATAATAAGAGAACAGAAAACTTATTTCTCAGGCTCTGGATTGGCAGACATTCACCCAAGGCCTTCTAAAGGCTTTTCTGGCCTTGGGGCCCAATTCCGACCCAGGCCCCTACGGCCTCTACCCCCCCCCAAGGGACCTGCACCAGACGTCTCCTTAGGTGAAGATTCATCTGATGAATCCCTTGCATATTTTTCTCAAATTCCATTTCTTCTGGGATATGCCTCCCCAGAGGAGAAGTCCCAACGGCACAGTCTCCCCAGGTGAGGATCTTGCCTTTGGTGAAACCATCACAGAAATGCAAAACTTTCAAGTGGGACAGCAGTCTGGTCACAGACCCAAAAGAGATGCTATAAATTACTCCAATTGGAGTCTCCTAGCCCTTCTGCAGTGTTCCTGTACATCCTGCCTTTCTGGATGCATTCATGGCTGCATCTAAAAACCCTGGTACAGCCCCCAGCAACCAAACATCCAGGTTCACTCTCTAAGGTGCCCGAGGGAGCAACTTTCCTCTACAAAGCCCCATTCAGCAGACCATGCAGTTAGTGACCACTGCCAAAACCTCAGTCTACCGCTCTGCTGTCCTCTGATAGAGAGCAGAGTGATGGAACATCTGGGGAAGAAGGTTTTATACTTCTGCCACTCTAGCTGTTAACGCAGTCCACTACCAAACGTACACTGTCAAGTATTCCTTGACCCTTATGGAAGATTTGGTCAAACCAGTTGAGCGCTCCCGGACTCCCCTGCTAAGGCCAAGATTTCCTCTGTATTGAACTCCTGCACTCAAGTGCAGCTATGATGCTGTAAAAGCTTCAGCAAGGGCTGCTGCCTCCGGGTCTGTCATCAGGAGGTACTCTTGGCTAAGATTGCAACCCCTCCCTGATTACATCAAATCTAAGCTCCTTTGTCTGCCTCTAGACAGTGGAGACGTTTGGTTTAGCAGCTACTGAGCTTTTCAAACCAAAGGCAAGGAACTGCAGGAACAAAGACATATCTTTGTTTCCCCAGTTCTACGTTTTCAAAGAAGTTACCCTGCAAAAACTTCCTTTGAGAACCTCAACTAAGAAAATGCAAGCTAAGCCTAGAGAGGACCATAAGGAACAGTCTTTATCTAGGTCGGTCTCCACTCCCACCTCTAAGCAGCCTTTTCAGGGAAAGCCTGGTAGTCTCAGACTACCAGGCTCTTCACCCAGGTACTCCTCTTTCCATGCGCCTCTCCATCTCACTCCTCGCTTGGGAGCAGGTTACTCAGGACTCCTGGGTGTTCTATCATAAAGCAGGGATGTTTCATGACCTGGGAGGCAAGACCCACTCCTGGAGGCATCCCTCACCCACCCCAAAACCAAGTGCCACTTTTCATCCTAGTCGTGCAAGAACTTCTTGCTCAAGGAGCTATTCAAGAGGTCCGGTCTGTTGCAAGAGGAAGGGGATTTTATTAAAGAATCTTCCTAGGTCCCAGAAAGGAAGGTGCCTGGAGGCCTATCCTGGACCTGTCCACCAACACCTTCCTCTGGGTTCCCTCCTTCTCGCTGCTTTATCTTCCTACCCTTCTACCCGATTCTTCCTCTGACCCCCTTTAGTGTCCTTGGATATAAAGGACAGCTTCTTACCCATTCCAATCCATCCTTTATTTTTTCAGAAAGTGCCGCCGCTTCTCTGTGTATTCTGCACACTTTCAATTCTGTGCTTTACCCATTGGTCTCTCTACAGCCCCAAAAGTATTTACAAAATGTCTGGCAGCAATCATGGTATTTGCCAGAATAAAGGGGATGCAACTTTTTCCCTACATAAATTACATCCTTTACCAGGCTACATCAAGTTCCATGGCCTTGCAACACCTGCACTTCACCATCTCCCTCCTAACTGGTCTGGGATTTACCATAGATCTGAAAAAAATCCTTCCTGATACCCCTCAAGATCAGGTGTTCCTAGGATGAGTGATTCTGACAAGGGTAGTGATGGCTCTTCTACCACCAGAAACGATTGTGATGCTCACATCTTACTTTGAGGAAATCCTTCCCCTCAAAGCCTTCTCAGCCAGGGAATTCTTCAGAATCCTAGGATTCATGGCCTTTACTATCCCATGGATGTTCTTCGTGTTTCACTGTTGCAGTCATTACATTTGGGTAATCTGCTGGCAGGTTGCCCTCAGTCGGCCTGAATAGCAAAGTCTTGGGTCCTGTGGTGTTTGCTGTCTCCTCCTCCCATGACGTCAGGTCAACAGGGGTATAAAACATGCAGCTGACGCCATTTTAATCAGTCTTTCTTGGCACGCAATGCCCGAAGCAGTTGGCAAGTGCCGTATTAGAGTTTCAGAACAGAACTTTTCAAACTAAAGCTAAGTACCCCATTGGGGAAACTTTTTCTTGCTCCTTACCGATGTCAGTAAAAGTTGTTAATTGCATTACATATGGGAAGCAAATACTTCATACAGATTTTCATCTGTACTGTATTCCTTCCTAGGCCCTGATCACAGCGTGCCTTGCTGTCGGTTTTGTGCTAAATTTAACCAACCCACTATTAAGCGTCTGTATATTTTTTTCTAAATATTTTGGTTCAAGATGCAACTACCCTGAAATGTCGTCTGTTAACAGACTACTGGAGTTCACAAAAAACGCAAGGAAAAAGACAGACTGAGGTCCAAAACTGACGACTAACTTCTAAGCCAGTCGCCAGTTCGCCGGTACTCAGTGAGGTGCTTTCACAGCCCCTGATACCTGCTACTTTGAGTCGCAGGCCTCTACCAAGACCCATCCGATATGCCGTGAGATTCGCAAAGTATTGAACCCGTGGATGTTTCTCCCTTGGATGGGTCAGGAGCCGCTGAGCAGGCACCGGCTTCTGAGGGTGTTTTCAGGCCTCAACATTTTTACATTAAACTGACCGCAACAAAACAGATCAAAAACTACTTCTAGGTCTAAAAAACCGACGCATGAGCCACGTGCTCTGGCCCCTATGCCTAAAAAACAAATTATCAAAATGGATGAGGATTTAATGGGTCGTCCGTCCCCCCCCAGTGAAGAGGCCTAGGCAAGGCACTGATTATCAATATTCAGATCAGGTTTCCATTTCTTCTGATTCCTCTTCTGATCAGGAATTTTCTATTCCACCCTATGAGGATTCTGATGCAGAGGAATCCATCCCATCTGCATCTCCTCCTGAGGATTACTCTCTTGGAGAGACTTTGCATACTTTAAGGGAACATTTTCATTGGGAGAGTCAGGACTTCTCTGGATCAAAAAAGAGGCTTAGGGATTTCCTTCTTCCTCAGCATAGGCCTTTGGCAATGCCTTCTGTATTGGACATTGATGTGTTCTCAGAATCAAGCATGGCTCCTGATTCCCTGCCTCCGGCTCCTAGTAAGCCAGACAGATATAACAGGGTTCCTGACTCCCACATACTTTTCAAAAATCCAGCTGCTGATCCTGAAACTATTTCTCAGGGTCCCAAGGGTGTTGAGGCTTCTACAGCCAAAAATCCTACCCCTTCTGATAGATTCTAGGGTGCTGGATAGATGCGGTAAGAAGGTTTGGACGTCTGCAACCTTGGCAATCAGGGCTTTAAACTGCCAGTTTCATATGCTTAAATATCAACATGTTATGGGCTTACTGAAACGGAAAATGATGTTGATTTCCAATTGTGTGGAAAATAGTTACAGGATTTATTGCATTCAGCAGAACAGGTTGGAAAGCATACTTTGCAATGTGGTTTTGATTATTTGGAGGCCTCTTGTAGGGCCACCATTACTGGATCTGTGATTAGAAGGCATGCCTTGCTTAAGGAGCAAAATCTGCCTGATGATAAAGCTAAATTGTTGGATGCCCCTTTTCAGCATGATACTCTGTTTGGTAGTAAGGCAGAAGAGGTTTTAAAGAAAATGGAAGACAAAGCTAAATCTATGGAAACTAAAAGATTTCTTGCAAGTGCAGCCACCCAGGTTCAGTAGGCACTGGCCTACTAAAAATTGGTCCTTTCCTGTGTCCAACAGAGCCACTCGGAGCAAACCCAGGTGCTCAAAAGGCTCCAGATATCAATCACAGGGTTCTTGCTGGTCAAAGCAATGGGGTGCCTCCACCTCCAAATCTGGAGGAAACAAAGCACAACCCTACAGTAAGCAGTCTCAATGACGTTCCTCTACCATCTCCAAGCACTTATCTTTTGGCAGCCCCCTTGGGGGGGAAATTAGCACTTCATGCTCAAAATTGGCAGTAAATTACCCAGGACAAGTGGGTACAGATTTAATTTCCATAATTTGCCAATTCCAAACGGATGGCCGGATCTGCAAAAGAACCAGTGGGCAGAGGATCAGAAAAAAGTTAAGTCACTCATGGATATGGGGGCTAGTCAACCGGTACAAAGAAAAGGAAAAAGGACAAGGATTTTATTCAAGACTTTTCCTGGTACCCAGAAAAGACCATTCATGGCGTCCAATACTGGACTTAACGATTCTGTACACTTTCCTGGACATTTCAGAATGCTGACTTTACACCAGCTACTGCCTATACTAGGCAAGAATGCTTGGTTAGTAATTCTAGACTTGAGGCATACCTGCATATCCCAATAAGGGAATCGTGCAGAAGATGCCTCCGCTTCAAAACAGGTTTTTTGCATTACCAATTCTCTGCCCTGCCCTTTGGCTTATCTACAGCACCTATGGTCTTTACAAAAGTCACGAAAGAAACAAGAAAGGAACTCGCTTTGAGTCTTTACAAAAGTGCCTTGCTCCAGTAATTGCACTTTGCAGACAAAGAAACATTAAAATGTATCTTTATCTGGACTATTGTCGCATTCAAGCAGAGGACAAGGACACTCTTCTTCAACATGTGGCATTTGTAAAAAGGCTTGTAACATGCCTAGAGTACACCATAAACGAAAAGAAATCACAACTGGTACCCTCTCAAATGACATTCCTGGGTGCAAGATTGAATCCAACTGCCCAGATGGCTTACCTCACGCCAGACAGACCATTGACAACATACTTCAAATGGCAACAAAAACCCAGTTATCTGCAAGACCAATTCTGCAGGCTTTGGGGTTCATGGCATCTTGCATTCTGCTAATTCCATATGCGGGACTGCATATGAGGAAACTTCATTTGGTACCTAAAAAGTTTATGGAGTCAGCATCGTCACAACCTGGAAACAATGATTCCTCTCATTCCCTGCCTACAACAGGAGTTTTTTTGGTGGGTAGAGACATGTCACCAAAACAAGGGACTGTCATTCACTCTAACCCCTGCCACCCAAACCCTAACTACAGACACATCAGACTATGCTTGGGGGACCCACCTGGCAGGGAGATGCATTCAGGGCAAATGGAGCCCAAACCAAATGCATCTGCATATCAACCAGAAAGAGATGCTAGCTGTTCAGAATGCGCGGACAGCCTTCAAGGAATTACTTCATCCAGGACAACTACTGATAAAGATGGACAACACCACAGTTGTGGTACATAAACAAGTTGGGGGGGTACACATTCCTACCCCCTTTGCAGACTAGCCATGGCCTTGTGGAACACAGCCTTGACTTACCAAATACATCTTCAAGCTCAATTCCTGCCAGGAAAGGAAAATACTCTGGCAGACGACCCAAGCAGAAATCTTATGGACCTGCATGGATGGAAACTGGATCCACAAATCTTCAGCATGTTAACACAGAAATGGGGGTTCCCATACATAGTTTTGGGGAGAGGCAAATAGATCTATCAGTTGGACACATTTTGCACAAGAACTCATCACAAAAAAGCATGGAAAGTGGATGCTCTATCCTTCAGATGGAAAAACCTATCAGTCTATGCTTTTCCCCCACTGCCTCTACTCTCCAAGGTCTTACTAAAAGTCAACCAAAAATTATCATAATTGCTCCAGACTGGCCTCGCCAGCACTGGTACCCGCTCCTAAGGAATATGAGACACTTTCCTCCGTGGTACTTGCCTCAAACACCTCACCTACTGTCAACAGAACTATCAATTTCTGCACACACTGCTCCAAATTGAATCTTGCAGCATGGCTCATCAGCTAATTATTCAAACCACATCTTTCAGTAAATCTGTGGATGTCATTTTGGAAGCCAGAAGGCCTAGTACTAAAATCTTATGCTGATAAATGGAAGAGATTCTGTGCTTGGAACCAAGCACAAGGAATAGACACAGCAAAGCCCAATATTCCTCAGATTTTACAATACTTAACTGAGATGCTTGACAAGGGCCTTTCTTCTAAAATAAAAATCCATGCCTCTGCCATCTTGGCTCATTGCAACACAGAGCCTCCCCTCTTTTCTCATCCACTGCTTAAACAGTATCTCAGAGGGGCCAAAAATTTAAGGCCTCCTAGGAGAACACCAACTCCTGCATGGGACCTCAATTTGTGCTGGTAAAACTCACCCTGCCTCCTTTTGAACCAGCAGCTACTGCGGATTTAAAATGTCTATCTTGTAAGACAGCTTTTCTTTTGGCAGTCACTTCAGCAAGAAGGGTTTCAGAACTACAGGCTCTCATGGCAGTGGAGCCTTTTATTATATTTTACCCGGACAGGGTGGCCCTCAGGACCAATCCTTTTATGCCTAAGGTGGTATCCAGTGTGGCTCTTAACCAGACCATTCACCTACCAACATTTTTCCCAAATCCGCAGAACAAGGAGCAGCGGATTCTGCATTCATTGGATGTACACAGACAACTAAGATTCTACTTAAACAGGACAAAACTCAGTCTGAGCAACTACTGGTAGCATTTGATGCCAGATCAGAGGGGAAGGCTATAGCAAAGCAGACTATTTCTAAGTGTACAAGCCACTGCATTCGTTTCTGCTATTTGCACCATGGTAAACCTGTGCCCAAGGGGATCAGATCCCATCCCACCAGGGCTGCCTCGACTTCAGCAGCTTTTCTCAGAGGGGTCCCAACCAAAGACATTCTAAAAGCTGCTACTTGGAGCTCTGTTCATATGTTCACAAAGCATTATCATTTATCTCTCTCCTCTAAATCCAGGGCAGGCTTTGCCACTGCAGTCCTGTAGGGCCTTATAGCTGCTCCTAGTGCTGTTTAGTTCCATCCTCCCATCCATAGCTTTGGGATTCTACCCAAATGTAATGACTGCAACAGTGAAACACGAACATATTACAGTTGTGTACACTTGCCATAAATGTAGATGTTCGAGTGTATTCACTGTTGCAGTCCAGATTACCCACCTGCCATCCCCCAATTCTATACCTTTTCTTTCCTTCACTATACTCACAATCCTTTATGGTGTATTTGCTTTTAGTTGAAGGTAAATTTTGTTTCTAAGGTGCATTTATATATTTACAATTGGGGGGCACATTACATCTGAGGCAAGAAACTGATGTTTTATACCCTTGACTTCATTGTAGAGGAGACAGCAACTGACGCAGGACCCAAGACTGTTCAGGCCGACTGAGGGCAACCTGACAGCAGATTACTTAAATGTAAAGACTGCAACAGTGAATACACTCTTAACATCTACATTTATGGTAAGTGTACACAACTGTACTTTACCCTGACAACACTACACATTGTCCTGTTCCAGTGTTGCAGTATTCACTAGTGGGTTTACCCTTCTTCCCATCAGCTTGTTCGGCCAGGTTTCCAAACCTTTTTTCAGTCCCTGTTGGTGCATCGGACATCTGACGTGTAGGCTGGTACATGGGCCATAAAAATGTCTGCGCATGCCAGTTCTCAACTTTACAGCTGCCAGCCATACGCCAGGTGTTCCTGCTACACTCAGACATCGGATCAGTTTTGCATTAAGATAAGTACCCTGTTGGTGATTTTCTTCAGTCCTTTTGTAATGTATATAGTCAATGTCCGGTAATGTATATAGTCAATGTCCGGTAAGATCAAGTGCACTGTGGTTGCCAGATTCCCCACAGACACCCGCGACCAGTGTCTTTTTTTGTTCGGGTAGAGAACGCCATTATAAAAGCTGCATCATTTGTAAGTTCGTTCCTAAGATCCTTTCGTCGGAGACTTCAGGCCCTTAACGTCTAACTTGAAAACCAGTGTCTTGGGCAGATTGCTCTCAGAATGGAAGCTGCTACCGATGCCTCATCCGAACCACCTAGGAAGAGGGCCATGCCTGCGAGGCCGTCCACTTCTACCTTGCCTCCCTCAGCTGATTCCCAGCTTGTAGCCACAGTTAGCTTGGCCGAGGAACCGGCGTCTGTCACACCAGATAAAGCGGGTACCTGCCAGAAAGCCGCAAAATCCAGAGCAGACAACACGTCCCGGGAGGATATCCTGACTTTTGATTCAGACGCCAAGGGGGAACCAGCTTCTGAGATGGGTGCTTTGGAGAAGGTCTCTGCTGTTCTTTCTATTTCTTCAAGGCCGACCGCCAGCCAGGCGTCTGTTAAGCCTGCAAAGAAAAAAAGCATGTTGCTTCAACCCCTGAGGCCTTGCCAGACTGGCAGGCCTTCAGTCTCTACAACGCCTTCCTGGCCCTTAGGCCTATGCCTGACCTCCCTAGTGTTGCTCCACCTCTTAGTCCCAGGCCTACTCAGCCAGAGACTACTTTTAGCCATTCTGCTGAAGAAATGTCTGACTCCTCAGAGGACTCCTTGTCCTCTTCCTCTCTGGGGTATGGATCCCCAGAAGAAGCCACTGCTGAACCGGACTCTCCTGTGAAAGACCTTACATTTGGGGACACTGTTAATGTTATGAGGGAACATTTTAAATGTGATTGCTTAGACATGTCTGAGCAACAGAAAAGTTTCTACTACTTGATCCAGATGGAGTCTTAACCTGGCCCCTGTTCCTCCTGTCCAGTCTGCCTTCCTGGATGCTTTTGCAGCAGCATGTGTAAACCCGGACTCCCAGCCACCTGCCCCTAGAAGGGCAAGACCGGTTGTATAGAGTATCTGATGCCGACAAATTTCTTTTCAAATGCCTGCCAGCTGACCCAGCAACCATTTCTATTGACACTGACAGGGCTAGCAAACTTCTCCCCACTTAACCACTGTCCTGCCTGCAGATAGACAGCAAGGTCATGGAGAGGTGGGGGAAGATGTACACTTCAGCTACTCTAGCCTTTAGGGCTACAAATTACCAGTCACACATAGCCAAATACACCTTGGACTTACTGGACAAAGCTTCAAAGGAACTTAATGAGATCCCTGACTGATCTGCAAAGGCATCCCTGTCTTCCCTGCTTGGGCTCATCTCCCAAGTCCATAAACATTCCCAAAAGCTGTGCATATGATGCAGCAGAGGCCTCTGCCAGGTCAGCTGCATCTGCCTCTGTATTGAGGAGATGCTCTTGGCTGTGTCTTAGCCCTTTACCGGATGACTTTAAGGCCATACTTTTGGATGCTCCTTTGGATCACATTTCCCTTTTTGGCTCCAAGGTAGCTGATATCCAAGTCACTTCAGCAAAAAGGGAAAGGGCTCCAAGGTCTAAAGCATCTTCTGGTCTCTCCAGTCCCAAAATTTTCAAAGAAACTACCTGGCCAAGATGGTTTATTAGGAAGACTTCTAGGCCCTCTCCCCCCTCCAGATCTAGAAGACCACACAGGAGGCAGATTACTCAGCCTAGGACACCTCAAGCCTTCGCCCAGAGGTCTCCCTTTACGGAAAGGGCAGGCAACGTCTGACTGCCTGACTCCTTTTCTGCCCACCTCCCACCATACTTTATCCTTCCATCTCTCACTGTGCCTTGGATGCCCCCCCCCCAAACTTCCTGTTCCACTACCTCCACCCTCTCATTGGTCCCTCCTCCCCAAGGTTTTAAACAACCTGCTGCTCCAAGGCACCATTGAATTCGTCCCCCTCTGCTCGAGGGAGAGGCTTCTACTTCAGAATTTTTCTGGTGCCCAGGAAGAAGGGACCAAGGAGACCCATCCTAGACCTTTCCTGTCTTAACCCATTCCTGAAGGTTCCCTTCCTTTAGGGTAACACTACCCATTCTTTCTCCTCATCCTTCCCAAGGCCTTCATGGTGATCCTGGACATAAAGCCTATCTACATATTCCTGTGAAACCGTCCTCCAGAAAATTCCTCAGATTTAAAGCAGGTTTGTTGCATTTTCAGTTTTGTGCCTTGCCCTTTGGAGACTCCACTGCTCCAAGGGTATTTACAAAATGCCTAGCCAGTCATTGCTTACTGCAGAACAAGAGGTATGCAAATTTTCCCATACCTAGACAATCTGCTTAGTCAAGCAGCAGACAGACAAAACCTCCTAGCCCACACTGAGGACCTTCTGCTCTTGCTGCAGTCCTTAGGGTTACTCAAACTTCCTCAAATTCAATTTAAATCGTACACGACCGTCTTCCTTTCAGAAATTCTGACCAGCTGCTAGTCAGCTTTGCTACAGAGACAGAGGGCAAGGCCATTTCAAAGCAATCCATTTCCAAATGGATAGTACACTGCATCCATTTCTGCTACAAGCACCATGGAAAACCTACCCCACAGGGGATCAGAACACATTCCACTAGGGCTACTTCCACCTCTACAGCACTTCTCAGGGGGAGTCCCTACCAGGGACATTCTGGAAGCTGCAGCTTGGAGTTCTGTATACACCTTCACCAAGCATTACCACTTAACTTTTTTTCTAAATCCAGAGCTGGATTTGCTACAGCAGTCTTAAAAGGCCTGCTAGCCAGCCCTAACTCCTCTTGACTGCCTCCACCCCTCGTCAGCTTTGAGAATCCAGCCAAGTGTGATGACTGCAACAGTGAAACACGAACAAAGTACAGTTGTGTACACTTACCATAAATGTAGCTGTTCGAGTGTATTCACTTTTGCAGTCCTGGTTTCCCTCCCATCAGCCCCCTGTTTTTCTCTGTTCTTTCTACCTATCCTCTATATGGCCATTTTTTTATGGCAGTGGTATTTACTTTTTACTGGTGGTGTTCCACACCATATACTAGCTTTCTATTGGGGGGGGGGGCTCCTGACGTTTGGGGCAAGAGAAACTGATGTAATGGTGTCTGCTGCTTGTTTTATACCCCTGATGTCATGGAAGAAGCGACAGCGTCCGACGCAGAAATCCCAAGACTCAGGTATTCAGGCCGACTGGGCTACCCTGCAGGCAGATAACCCAAGTGCGATGACTGCAACAGTGAATGCACTCTAACATCTACATTTGTGGTAAGTGTGCACAACTGTACTTTCCCCTACTTCATCTATCCCAGGGCAATCACCACAAGTTACTCCCCTAGTGGATATAGTCAGAGGACCAGGGGACACAGATTCATCCACACTGGAGATCTTTGCAGCTCTCCCTGTGGCTGATAGGATTCTGATTACCTTCAGACACCTTTACGAGGACATGCTCTGTTCTGCAGAAGGCCATGAAACCAAACGCAAGGAAATCCACTCTCTCTAAATGGAGAAGCTTTTCTATCTGGTGTCAGAAAAGACGGCCACTGGACAGCGACCTGCCTCTAATTCTCTTGCATGTGTGAAGTGCTAAAGACAGGATTGTCTTACTCCCCCTTAAAAGCACACCTGTCAGCCATTTCTGCCTGCCTATGGAGCCCCCACTTGCTTCCAGCCAAACTATTCCTAAAAGGTCTTTTACCTAAGACGACCTAGGAAAGAAAGCTCTCCTCCCTGGGATCTTAATTATGTGCTGGAAAAACTCTTTGCCACCCTTTGAACCAGCTGTTAAGGCTAACTTAAAGTTTTGCACTTGGAAAACAGTACTGCTAGTAGCTTTAACATCAGCCAGGAGGGTCTCGGAGCTTCAAGCCCTCATGTCTACTCCACCCTTCCTAATTTTCCATATGGACAGGGTCACCCTCAGCAGGATTAATCCCTGCTTCACCCCCCCCAAGGTTAATACCCTCTCCCTAAACCAAGCAGTTCACCTGCCCACCTTTCCTAACCCGCAGGGAGACTGAGAGTCCTTCACTCCCTGGATGTACACAGGCAACTCTGTTTCTACTTGCGTAAGACCAAGCCTATACACAAATCAGACTGGCTGTTTCCTTCCACCCCAGAGCTCTGGGGAAAAGCTGTAGGAAAGCAAACCATTTCTTCATGGATTGCTATGGCCATCTCCTTTTGCTACTCTCACCATGGAGACGCTAAGGGCCATGGCGTCCTCTGGAACATTCTTTAAAGGTCTAGATACTAACTCCATTCTGGAATATGCTACTTGGTCAGCTGTGCACACCTTCACCAGACGCTACAAGCTGCACCATATCTCCAGGACCAAAACAGGATTAGCCAGGGCTATCCTGCATGGGCTCTTGGAGTCCTTATCCAGACTACCACCCAGTCAGCTTTTTGCGCTCACCCGCTAGTGAATACTACAACATTGGAATAGGACATAAGAAAGTGTAAAATCTTATCATAACCAGAGATGTCCTTCTCTTCCATGTTGCAGTATTCCTTCCGTCCCTCCATCCCACTGTTCTCCTCTGCTCCTACACAGGCTATGCTATCAGGACTTGCTCCATCTGGGGCTTCTTTGTTCTGAGGACTGGTGCGCGCAGACGTCACTTTTATGGCCCACATACCAGCCTACATGTCAGACGTCCGCACCAACAGGGACTGAAAAAAGCTACAAGCCGATGGGAAGAAGGGTAAACCCACCAGTGAATACTGCAACATGGAAGAGAACATCTATGGTTATGGTAAGATTTTACACAACTTTCCTTTCCACTGGTACCCGAGAACAATTTGGAAGCAACACTTAATATCCTCTAGAGTTCATGATTCCCATGCTTCCATGCCTGACCAGGGAACTGAAGTGGTGGATCTCCCAAATTCAGTCAAATCCTGGCCTTCCCCTTCAGCCCAGCCAGGATTTCTTTACAGATGCATCGGCCACAGGCTGGGGTACTCCACTAAGAAAATGTAGAGTGAGGAACTCGTGGACTCCCACTCAACAGAAAGATCACATCAGTAGCAAGGAAATGAGAGCCTTGGTACTGGCCTTGGAAATTTTCAAGGGTCAGCTTCTACCAGGCACCCTGGGGTATGGTACACAGGCAGTGCCACTGTGCTGTGGTACATCAACAAACTGGGATAATGTCCCTACCGTCTCTGCAGACTAGCACAGCAGGCTTGGGAAATCGCCCTGGAGAAACAGATCTTACTCCAAGCAGTGTGTATCCCTTCTGCAGACAGTGTGATGGCAGATTCAATAAGTAGGACCATGACCCTGTCTCACAAATGGATGCTGAACAGGGAAGTGTTTCTGGACCTGGTTCATTGATGGGGTTTTCTGGATGTGGATCTCTTTGCCTCCCCCATGAACAAACAGCTCCCAATCTTCTGCTCCAGGGTACCTCACCCAGAGGCTTGGAAGGTGGACTCGCTCTACATCTCCTAGAAGGGGATGTATGCTTATGCATTCCTCCTTCCCTCTCATACAAAGTCTTGCTGAAATTTCAGATGGAACAGTCTCAAATCCTGCTGGTGACTCCCTATTGGCCAAGGCTGCATTGGTTCCCCCTTCTATTTCACCTAGCCAAGGGCAATCACCAAGTTACCCCAGTGAATGGACCTGCTCACACAGGACAAGGGAACACTTACAACACCAACTGTCCACGCTGAATCTCACATTGTGGATGATGGAGCGTTTTCCCTTCAGACACCTATACACCGAGAACATGGTCCAGGTTCTGAAGGTGGCCAGGAAACCATCTACCATAAAATCTTGCCTAAGTGGAGATTTTCTTTATGGTGTCAAAAAGAACTCTTAACCTCCTTAATGGCAGAGCCCTCAGTGGTCTTGTCTTACATGTGTGAACTTATGAAGTCTGGACTATCCTATTCCTCCATTAAAATTCACCTGCCATCTCAGCATGCCTTTCCTCTGTTCCACCTTTAGCATCTAGGCTAGAAGTCAAACTCAGAGGGGCACTACATCTCAGGCCCCCAAGAAAGCCCATTCTGCCTCCTTGGGATCTGAACTTTGTTCTAGAAAAATTGACAGTATCACCCTTTGAACCAGCCAAAGACTGCACCCTCCTACACTGCACTTCTTGATGGCCATCACTTCAGCCAGAAGGGTCTCTGAACTCCAAGCCCTTATGGCAAAGCCCCCCTTTCACGGTCTTCCATAAGGACAGGGTCTGTTTGCTTACTTAACCCTACCTTCATGCCTAAAGGGGTCAGTGAACTGTCCTTGAATCAGACCATCAGTCTGCCAACCTTTTTCCCTTCTCCGCAGAACCAGGCAGAGAGGATACTTCATTCTCTAGACGTAGACAGACAGCTCTTGTATTTGGCCAAAACCACATCCTTCCGCAAGTCTGGCAGGCTGTTAGTCTTGCACCCAAGAGCTCTGGGTTAACCTGTTTCCAAGCAAATCATATCCTCTTGGATATCTAAAACCATTTCCTTTTGTTACACTAAGCATGGTAGGTCACTCCAGCCCTGGTAAGGGCACACTCCAGGGCATTGTCTTTAGGGGCATTCTTTAAAGGATTGGACAAAGCTGTTATCCTTTAAGCAGCAACATGGTCTTCTATTCGTACATTCACTAGATACGCAAACTGGATATGATCTCTAGGGCCAAGGCAGGGTTTGCCAGAGCCATCATTCATGGGTTTGTGGAAAGTGCTTCTGGTCTGCCATCCCTCTCGTGACAGCTTTTGCACTCTCCCTAGTGTCATGAATTCAACAGCATATGAATAGAAGGACATGGTATTGTGTAAGAACTTAACATAACCTTAGATTTCCTCTTTTTATATGCTGCTGTATAGTTTCCCACCCAGCCTTCCCCCTAACACTTGCCCAACTTCTAGGGTGCCACTCTTTTTGGTTGCTGATTCCGGCGGCTTTTAGTTCTGAAGGTGCATGCTGATGTCTGCTTTATACCAGATGTCTAAGACTTGCATCTGAGAAGGAGGGGCAGGACTTTGCTTGCACCCTAGCAGTAGCAATTAACTTTTGTGTAATGGCTGGACATACGAGTTCACCAGAGACCAACTTCCTGATGTCATGAATATAGCAGCATAAAGAAGAGAAGGACATGTAAGGTTATGGTAAGTTGTTACACAGTAATACTTTTCTGTTGGAATGTCTTCTTGTGGATTGCTTCCATCAGAACTGTCTGTACTCTTCCTTCAGGCCATATAAAACTGCATTAACTGGGCACAAAAGGCATAGGCAAAAAATGTACAGATCAGTTTTATACCACTGACATTCTGATGCCTAAATGGTAAGGGTGCTGAGCTCTGGAAGGCGTTCTGGCTGGCATTGTGTGGCACAAGTCCAGCAGTTTCCGCAACACTGATCATACTGTAACATCTACAGCTGGTAAGTTTCTAAGTATACTTCCCGAGTGTGTTAATCCTATAAGAGGTGTGTGGGGGTTGGAATGCATACACCTTCCATTTTGGAGTAAGTTGCATCCCCACCCACTCCAAACCCCCCAAAAATGCTTCATTTGATAGATTGTACCCATTAAGGATGAGTGAGAAGAGCATAAACACTGGGCTGTGCTCCTTTATATGAAAGTCTTAGCTGGGTGTCCTGAATGCTGTTTTGGCGATGTTGCGTTTGAGATTAGATATCATACAGTGACTGGCCATTAACATTCAAAAATGAGCACGCTGATTGGTCAGCCCAACCAGCGTGCCCATTGTAAAACAAGAATATACCTGTGGTAAAATTCCAGCTGCTGAAGTATCATTTAGCAGCCACACTTTATCTATTGGTAAGTGTAGAGGCAGGGACTATATCAGATTGTCGAAACCACAAAAGGTCGAATACCTCTTCATCAACCACTATTTCTTGAATTCTGAATCCGTTGAGTGACTGTTTCCACGAACAGTTCCCCACAGTAACCTTTTGGGCATAATCAGGAATTTGCCCTTTTCCCCACTGTAGTGTGTTTTTGGAGTTCGTATGTTTAGGGGTGTGGGTAGGGGTATGCCGCCCCCCCCCCAAAACCAGGGTGGGTTTTACATTTTGCTATTTTTAAGTGTAGTCAGTAGCTTGGCCAGGCTGTTACCATGGGGTAGATTTTTTGTGGTAGTTCGGATTTACGTTCGATAAATAGGGGTGGATGAAGTGTTCGACTTTTTGTAGTTTCATTAATGTGACACGCATTAGTCTGAAGGAAAGGAGGTCTGAAACTGAAATGCATGCCATTATTTAGTGACTTTGTTCTGCCTAAAATTTGTGGGCATGCATTTCAGTTTCAGACTTTATTTCCTTCAGACAGTACCAAAGCGCAACATAAACCATCCCTCCTTTTAGTCCACATTTATTAAAATACGAGAAAAAGCTGTATCTTCCGGGCAGTTTAGAGGTACTTACGAGAGCAGAGAAAATAAAAGAAAAATCAGGTACGTTCTGCAAAACTTAAACGTACCTAATTTTACTTGTACTTCCCCCTTCTCTTGTACCCCTAAACTGTCCATAGGTTACAGATTTCTTTTTTCCGAAAAGAAAAGGCAACTGATCTCTCCCTGTCTCATATACTTGCTTTCCAAAGCACTGATGTACTGCGTAAACGTGGGAATAGAAGTCCCATACGCATGCACGATACATCGATGAAGTGGTGAAATCGGGGAAACAACGTGGAAGACACCATGGCACTGTTATACAAAGACATTTATTTAAGGAGAAATAATTTTTTTCTTAAATATCATTGTATAATAGCAATAACTGACACCATGGTGTGGTATAGTGAAGATTTACCCACAGCTGGCATTGTTTAATCACTTTGGCTTCACCCTTATGATTAAACTACACCAATCATGGGCAAGTCTTCAGTATGACACCCACATCAGTTATTGCTATTTTCGCTTACCTCTTAGTGAAGTTGCACCAGTTTTTTCCCCTTTTAAAAACTACCTTACTAATAAAAATGTTCACCCAAGCTGAAATTATCTAAGTACATAATGTTACTGCATGGTTATTGTACAGGTACACATAATGTGCGCTGACAGCAGTTGTCTTTAGTTGTATAGATTGGACAGTAAAAGTCCCTTATTGGTAGAGTAGTGCTACAAAAACAAAAAGGAGTGAAGGTCTAAATGAGTGTCCTTGGTGTGTTTGTAGCCTTCTGCATAGAATTTGAGTGTTTTGTGTAGTGTACTTTTGTGTTTGCTGTCAGTTCTAGCTTGCAGTTACTCTGGTACATTAAATTAAGACACTGTGTTGTGTAAGGGGCATATGATCGTGACTTAAAGAATACTGAAATCTGGTTCAATTTAAGTTTTTGCAGTAACAGCAGTTTAGGTTTATTTTTGTTCTGTTTTTTATTCTAGAAGTGATGGAGAACAGAACTGAGTGGGTTTACTCCATAAAATAAGATTGTTGGCCCTTGGTTTTTAACAGTTGCCTGCACGAGTGCTAACTGATCTGTTTGGTCAGGGCACAGTTACTTCAACCTGACTGCAATATGTTCATAAATGTATGTTGAGCTCAAGTGTGATTACTGTCTCAAACATTGGACAGGTGTCTCAGAACAGCGCAACATAATTTTCTCGGATTTTTATTTTGCTCTGGCTGTCTTGCTTGTGAGTATGAATTTGAAAACTTTGTTTCATATGTCTGGGAATGTCTTCAGTCTTTTGCATCCTTGTGGACTATAAAAGGATCTGTGACCAAAGTGAAAGCACTCTTGTACCCAGCCTGTGCAGACGTTGTGTGGCTCCTGCTGCATAGCCAGTACATGACCATTGCATTAGCCATTTTCTGAAAGCCCTGTGCCACTGTTTGCAAATTAACAACTTAAAGTACATTTGTTATAGCCTTTTTGCAGTAACAGGGCTTTTGAAATATCCTGGTAATTGGGGTTTTGTGTGTGCTCATTGGACATGTACCTTAAATTAGAATATACATAGACAATTAATTCCTTGTCCGATCTTTTTCTTGTCCTTTATTTATCCTATTGGCTTACTTGATTGTCTTGTTTGTTTCAGTTTGGGCTATCAAGATGCACTTTAGTTGACTCTTACAGCCTCTGGGTCCATTTTCTTTTCAGTTTTTCTTCATTCGGGCTGTTTCCCCCCTCTACAGCAATACAGAGTAAGTCATTGAAACGGTGGACATTGGTACAAAATTTCTGCCTTCGGTCCTTCTGAAAATTTGGCTTACTAATGATTTTATTGTAGTTTCAGCTTAGTGATAAAAGTGTGACTTCAAAGAATTATTATGCAGAGTATATATGATTTTTCTTTTGATGACATGGTGCTAAAGTCCTGTGCTTTCCTCCTTGTAGTATGCCACCATTTTTGCTTTTTAAACTGAAAATTTAGAGTCCGGAAAGACTGCAACTAATCATGTTTCCCATAGCTGTTTATAAAATGGAATTTTCTGAAAATCCAAAAAATTACATGTAATGTTAACCTAAAATTGCATGTTTCTTTATGGGTATGAATGCTTTTATAGTTGAGAGTTTAACTTGGATTATTTATCAGCATTGATGAATGTCTTGCACTTTTGCAAAACAGTGACAGAACTGCCAATTACCTATTTTGTAATGGTTGTAGGATTTAAAAGCAGCTGCAAGCATCAATTGATTGGGAAGTAGAAGAGCTTAATCATTTTTCCAAATTTCAGTATTGAATTTTAAAATGTGGGCATTGCTAGGCTTGTAGAGTGCATTTACTTATATATGCATTGTTTGAATATATATTTAGCAGTGTGATGTGGAGCAGTTCTCACAAGGCTAAATTTTGAACTAGGGTTCTGCAGTACATTAATGCAAATCATTTGCCGGGAAGTAGGACAACCTTTAGTTACATGGCATATTTAATCCTGATGGTACTCCTGGTTAGACTTCCCATGAGAACTGTAGTGGTACCTGTAGAGTGGGTTGCTGTCATGCCCAGTCAGTTGGAGGTATCTGGTCAGGTGAAGTACATGTTGCATCCCCAGCTGATGCATGCTTCAACCTAAATCTTCTGGCGATTCCTCTTGGGAGGCCACCATATGAGGAAAACATCCCCAGAGGCAAAACCCTTCAGTAGTCGTGGGGTCTGGAGAATTTCCCGTAGGTGTCTGGTTCCAACATTCATTTTATGATCAAGGGCAGCATTTCCTCAGTTCTTGTACAGTGGATGTTTCAGAAATTGAAAACACCACCAACCCGCCCATAACTGGGTATTTTGGTAGTGACCACTGCCATCTTTAGCCTGAGCTGGACAGGCTATCCATTCCCAGGCGAACTTCCCAAGATTTGATGACTGGCACAGCACTATTTTGCCTTGATATGATTGTGGCTTCAGTCAAATCAACCTATGTCAGAGTGCTCATACAGGAAAATAATACTCCCCTTTTGAACTGCCAGTGTCTTTGGACTCTTGAGGTGGATGTACTGACTTGTACAGACCAGAGATCCTCTCTCATCTGCATGCCCTTCCTCTGCTTTTTTTTGCTTGGATTTCTTCTTTGAAAATGCTTTAGTAGGATGAAGGATTGTTTTTTTCAGGTGGGAAGCCAAGTAGTACTTTAACAAAAGGTATCTTGATCTCTGTTTACCAGAGCCAAAGCCTGAAGCCTATTCTTTGGTTGTCAAAGCCTTGGTGAATGCGTTTTATAAGTGCATCTCTGGATTCAGGTTTCAAATCCCTTGTGCGTAGAAAGGCTAATATGCTAGAGTTCTGACTTTACCTTTACAGGAATCAATTTGCTGATTAACCACGATCTCCTAAGATTTTCAAGAGTAGGTCTGTGACTTCAACTGAGGATCCCATTTTAAGTAATACCGAAGGCAGATTGCAACCAGTTGTGGAAGAAGGTTTTGACCTTTCAACCTTGGCATTCAGGGCTGTAAACTTGCATGGTAAATTTCTAGGGGATTCTCCTTTGTCATATCAGGGCCAAAATAAAGAAAATTGGCAAAGTTGAGAGAGTGAGTGCTGTAACTTTGCATTTTCTCTTCCTAGTTTGCAAAACACTTGTACTTTTAAACCTAGCTAATTTCCTTTGAAATGTGAGAATCAAAATGTGCCTTGTATCTGTAAGGTAGCCACCTTGACCATTATGCCAACCCCCACAAATGTGGCTGTGTCATATGGGGTGGGAGCTTTGGGGTTTGACATATGATGACATGTTTGGCTGAAAAGTCTGTTCTAGTGTGAAAGAACTGCTTCTTGATGTCCGTGTAGAGACAAGGAGGTGCTGTTTTAAATCTGGCAGAATAGGTGTTAAAACAGCTAGCCAAAAATGGAACGTGGAATTTGAAATGGTGTCCTTCCCTCCTGCCTATGGTAGAAATCAACCTAAAAAGAGTTGGCTCTTACACTAGAAACAAAGCAAGGAAAACTGCTTGAGGGAAAGTCGCCATTATGAGGTGTCTTGCTGATCAAAAAAGGAAGCCATCTGAGCAGAAATTCTACCAGGGAGGAATAGCTGATGTGAGAGAGATTTCCACCCTATTTCAAAACTCACCTCAATCCACTCTCCAGCCACACCACCATATTCTCTCCAGAAAAGTGGAGGTCACCAGGGTTTAGTTCTCAACAAGTGAGCAAATCACTCAGGATACCTAGGCTCACTACTTTAAGCCAGGGCAGCAGATTTGTTTAAAAGGTTCTCTGCCTTCTGGCAAGGCACTTAAACCTATACTACTGGATTCATAAAAGGGGCCTTAGAGTACCAGACCATGAAACGAGCAAGTGTTTTTAGACTTTCTAATGTCAAGGAAAAATTAGTCTTAAAGTTCCATTGTACAGTTGTCATGGCCAAGCAAATCTGTCATAGTTCAGAATGCTAAAATTGCAAGTCTCATTCCCTCTGTCATTTCTGGTCACCAAGTTGTGAAAGAGGCTTTACAGCCACAGAGCTGTAGCTAGAAAATATAGCCAGTAGCTGGGGGTACATAGGAGGGTGTTCTCATTAGCAGTTTGCTTTTTTGCAGTTTGCTACAGTTTTATTCAAATGGTTGGCTTCAGTAGTTGCATTACTGCAGAGCTGATGGTCATACCTGGACATCTGCTTGATTTAGACATATACACTCTGATCCTGACTTCAGTCCAGCTCGTGTTAGTTTCATTTCATACTCTGGGAACAACTTAGCTGTGATCAGGGTAGATTAAGGGGCGTCCAAAGTCCAGCTTAAGTGAGACTTCTAGGCATCACCATACAGAGGGAACTGTTTTAATCTCTATTTCATTTCCAGACAGCAGCTGAATCATTATGGATAGGAAATGCTATAGGACCCTCATTACATGGCATCCTTAATTCTGCACCAGTAGAGCAACCGAAGAGTCTGGGCAGCAGATGCCTTAATTTCCTTATTTTGTCTTTTAGTAGTTGTAATTCTGACCATGAGGGCAGTCCAGAAATTATTCTCCTAACTCTCTCCAGCACTGGTTTCCTGTTTCACAGGGAGCCTGTTAAAGGTGGAACCTATTGCACTGTCTCAGCGTGCAAACCTCTTATCCTAAAGCAAGGGTTGGTTCGTAAAACCCAAACGGAAGATCCTACAGCTGATTGTATTAATAATCTAGCACGTATTCCCTTTAGGTATATTTACAGAAGGACATTGTTGCTGTTGTGGAATGTTAAGAAACCAAGCACAATGAAGTCCTACTTGGCAAAATTGAAAATATGCTTCCCTTAAGTCGAGAGACCCTGGGACCTAGCCCGCCCTTCATTTGTGGTGTCATTGGGTATCTTTCAGACCTTTTACATGTCAGGCTTTTTTAGCCTCATTTGAAAGTACTTGCATCTGTCATCCCTTCCTGGTGTGGGATCCTACTTTTATTATTTGCTACTAGTAGAATTGTTCTTTAAAGGGATGCTACACAGGGACTCCTCCAAGAGTAAATCTCCACTCTGTGGGACCTAGATTATTAATGTTCTATCGTCCTATCTTGCCTTCATTCTTGCATATGGATCCTCTGCCTATTTGCAAGCTGGAAGTCGTCTAGTTGGCTCGTGGCTAGGTAGGTATCCCATGGTGCACCAATACAATCCCCGAATCTCTTGCCGCGTCAACGAGTTTGGTTGTGCTTCTCCTTGGCTCTGGCTAAGTTTTTCAATTCATTCAAAGTTTACTAAAAATTTTGGGATTCTCCTTTAGTGCTATATAATGCATAGTCAGTGTAATTTGCAAGTTAGAATAGTTGGCATTTATTAGTGCGCCGTTTGTGTGCAATTTCCTTTAGAACACTTGGCCTGTTGGCTTTATAGTACTTGGTATCCTGTGTGCAGTTTTTCTTGTTTAATAATTACATTGGTTATTGTAGGCGCCTTTTGCGCTCAGGTGTGTTTAATAGTTATAATGCTTAGTTTTTTGTGGATTCTGCTTGCTAATTTATAAGTGTTCTTACAGAACGAGGTTCTGTTCACCTTAATTAGTAAATTCTAAAATTTACACTATTCCTGTCTGAGTGTGTGGCGAGTCTTTATTGTCCTATTCACCTAGGTCTGTTTTAGCTAGAAGACCTAGCTTTCAATTCCTTTTTCCTACCCTGGCTAGGCCCGTTTAAGTTAGAGGGACCTAGTCCTCGTGGTGTTTTTTTACGTTTCATGTAGGGCTAGGCCCGTTTAAGTTACAAGAACTAGCCCTCCCTTTTTTCTGTGTGAGTGAGAGCGCTCATCTTCTGTGAGAATGTCTAATGAAAGCAAGGACCATAAGCCATATGGCTTTTAAAAAAAAAAATGCATAAAATGCTCACAGATGTCTAACGGATGGCCACAGTAACTGTTTACTGTCTTGGGGCCATCCACTTACAAGAAGGCTGCGTATTTTGCCACTCTTTCAGTGCTAGGGTGTTGCAAGAAAGAAAAAATAAGCTCATCCTAAAAAGTCTCTTAAAACCTTACTTTGAGGAAGATTTGGCTAGCTCTTCCTCCTCTGCTAGATCTCAGGGATCTAAAAAGGAAAAGTACAAGTCCTCTAAGAGGCCCTCCCCGGCACCAGCTGGTGTCTCGGAGTCACCTCTTAAAATTACTAAGTCTGATAAGTAGTCTATCTCATTGACTCCAAAGAGTTCAGAGCCGATTGAGAATTGTACTGTGATTACAGGGTCAGCGCCAAGTAGCTCGGAGCCGACCTCAGAGTATTTTACAGAGCCGGTCTGTGGAACCTTTACCGGTCTCCTACATTGAAGTCGCCAATACTGCAGAGGTCCCGTACTCCTACTGTTGTCCAGGTCTTCGAGGAGTTTATCTGAAGATGTTGTGGAGAGGGTAGTGCTAAGACTTTTGAAGTCTTCTGCCTTACCGAAATTATTGTTGGCTCCGACCCAGTTGGTTCCGGGGCGAATTGAGTCAGTTAAGCCCCCTTCGGTCATTCCTCCTCAGAGCCATGCTGGCCTTTCAGAGTTGGAGTGTTTGGTACCTCTGGTGGAACCCTCTGCTCCAGCTCCCCCTGTGGCTGTTTCGGAGTAGAGTTCTGCTCCGACACTCTGTGCCTTCCAGGGTGTCTAGGAGCCGAAGCTCCCCGGTCTGCCCCAACAGGGACACCTGGAACTGAACCTCTTCGGTTCTGAGCCTCCCTCTCGGCACGTCTGCGAGGGTGAGTTCGGATCCTACATCTGTTTCGGAGCCGATGGCTCTGGAACTGATGGCATCCTCTGCCGCCTCTGAGCCGAGGATGTCTTCGGAGCCGGGTCTGCATTTGAGATGTGTGCTCTCCTGATCTTCAGCTCCTACCACGGGTACCAACACTCTTCCCCTAGGGCACCTACTTCTGTCTCCGTTCCTACTCTCTCCTTGGACAGCAGAGACCCACAGCCTCAGGAGTCACTGGCTGGTGGCCTCCACTCTTCAGAGACCTCCCCGGAATATCCTGCCAAGGAGCCCCCACGGAAGAGAACATGTAAGAGGAAGCATGTAGACTCCCAGGATGAGTCTCTGACCTCTGACACTGACCTCGAGGAGTCCAAAGGGTCCCCCAAGTCGTCTGTCTCCTTTGTAGACATCCCTGAAATCCTTAAGCAGAGGTGCGGCTGGCCCTCTGTCACACCTTCTGATGAGGAGTCTGTGTACCTGAAGGCTTTCGGGTCTCAACCTTCAGCCTCTTGGGTGTCTCCACCTTCCGAACTGATGAAGCTAGTTAGTCGAAAGGTGTGGGGTACTCCTTATGCCGTGGAGCCAGTCCCCAGGAGACCAAGTAAGTTTCTTTCTGCGCCCCCAAAAAAGGAATTATTGTCTAAAGGTGTTCCCTTAGATGCCATGGTGGCGGCGGCCACTAAGCAACAGCTAAACTTCTGTTCATCCCCCCGAATATGGAGTCTCGAATGATGGACAGATACGGGAAGCGTATCTTCTCTTAATCGGCATTTACCCTTAGATCGCTCAAATACCTTACATATTTCACGAGGCTTCAGAGAGATCTCCTTAAGAAGTTAGGAGATTCTCTACAAGGTGCATGTACTGAGGGAGTCTCTGACAAGGTGTCTGCCCAGTTGTTTACTTTGAACTCTCAACCCGTCCATGAGGCTTATCTCGTACTCATCCGATGGAGCAAGTAGAGCAGCGGGTTCAGGAATTTCCCTTAGGTGTCATTCCTGGATGCGTTTATGTAATTTTGTGGAACCATTCAAGTCTACTTTTACCATTCCTCATTGTTTGGACCCAAAGTAAAGGACACACTCACCTGGTGCGAGCAAGAAGGAAAAACACTTCTGCCATGGGAGTACGTTTTACTGTACCCTCTAGACCATACCTTAAGGGTAAGAGAGTCAGTAAAATATGGTTCAAGAAGTCCCAGAGGTTTTTCCATAATGCACAAGGTGACTCCTTTAGAGGAGGAGGAGGAAATCGTAGACGTCGCCCTAGAGGCAGGGATGGACTGCTAAATCAAGGAGGTTGCGATTCCTTTTGGGGCCGGCCTTACCAGCGCTCCTGATGTGGGGCCCGACTGTGCTTCTCTGGGGCCGGTCACAGCTCACATTTCTTTGTATCCAGAAACCTGGCTAAGTATCACTCAAGACAAGTGGGTACAAAGAATTACCAGAGGTAATGTCATACCCTTTTCCCTTCCACCTTTTGTTCCCAATAGGATCCCGGATGTTCCACCCAATCACAGGGAGCAGGCAACTGAGGAGGTAAACAAGTTGCTGTTTGTCATCCAAACCGTCCCAGCAGACCAAATAGGATCCGGAACTTACTCCAGATACTTTTTAGTGCCAAAACGTACAGGGGACTGGAGGCCCATCTTAGACCTCAGCAGATTGAACGAATAAGTAAAGGACAAGTTCCAGATGGTGACACTGCAGTCTATACTCCCATTATTAGGGAAAGAAAATTGGATGTGCTCAATAGATCTCCAAGATGCCTACTACCACATAAAAATGGATAGGGCGTTGGAGTCGTCTACGCTTCCGGTTGGGAGCCAGTCATTACCAGTTTCGTGCTCTGCCCTTTGGTCTCACCACAGCCCCCAGGGTGTTCACCAAGAGTGGCGGTAGTGACAGCTCACCTGAGACGTCGAGGATTCTAGGTGTTTCCGTATCTGGACGACTGGCTCTTGATCTCTCCCACCAGGCATCTACTCTTCAGACCAGGGGACGCTACCATTCAGCTTTGTGCCCAGCTGAGAATTTCTATAAACTGGGAAAAATCTGCCTTATTGCCCTCTCAATCTGTGATTTTTATAGGCGCAGAGATGCACAGTAGACATGTTGGCTAGTCTTCCTGTAGAAAGGGCACAGAATCTGGTTCTTCAAATTCAACGCCTTCTCCCCTTACGAAAAGTCAAAGCCAAGACTGTTCTGCAGCTTCTAGGGACCATGGCTTCCACTGTATTACTAGTGCCACTAGCCAGGCCACACATTAAGTTTCTTTAGTGGCTCCTGTCATCCCAATGGTCGTTTCATCGCATACTGCTGACAGACTTGCGAGAAGGACCTCATTTGGTGGACTCTACCCAATAAGTTAACCACAGGCACTTCATTTGTTCCTCACCAACCCATTGCCACTGTGACCACGGATGCCTCAGGGTGGGGGGGTATTATCTAGGCAGGACTGTCCAAGGCACATGGCAAGATCAGGAGGCTCACCTGCATATCAACGTTATAAAGATGAGGGCGGTGCTCCTGGCGTTGCAAACACTTCACGACCTTCTGCCCCTGGGGACTATTGCAGTGCAATCGGACAACATGTAGGTAGTATGGTATATCAACAAACAGGGCGGAACCAGATCTTACCCACTCTGTCGAGAATCCATTCTAGTTTGGAAATGGGCGACATCTTCCCAGCGTGTTCTGGTGGCAACACACATTCCAGGAACGACCAACGTGATAGCTGACAAGCTCAGCCGGGCAATCCTGATGCCTCACGAGTGGTCTCTAAAACGGGAAATAACGGAACAGATTTTCCGCAGATGGAGACAGCCTTGCTGTGATTTCTTTGCCAGCCCTATCAATGCCAAATGCAGCAACTGCTTCTCCCTCATCCCCCCTCCAGGGGAATCACCAAGAGACGCACTTGTTCACGATTGGCCCATGGGGGCTCCTTTATGCTTTTCCTCCCTTTTCCTCTCATACCCAAAGTAATTCAGAAAGCCTCTTCTCCTAGATGATCCTTGGATTCTGGACCCGGTTCCAGATCTCTGACTCATGTCAGGCTCGCTTCACCCCTCCTTACCCTCAATTTGACAGCGTGGCTGCTCCAGTTCCATCCCTAGTCCGGCTTCACGCCTTCTCACCCTCCGTAACTCGTATCCTTACGTCCTCTCACCTTCCATTAAGTGACTATATTCCAGTAAATGGAGATTCTCTATCTGGGCAGAGAAAATGAATGTTGATCCTTACACCGCCTCCATTCCAGTGGTTTTAGAATTCCTGTCTGAACTTTTCCACCAGGGATCTGCAGCTGCCACTATCAGAGTTCAATTGGCAGCGATTTCAAAATTTTCATCTAGGCTTTCAAGATTCTAATGAATTCACATAGGCTGTGCAAAACTTTCCTTAAAGGTGCCACTTTAGTATCCCCTTTCAAGAACATGTTGCTTCATGGGATTAAACTTTTGTGTAATTGACTTTTCCGCCCTTTGAGCCTTCTCATTCATCCCCTTTGAAATTCCTGTCTTGGAAGACTTTGTTACTGGTGGCTATCACATCGGACAGACTGGTGTTAGAGTTACAAGCATTCTGTAAAACACCCTTATCTGATTTTTCATAAAGACAGTGTCTCTTCGTACTAATCCTTCCTTTGTCCCCAAGGTGTGTTCCCATGCCACTTTGAATCAATCCATAGAGCTCCTGTTCTTTCCAAAATCATTCCAACCCAGCTGAATACAGGTTCTGTCAATTGGATGTCCATAGACAATTAAATTTTTATTTGCACTGGACTAAGGAAATCGGATCAATTATTTCCTTCTCTGAATCCAGGTCAGGTTTACCAGTTTCCAAAGTAACGCTCTCAAATTGGATTTCTAGCTGTGTAGCTTACGTTTACAACTCTGAGGGTAGACCTTTACCCTTGAAAATAAAGGCTCATTCTACGAGATCTGTCTACCTCTGCAGCCTTTCAGGCCAGCAGCAGCAACTTGGACTACCCCTCACACTTTTATTACTCATTACAAATTGGACTTGACCTCCAGGGGTACAGCATCCTTTGGTTAAACAGTACTCAGGAGTAGTTTTCCTTGAGCCACCCAAGAATAAGGTACTAGGGACGCTGTCCCATATGTAAGAATGAAGGTGAGAGGACTACAGAACATGAAGTTATGTACTCACCATAACGTTCCATGTTTGTAGTCCATCTCGCCCTTCATTCTTACGAAGCCACCCTCATCCTGGAAGTACATGGAGACCTTTTAGTATTGGCTTCTTTCTGAATGTTTGTTTCTCCTAGTTAGCAGCAAACAAGATCTGGGGGTTGTACTGGTGCACCATGGGATACTTACCTAGCCACAAGCCAACTAGAAGACTTCCAGCTTGTAAATAGGCAGACAGTGAGCAGAGGATCGGCTCCATTCCATATGTAAGAATAAAGGGTGAGATGGACTACAAACATGGAACATTATGGTGAGTACATAACTTTTTTTGTTTTACCACCGTTTTAAGCAGCAGCTGCAGCACTCCTAAAATTGACTTGAATGAGCTGTGTTTTGGTGGCCATAACATCTGTAAGGAGAGTGAATTACAGGCACTTTTATGTAAGCAAGCTTGGTCATATTGCATAAGGGAAGGTTAACCCCCACCTTCATGCCCAAAATGTTGACTTGGCTCTCAGGCCAATCACCTCATGGTATTTACCCTACCCCCCACTCCAACCCCCCGGATGCAAATAAGCTACTTTTGGGCCTACCTAGAAAAGACCAGGATAACTAAGTTAACGAGGAACATCAGATTTTCATAAGGAAATTAGTGCAGGCCTGTCTCAAAATAGGCTCTCAAGTAGATGCCCCACTGCATCTTGTTGAATTTTTGTGGCAGTACTTTACCATGCTAGGGCCCACTCGAAGCAATAATGGCCATCGTGGCTTTTCATAGAGGTGTCAATAACCAAGCCATCTTGGAAGAAGCACCCTGGTCTGTCTTCACCATTTTCCAAGCATTGCAACTTAGATGACTGTTCCAGGTCATGATTTTCCATAACTGCCCTGGATGGGCTGTTGCGGCCAGCCACCATTTGAGCCTTAAACTGAGAATCTTGTAAAGTGTTAGCTTTACTGCGAAAGTGAACAATATGATGAGCATAGTACTGTCTAGGAACTTGCCTGAAAATCTGCAACTGTGGTATGTGCACTGTTGCATTTGTAGTGTCCTTCCTTCCCCCCGGTTTCTTCCCACTTCCTGGGATTGGAGTGGGTACTCTCTCCTACTTTTTCCCACCTTCCCTATCTGCTGACCCTAAAGCTTCTCCTCCCTCCACACACAATATTGGTTAGTACATGGAGAAGTAGCTTTAGGGTTTATTCTGGTTTAAATAACTCTGGAGATATTTGCTACATGTGTGGATTGTGCTGTGGCTTCTGCCAAACCATTTTGGTTTACCCCAGCACAAAACCAAAGATAACTAGGGTGGATGCCTTTTAACCACATGTATGCTAATTTTCATATGGGATGGTGTCCACGCAGCTTAGATGGGAAGAGACAAAAGCTTTTGATGTTGAGCAGTTTTTAGCAGAATAGCAAAAGTTAGCAGTGCTGTAGCAGTGGACATACTCGGACATCCTCACTGAAGTTCCCGCTGAGCTGAACGTTATGTAATTGTTGCTGCTTTGGATAGCTAGTGAGGAGACACTGATCTTTCCAGCAAGGTGTGACTATTCGACTGGATAGTGGAATGGGATGATACAAACTTGCTGGTACCTCTTTGCATAGATTGTGGCTGAAAGACCATTTGACTGGAGATCTTAATTCAGTGTTTCAGAAACTGACTGCAGCAGTCATTTTAAATATGCTTGTAAGACATGGTAGTTTTTCTGTGCACGCTCTTATGACTGTCAGTTTAGCTGGACTAACGTTTTGACACCTTGAAAAATGTGTGCTTTGTATCAGAAATCTGTTTAGCTAACTCTGTTTGGTCTGTGGTTTGCATGTTCACTAGACACAGTACACTGAATGTTTGTGTGGTAAAACCTCTTTCCGCAATGTTTTATTTATGGGAAGTTTTGTTTCACAGTCTTGTCTTTTGCCTGCAGGATACTTTTGAAAGATGAAATTGTAAGTTACTAGGACAGTAGATATTTGAATGTATTCACCCAGCCTTGTTTTCTGGACAGTAAATATTTGAATGTATTCAACAAGCCTGGTTTTCTGACCCAGTCTATATTCCCTGCCTCTCGTTTCGTGTAATATGGGAGGAAGGTTGGAGAAACTAAATGGAGTCTGCCTGCATGTCAAACATGATTGATTCACTGCAGTAGAAAAGCAGTCCCAGATAAACTGGCAAATTAAACCTGGTATTTTACTTAAAAAAAAAAAATAATAATGTACAGCTATTGAAAAAACTTTATAAATGCTACACTTTTGCCCCACTTTTTTACCATGTAGTTAGTGTATTTTAACTTTAAGACATCTGCATCTGTTTGGGGGAAATGAGTACTACTGACCTTCCATATACTGGATTCAGTTGGACATTTTTAAGTTTTTGATATTTTGTTTGCCCCTCCCCCACCAATTTTAGGTGTACCATATAAAAATGAAAATAGTTAAGACAGCATATATAGTGAAAGGCAGTGCACATTCTTTTTCAAATTACTGCAACTTCAAGTCTGAAATATCCATTTAAATAGTATTGTCCCAACTCTTCAGCAGTATGCTTTTTCTTAATTCTAATGCAAGTGTTTTTAAGATGTATATTTTAATGCTCAAGTCTCATGCAACTGTTTCTGTAGTGTTAAAGCTTTCCAGGTCTTCCAGAGTCATTTGTAAACAAGTTTATTTGCTTCTGCTTGGTCGTCTTGAGTGTTAATAAGCAAGGAATTTTGCATATTAGTAGGGCTCACTTGTGGAAATGTGTGCTTTTGTCTGCTTTTCCTGCATCTGGTAGCTGAACCAGCAGCTGTCTTCATCCTAGTCATGAGGGTGAGGCTCTCTTGAATTTTGACTTGTTTTTCTGATCCTCTTGTATCAACTTTGTTTTGCTCCTCATAAGTAGAATGTGCCTATAAGAGCAGGCAATGTTATCTTCTGTCTTGCACTATGTAGATTCAGTTGCCTCTTGGCCCTAGACAGTGTAGTGAAGAAAGTGTTGCATTTCTTTTATACTGTTTATTTCATACAGTGGGTAAGTATTTTATAACCATCCAGACTGATAAATCGGTTAAATACTGAATATTTTTTGCATTTTCACAATTCATTCTTACCTTAGATCTCCCCCCTCAGTATTTGAAAAAATGTTTCCTCTATTTTAATGTGCAATGCATAGGAAAGTTTTTAAATTGCAGCTGCTCTTTACTGTATGATCTATATGGTATTAAACTGTTAAATTTGATTACCAGGTTTCAGTCCAGACAAATAAGGCTAAACTTGTTAATATGCACCTTTCCAATGAAAAAATTATGCTGCCTATATTGTAATTAAAAAATGATTTTTTTACCTGTTAAAATGCACTCAAAATTAAGGTTCATTAATTGTCTATTGGTCAGAGTTATCATTCAGTTTCATGGCCTGCACTGTTAGCTTCTTTAAGTAGTGTTTTTAGTTGTTTTAAAAAATTCCATATATTTCAGATTGGGCAAGATTATAGCAGCTTTACCTTTTTTATGTTCATTACAAACTGTAAAGATTTTCCATAAAGTTGTGCAGGTCCTGCTTTTTTAAATTCCTTATGCCTTCGTAACTAGATAAAATATTGAAAAATGCTGCGTTCATTTTCACACACAGTGCT
>NC_056744.1:1142486735-1142706735 GCF_019279795.1 Protopterus annectens
CACGGGCAATGTCCAAGATTGGTACAGCTCTATCTGCCTTTTACTAAAATCTAGTAATTCATTAACCACACATGACAGATACCTTACTTTTGCCATTTCTACGGAATAAATTTCTCATGTTTACATAAAATATTCA
The DNA here is from genome assembly GCF_019279795.1 of Protopterus annectens. Lineage (NCBI taxonomy): Eukaryota > Metazoa > Chordata > Ceratodontiformes > Protopteridae > Protopterus > Protopterus annectens. The sequence continues at coordinate 1,142,486,872 of NC_056744.1, forward strand.
CTTCATAATTGCTTTAATTATCCATATCAAGCCATTGCGCTATATTCAGAACCAGCTCAGAACATTCAGTCCATTGCATTAACATATGTATCAAAGTTGCATGTTTAAGAAGTCAAGGTTACCACAAGGTGCATGTTCAATAAAATCCCAGAGACCTCTGATTAAATGGCCGCAGCCATGTGTTTATTGCCAATTACTGTCAGTAGCCTTTCTCTAATAGAAGACCATTATGAGATGTGCCCAAGGCAGGAATATCAGGGAGGCCATTTGTTTCTTTGATAGCGTTCCCCCTAAATCTACAGGACAGCACTGTCAATATCCAGCCCTTCTGATTCATGTTACGCACATCATAATTTTTCACAATCCCTCTGGGCTGCCTTAGTCTGCCAAGGATCCATTGTCTGCCAAGTCCCCTGGCAACAATCCCTTGGGGCTGTCTGTCCTTTTGAAGGTCCAGCTAGAGTCCTGTGGCCCTCCCAAATTACCTTGGCCTTCCTTACGCTTCTCCTCCCAGCACGCCATCCTTTCTAGGTGTATGCCCTTCAGAGCCAAACATGCTTCTAATTACAAAAAGTGAACCTTCAGATAAACTAACCCCATCCTTGTCATACCTGTGTGGCCACCAGACCCAAATGCCAGCTTGAGGAATGTGCAACCCATTAATGTCCCTTAACACCTTATCCATACAGTTAATTCTTTGTCTTATCCTTTTTGCAGCTTTAATGGACCTCACCCCCCCGGTCATCTTCTGTACCACTTCTAACTAGCAAATAATGGCTTGTGGCCAGCATTCATGGCATGCAATTTCATTTGTACCATCTAACTATCTTTTATTGGCTGTTGACCAGTATCATTACCCTCTAGGTGTAACAGTGGCTGTAGGGTGGCCTTAAGATGGTGCCACCACATTCCTGATACCCCAAACTTTTTTACAAGAAGCTCATTTTCCTCTTTGGAAGGATAAGCCCAGCCTGCTCCTGGACCCAGAGGTGAATCAATGAGTGACCAACTATCCAAATGTATTTCAGGTCTGATGTGTGAGCTGACTAACAAAGGATGAGTTAGTCGTTTACACCTTGCATAGCTTTTATAAGCATTGGACTTCCACCTGCCCATCCTTGTAATGTCTGCCTGTGAAGCCCCCATTGGGTGTACGTGTGAGGTTGCACCTATCCAAAAATAATGTAATGTATACTTCTGTGTAAGCCACACAGCTAAATTGTCTCCTTTAAAACTGCTCTCACCTGATATTGTGTAAGAGGTTCACCTTGCTGACTGCAAAAGAATGGACCATCTAACATACCCCCTATAGCTGAGGTACTCCAGCACCACTTTAGCCATGTCCCATTCCAAACCTTTTGGGGTAGCCACTCTCCTAATGACCTTTGCCGCCATGATCCGTTTGGATTTAGCCACATAAATCAAAGTGTCCTCCCCCAGCACATGTTCACGTGCCAAAGGCATGACTGTCTGCTGCCCTTGTTTGTTTGGGCAATTTCAGACCATCTAATGTCCCACTAAAAGGCAGCCCTAAATAATGCTACCAGAAGAGAAAACATCTGAAACGGCAAGCCATACCTTTTGTAATGCAGCTGGATGTATGGGGTACCTCTTGTTAAGAACGAATTAACCCGCATGCAAGTACAGTAAGGTGCCCGACTCAAAAGACCAAAGGTTCAACTGCAGAAGCCAGCACACAATATAGCTACTTATTCATGTAAAAGTTTAATCAAGCACCAGAATTTCCATCAAAATAGGAAGCACACAAAAATCTTTCTAAACATCAATTGGGGGAAAAGGCTTATAGCCTTCATCAGTGCTAACTAAATGTGCTCCAAAAAAAAACATTTTAACAAATATATTGCCACCGCAATTTCATTGGTTAATTACAATTGCTCATTTAAACCAGGGGGACAAAGTGCTTCTAATTTAATTATCCACATGTGTTTCTTAAAATTTAAAAAGGAATGCAACCCTTTCTGTTGTATATATTTCTTTTGAATTCTGTCAATAATGCTAAAAGAAAACTTAGCATTGGAAAGGTTTAGGCTATATTTATATAGGGCATTGGTGCTTCTAGTACACCTAGGGTACTTTTAACTGTAGAATCTTACTTGATATATTTTCTTTCTTACCAAAGTATGACTGACATTGTCTTTACCCATGTTCTATATCTTTTACCTGGAGTGTTTTATTAATTCTTGTTATATTACTATGCTCAGCATACATGATGTAACCTGTTTTGTGTATTATGCTGGATGTACTGTATTTGTATAACTTGATGTTGGAGCTTTTCCCCCCGGGCTTCCGCTGAAAATGGACCTGGTCCAGTCGGAATTTCCCAGTTAACAAATGTAAAATAAATAAATTAATTAAACTCTCGGATATTCTTAATTTAAGTGGACGTGATGTCTGCCCTACATAAAAAGCTGAACATGTACAATTCACCAAATATATCATGCAGTCTCTGCTACAGTTACCATAAGCCAAAATATCAAATATTTTAGGGCAATTGGAGGCAAAATAATTCCATTTGGGGACTAACCAAAACTGCTGTGTCCTCAAGGATGGCAGCCTATTACTTGGCTGCCATCCAATGTTCTCTGTGTAAGTTTGTAGCATCTTATTACTTTTCTTGTAATGAATGAACCAACCACTCATGCTTTTTCCTCCTGTAAAAGAATTTACATCTTCCTGGTAACAGATCTTTCAACTTGTCATCCATTTGTAATATATCCCAATAGTGATATGTAATGTTTTGTATAAAAAAAAAAAAAAAAAAAAAAATTGACAAAATCCATGACATACCTAATGGGTAAACCTTGTGTCTGTTTATCACAATATTTTAGAGCTTGTTGTCCAGCAACTTGTACAGAAGTCATAGCTTTATGAATACTTCTATTATGATACCCTAGTGTAGAGTCTTTGCCTGATCTTTGGCCTGTAATTCGTAGTCAGCCGAATTGAACAAATTCTCTTAAGTCTTAAAATTGAGGTTTGGGAATATTATTTGACATGTTGGGGTGGCAACTGTTAGCCTGAAGCAGGGTATTAATTTGGGGATTTTGCCTATAAACAGTACTGCTCAGTCCCATCCTCTTAACACATTCACTTCAGCATCCAGAAAGGTGATTGGAGGATTACTGTAAATGTAATCCCGCCACTTATTTTCATTTAAATATTCTACAAATTCATGTAGATCTCATCAGAACGCCAAACCAACCAACAGTCCAGGTAGCGGTTCCAAATATCTATAGCCCCAATATAAATGTGATTAACTTATTTTAAATGAAAACCCATAAGTAGGTCCACATAAATGGGAGCAAAGGTCTCTCCCATGGTAGTCCTTTTTAGTTGCAAATATCAGGAATTATTTAGTCAGCACATGCTCAGTAAGGTATATTAGCAAAGTATTAAACCCAGGATCCTGTAAAGAGGTACGTGAGAGCTAAAAATCCAAAGCTGATCACCCCGCCCAATATGGAATAATAGTGCATAACGCACTAACATCAGGTGTGCAAAGCAACCATTGTTTTTCATTCTGCATTTCTGCAATTATTCAGGAACTGGGTAGTATCTTGTAAACGAGCCCATACATGTACCAGAAGAGGTTTTAAATATCTAGTCGGAAAAGCAGAAAGTCCTTGATACTATAGGTCTGCCCGGAGGCATTTTGTAATTCTTATGAATCTTCGGTAACATCATTGTCGAGTGGGGTTTACCACTGTTAAATATTTGACTTCTTTGGAGATACCTTCTTCAAAAGCCAAAGCTAAAAATTTGTCTATCTTGTTTAAAGATCAATGTTTGATCCAAAACAGTCAACTGATATTGGTGGTCTGACAGTTGATTAAGGGCCTCGTTATAATACATATCCCAGTTCCAAACTATACCACAGCTCCCCCTTGTCTGACTGGTTAATAATATTCTGATTATTACTTAATGTGGTCAAAGCTTAACGTTCATACTTAAGTTGTCCTTGCCATCACGTGTATGCGCTTGTTTTAAAAGATTTAAATCTTTCAATACTAAGTTTTGAAGTATTCTTACATGCTTATTCATGGGTGGCACAAATGAAGTCCTTAATCAAAAATTCTGGGAGTCTTAGTTAATTTGTCAACCTGATCAAAATATAGTTTTAAATTTACATTCCTACAAAAACTAATCCTGAGCAAAGGAATTTTCAGACACAACGTTGGGAACAAATCTCGTAACTTTAAGTTAATCACATTCTGCTTGTGTTAAATCTATAGAAGAGGAGATATGAATATTAGGATTTATTTGCGTGTCAACATGGTTTCCAAACTTGTTCCTGTTATGTTTTCTTCCTCCCCTCTTGGTTTGAGAACTCCTTTTCTTGTTAGGTGGGGAATTAAATGGTGTAGTACCCTCCTCAGTGGCTGATGAAACCTCAGCTGTCATGTCAGAGACTTTAGATTTTTTTTAAAAAATAGAATGTTCTCTCTGTTAAAATTGGCCATTGTTGAAACTTTTTTGTCACTAAACTGTACTGTTTTCCTTGCCTCAAAGGGCTTACCAGTAGAAAAAGCCCTAATTTCACATTGGAATTTCTTGATCCTTCTCTAGCTGCATCAGTCCACCAGAAAGTAAGGAAATGTTTCTTAAATACTTGAACCTTCCCACAAAGATCAGAAATATTTTTAGAAGGGATTGTAATCCTGCGTTCATAAAATTCACTCAAAATCTTGACAAGCCATAGAGGCAGAGTGCTGAGCCTCTATCAATACCTTTTGACAAATTGTTGTGTTTTGACCCTAAGTCCCCGTGGAGTGATATTTTTTATTAAAATATGCCTTAAATTGCCTGAGATACCAAGTTTGAGTTCATATCATTAAGCAAAATGGCAAAAATATCCTTACAAGAGATGGGCTCGCGTCTCTATTTCTCCCATTTTAGCTTGAGTACAGTTTCTTATTTGCAATGGTGATGGACAGGTTGACAGACAAGATCAGACAGGAGTTCTTGTGGGCTATGGTGTTTGCAGATGACATTGTGATCTGTAGTGAGAGTAGGGAACAGGTGGAGGGAGACCCTGGAGAGATGGAGATATGCTCTAGATTGAAGAGGGGTAAAGGTCAGCAGGACTAAGAATATATGTGTGTGAATGAGAGGGAGGATAGAGGAATGGTGAGGATGCAAGAAGTAGAGGTGGCGAAGGATGAGTTTAAATACTTGGGGTCAATAGTTCAGAGTAACGGTGAGTGTGGAAGAGAGGTTAAGAAGCGAGTACAGGCAGGATGGTGTGGGTGGAGAAGAGTGTCAGGAGTGATTTGTGACAGACTAGTACCTGTAAGAGTGAAAGGGAAGGTCTACAAAGAGGGTAGTGAGACCAGCTATGTTATATGGGTTGGAGACGGTGGCACTGGCAAAAAGGCAGGAGTTTTAGCTGGATGTGGAAGAATTAAAGATGTTAAGATTTGCACTGGGTGTGACAAGGGTGGACAGGATTAGGAATAAGTATATTAGAGGGTCAGCCCAGGTTGGAATGTTTGGAGACAAAGCCAGAGAGGCACTATTACGTTGGTTTGGACATGTGCTGAGGAGGGATGCGGAGTATATTGGGAAAAAGATGCTAAGGATGAAGCTACCAGGTAACAGGAAAAGAGGAAGGCCTAAGATAAGGTTTATGGATGTGGTGAGATAGGACATGCAGGTGGTTGGTGTGACAGAGCAAGATGCAGAGGACAGGAAGAAATGGAAACAGGTGATCTGCTGTGGCGACCCCTGACGGGAACAGGCGAAAGAAGATATTAGCTTGAGCACAGGAATCAAAAATATGTAGATCTGCCAAAAGGCTTTGTATAATCTTGAGTAAGATCCATTAAAATAAAATTACAAACCGCAAATAGATAAAAACTTTTTAATTCAAGCCTTCCGTTTTCCCCACTGTTGGTGCAAATAGCCCACAAAATACTAGGAAGTAACCAACCTGTTGTGATTAGCTTAGAAACCAAAAAAGTGTATGTAAATTAGTTTGAAAGGCTGTGACCCTTTATTATAATTATTATTATAATAGTAACTTATGTCCTGAATTTGACATAATAGTTGACCCTGAATGTTTTTATAACTGATGACTGACTAGTTCTCAACATTCAAAACTAAATCAATTATTGGATAAATTCCATTTCTTGCCAGACTTGTCAGAGGCATTCAAAACTCCACCTGTAGTCAAGTACAAAAACCCAATAGTCAAAAGGCATAAGGAAAAATCCAGAATACAGCCTTTTGTATGTCCCCCATAATTGCTGTAATACATTCTTAATAAAAAGTAGAAACTTTATATAATGTATACAAAACATCAGTCAAAATGTTTCAAACGTCTGATTTCAAATTAGGGTATGCATACATTGGCACTATTAAAGTTAAATGTTGGTCCAAACAACTTCAGATGCCTGATGCATTAAATGCCCATTGTTAAATTGCAATAATTCACATTAGAAAATATTTAGAACAAAAGCATTAGCCACCAAAGTCTTGGAGCATCCCCAGACATGTATGTACAATACAATTTTAGCAATCCAATATACAATCTCAAACTTATGAGCCGAAAAAGCCCAAGTTCCAAAACTTCATACACATCCTGTTGCTCATATTCATTATTCGTATTTCATTGAGTTCCACACACTAACAGACCAGTTACTTCGAATGCCAGCTTGTAAACCTTCCAGATGAAACAAATCCAATGAACCCGTTTGCATCACTTAACAGGTGACGTCCTTCGCTTCATCGCAGCATAAAAATATTCACCAACATGACATTTAACCGGCCCAAATGTTGCAAACCGGAACAAACCAAAGTCCCAGTTAAAAGCACCCAGTGAATGTTGTCAGTTCTAGGATCCTCGCACCAAAAATAACAAAGCGTCACATACCAGTTAAGTTTATTTGGGTACATTATCCACAAACCGATCGAGTTTGCAGGTGAAAGCATTCACTTCTAAGTTTGCACCAATGTAGATATCACCCAAAGCCAAGATATTATGAAATTGTAGACACTAAAACAATAGGAAGGAATCCTGAGCTTCAATCTAAGCCGATGTGCTTAGTTAAATACAATGGCCTATTCAAGGCTTCACCGAACAAGAGATATTGCACCAGCAGCACTGGGAAAACAAAATGAATCCAGTAAGAATGAACCAGCCCCCTCTCAAGTAAGGTAAGGTGCCAGGCTCAAAAGACCAAAAGTTCAACTGCAAAAGCCAGCACACAATATAGCTACTTGTTTATGTCAAAGTTTAATAAAACACCAGAATTTCCATCAAAATAAGGAAGCACATAAAAATCTTTCCAAACAGCAGTTAGGTGAAAATAAAGCATACCAGTTTCAGCATAGCCTTCATCAGTGCTAACTAAATGTGCTCTCAAAAGAAACTAACAAACAAAAAATAAATATTGCTACAACAATTTCATTGGTTAATTACAATTGCTTATTTAAACCAGGGAAAACAGTGACCTAATTTAATTATCCACATGCATTCCTTAAAATTTAAAAAGGAATGCAACCCTTCCTGCTGTATACATTTCTTTTGAATTCTGTCAATAATGGTAAAAGAAAACTTAGCAGTGGAATGTTTTAGGGTGTTTAGAGCATTGTTGCTTCTGGTTCAATTTAAATGGACGTGATGTCTGCCTTACATAAAAAGCTGAACATGTACAGTTGACCAAATATATCACCCAATCACTGCTACAATTACTATAAGCCAAAATATCATTTTTAGGACAGTAGGAAAGGTAAAGTAATTCCATTTAGGGACTGACTTACAAAAACTGCAGTGTCCCCAAGGATGGCAGCCCCATTACTTGGCTGCCATCCAGTATTGTCTAACCGTTTATAAGAAGTAATGATTAAACCTACCAATCATACTTTTTTCCTCTCCTGTAAGAGTTTACATCTGCCTGGTAACGTATCTTTCAACTTATCCATTTATAATATATCCCACTGTCAAATTATGTAATGCTGTGTAAAAAAAAAAAAAAAAATTGTTGCCAAAATCCATGATAAACCTAATGGGTAAACCTCGTCTGTTTTTATCACTATATTTTTAGAATTTGTCTCAACTTGTAAAGAAGTCGAGCTTATAAATACTCCTATTAGGATACCCATTAGTGTAGAATATTTGTGCCATATCTTTGGCCTGTAAGTCAGCCGCAATTGAACAAATTCTCTTAAGTCTTAAAAACTGAGATTTAGGAATATTGTTTCTGACCTGTTGGATGGCAACTGCTAGCATGAAGCAAGATAATTTGAGGATGTTTTATAAACTGGTAATGCTCAAAGTTCCATCTCAACACATCTATTTCAGTGTTCAAAAGTGATTTTTTTGGATGATAGTTTAAATTTAACTCCCACTTATTTTCATTTGCACTTCTGCAAATTCATGTCTATTCCCATCAGAAATGCCAAACCAGCCAACAGTCATCTAGGTAGCGTGCCAAATATCCATATCACCAAGATAAATGTTATGATCAATATATATCAAATGATCACGAAACCTGGTAACAGGTCTGCATAAAATGTGGTATAAAGCGATGCCTCGGTGCAGTCAGTTTTAGTTGCAATAGCAGGTATCAAAATAAACATTTTGTCAGCACAGGCTCGGGTAAGGCATGGGACAGGAAAGTATTACATTCAGGGACTGCATAGTTCAGGTAGTGTCTGACTACCTGCCAACCCATTACCTACCCCTCCCCTGTCTGCCCATCTCACTGTCTCCCCGCATGGTCCCACATTATATACAATCTGTTACTCAACCAACAAAAACCTGAATTAGACCTGGAATGAAAACGGACACTAGTTTCACTGGCGCGAATTCAATATGGTGCTGGCATCTTTGGTCTCTACAGCAAATACGTTTGCGCATTATCATCTTATGGTGACTGGTGGGATTTGGCGCTGCAGTTAACTTGTAATGGTTCGGTTTAGCACAATGTGCTCCGCTGCCCAGCATACTACATTGGGAAAATCCGGAGCAAAATTTAAGGAGAGAATATATCAGCATACCTACGCAATTAAAAGGCAAAGATGATAATGCGCCGCAAACATGGGCTGGCATGAATAAAGATTTCGCTATTGAGATTCATATCGCTGAGTGGACTACTGGTTTTCTCGTTTTTCCTGCCTGGTTCCACACATCTCATGATGGGTTCAGTCATCCAGAATGGCTACTTCATGACCTGGATCCTCCCCAGTAAGACTGGGTGCCCCACAGCCACCCACCAGTCAGCTACTCCTGCAACCTCTGCTGGCTTATGACACCATGGAACCAGTGCCTCCAGAAACAAAAGGCTTTTACTTTCTGGTTCCCAGAAAAGATGGACCATGGAGACCTATACTAGATCTCGTGCATCTCGACCCCTTCCTAAAGGTACCTACCTTAAGGATCCTCGCCCTCTTCCTCTGCTCTTGCCTCAAGGGTTCATGGCAACCTTAGCCATAAAGGATGCTTACCTGCACATACCAATAAAACCCACTTTCAGGAAGTACCTGAGGTTTTTGGCAGGCTCATCCCTTTTTCAATTGTGCCTTGCCCTTTGGGCTTTCCACTGCACCCAGGGTATTTGCAAAATGTCTGGCTCCAGTCTTCGCCTATTGTTGGACAAAGGATATCCAAATATTCCCTTACCTAGAGACCTGCTAATCCAGGCAAACAGAAGACCCTTGTTCTTCACACTCAGGTTCTTCTTTCCCTCCTGCAGTCTCTATTTCAGGTTTCCCAAAATCCCATCTGGAGCCCACACAGGACAGTCTGAGATTGGTTTAGCTCTACCTGCCTTTACTAAAATCTAGTAATGCATTAATCACACTTGACTGATATTTATCTTTGCCATTGATGTCTACGGAACAGGCTCCTCTTGTTTTATACAAAACATTCAACACATTCTTCATAATTTCTTTGATCCAAGTGCAAGCTCCCCATATTCCAGCCAGCCACAAAGGCGACTGTGAGCCATTTGTTTCTTTCATCAGCCATGCCCCTAAACCTGCAGAACAGACAGCACTGTCAGTATCCGGCCCTTCTGATTCATCATATGCACATAATTTTTCATAATTCCTCTGGGCTGCCTTAGTCTGCCAAGGAGCCAACCCTGGCAACAATCCCTTGGGGCTGTCTAGCCTGTGGAAGGTCCAGCTAAAGAATCCTGAGCCTCTCCCCCAACTTACCTTGGCCTCCCTTACCATTCCAGCCTTCCGCCAGAGAAGCCGCCAGCACATCTCATCCTATTCTAGGTGTTTCCCCTTCACAGCTAAACCTGCTTGTAATTACTTAAAAAAAAAAAAAAAAAAAATGAACCTTCAGCTAAATGAACCCCATCCTTGTCATACCTGTCTGGCCACCAGACCCGAATGCCAGGGTGAGGAATATACAACCCATTAATGTCCCTTATCACCTTATCCATAGTTATCAATTCTCTCATTCTTTCCACAGCCTTAATGGACCTAGCCCCCCGCCATCTTCAGTGTACCACTTCTGACCAACAAATGGCTTGTGGCCAGCATTAATGCATGCAGCTTACCTCTTGTACCATCAAACTAAATCTTTTACTAAATGTTGACCAGTATAGTTACCCACTAGGTGTAACAATGGCTGTATAATATTTACCACTGCTTGCTGTAGTATGACCTTAAGGTGGTGCCACTGCATTCCTGATACCCCAAACCAAACTGTTATACAAGAAGCTCGTTTTCATCTTTGGAAGGGTAAGCCCAGCCTGCCCTGCACCCGGAGGTGGAACTTCTGAATAAGAGTGACCAACTATCCCAATGTATTTCCAGTCCGATGTGTGAGCTGAAATGCAAAGGAAAAGTTAGTACACCTTGGCTGACTTTTATATTTATTTCAGTTTGGTAACCGGGGAAGTCCACTGGGCCAGTGGTGTGCCCATTTTCAGTGGAGGCCCGGGGAGAAAAGCTCCAATAAGAAATATGGTTACAAGGTTACATAATGCAATGATAAGTACATACATAAATGGATACAAAGGTTACATAATACAGTGAAAAATACATGTATGCAATCAGGTATAGGGGATAAATTGGCATTGAAATACAATTTTGACATAGGTAGCACAGTTTGTAGGTATTTACATTCAGGACAGTAGGTTTAGATTGACTGGACAATAAGTATATATGACTTGGTTGATATTTACAAAATATACAATACTTGGAGTCAAGAGAGAGAGGATGCATAGTCTGAGTCTGTTAGCTTGGGTTTAATCAGGATAATAGAAAGAGGTAATAGTGCAGAGAAAAGCAGGAGAATGAAGAGCTCAAAGGGGAAATTCTTAAGATAGTTATGTAGGATGAAAGCAGGAGCATTTACGTTTAGTGGATAGGTAAGAGAAAAGTAGGGATGTTATGTGATCCTATCTCGCCTACATTCTGACTGATGGGTTCGGAGCCGATCCTCTGCTCCGACTCGGCACGCTTATGCCAAAGAGCGAAGTCTCTTATTGGCTGAGCTTACTATATCCCAGGATGCACCACTACCAGTCCCCCAGATCTCGTTTGCCGCTAACAAGCAAAGACGTGGTCTCGAGCTGGCTGAGCTAAGTAGTGTTTTCTTAACTTACTTTCCTGTCAGGAATTTCCTAAAAAAATAACAAAAAGCTGTTTTAACAGCTATCTCGTGTTTTTGTGTATGAGTGGATATTTTCTGTTTTAATATTTGTGTGGTGATTGCGTTTTTCTGACTAGAGGTCCCCTTTGAGTTGAAGGGCCTTCCCCTGTCAGTCCGTTGTTGTTCAAGTCCGTTTATTTAGGGATTTTTGGATCCCTTTAGTTATTTTTGTGACAGCCTTTGGTTCTCAAAAAAACGGTTCTCAAAGAAAAGAAAAGAGAATTTTTTTCTGTGATATTTAGTGTGTTTGATTTAGCTAGTCACTAAATTGGTTGCCATAATGTCACAGGCTCCTAGGCCTTCAGGATTTAAAAAGTGCACTAAGTGCAGTTTCAAGATGTCAATAACAGATGACCATTCTCTCTGTGTGTACTGTTTGGGCGCCAGACATTTGCAGGAGTCCTGTAGCGTGTGCCAGGCGTTTTCATCGAGGGTCCTCCAAGAGAGGAAAAATAAACTTATTTTAAAAGGCCTTATTAAACCCTCATTTGAAGAGGCTTTAGCTTCCTCTCCTTCTCCTGCAAAGAAGAAAAGGGCGTTTGCTCCGACCAGCCCGTCGGAACCGACCGCCAAAAGACATAGGCAGGCTTCTCCTTCTGCTCCACGGACTTCGGAGCCGAGGGCGGAACAGTGTGCCTCTATGCCTCCAGCCTCGACTCCTCTGGGTTCGGAGCCGACGTCTGGGGCCTCGAGAGGCGGGTCATCTTCATCGGCTCCACTGATCTTGGAGCCGATGAAGGTTGTCCGCTCAGACACTTCCTCCTCGGCGCCGAAGCCCTCTTTGGCACCGATGGAAATTGGTTTGGACACTCCGTCGGCACCGATAATTATCGAGTCGATGCGGAGCCGGTCCCCTAGTCCCTTGGAGCCGTTGGAGAGGCCTACTCGGACCCGTTCGGTCTCTTCCAGGTCATCAAGGATATCCGATTCGGACATAGACAGGGTACTCAAGACTTTTCCAGTCCCCAGTCTTTCAGAAATTTGTTTCGGCTCCGACCCAATTGGCTTCGGAGCCGATAGCCCATTCCATTGCCATTCCTCCTCCGACCGCTGGCCCGCCGGAGCAGGTGCTGGTGGAGCCAGAGATCCTAGGGTCGGCTCCGACCCTTACTCCAACCCGGCCTCGGGTCCGAGTTTAGCACACGGACTTCTTCGGCCGGGCCCGGGGTGACGCTGACCAATGCTGTCAGTTCCAAGCCTCCCTCTCGGTGCTGCCGCTGGACTTCCGTCTGCTATCATGGCTCGAGACTGGACCCTCCCAGGATTCTGGGGTCCCGCCTTCAGAGCTATGAGGGGTGCCTTGGCCAAATCTTCGCCATCTCTACGGCTTTACCGGCACCTTCCTGGGCATGGAGACTGGGTCTTTGGTAGTTCCCCTGTCTCTAGGCAGCGGAGCCTGGGCCTGAGGTTACCCCCACTGGGGGTTCCCCTCCTCCTGAGGGTCTTTCGGAGTTGTCTTTGGAGGAGCCCCCAAGGAAGAGATCGTGCAAGAGGAAGCACGTGGACTCCCCCGATGAGTCTCTTACATCGGACACTGATCTTGATGATGCGGAGGGGTCCCCAAAGTCGTCCTCGGATGATGTCTCATTTGCAGACATTCTAGAGATCCTCAAGCAACGAGGCGGCTGGAATTCCAAACCCCCCTCCGCTGATGAGTCGGTGTTCCTCAAGGCCTTCGGGGCTCAGCCCTCCGCTTCCTGGGTGTTTCCGCCCTTCGAGCTCCTGGATTTGGTTTGTCGGAGGGCGTGGGAACATCCAGATACTGTGGAACCAGTGCCTTCTCGCCCTAACAAATTTTTGTCTGCCCCACCCGAGAAGGAGTTCTTAACGAAAGGCGTGGCTGTAGATGCCATGGTGGTGGCATCTGCTACCCAGCAGGACGTGGCAGAGGCTTCAACGTCCGTTCATCCTCCTAATAAGGAGTCTAGGAGCATGGACCGGTACGGGAAGCGCACCCTGACTTCAGCGGCCTTTACTCTGAGGTCCCTGAATTATTTGGCACATTTCACCAGACTACAGAGGGATCTGGTCAAGGAGCTCAGACTCCTCTCAGGTAACCTACCTGAGCAGCTAGCCCAGTCGGTTAGCTCTCAGTTGGCTATCCTTACCTCGATTTCTAACTCGGCCCATGAGGCTCATTTCATATGCGCGGGCGGGCAGAGCGGCAGGCACAGGCGTGGCTCTCAAGACAAGCCTGGCTCTCGCTCATGGAGGCCTTCAAGTCTTCCTTTGCCGACGCCTTTGATGGGTCCTCTTTGTTTGGACCCAAGGTAAAGACACTCTTACCCGCTGTGAGCAGGAGGGAAAGACTTTATCTGCCGTAGGGAGCATGATTTTCCACTCCCTTCGGCCTTATCCCAAGGCTAAAGAGGAGGAAGATGTGGTTCCAAATCACAGAAATTCTTTCCTCAACAGCAGGAAGATTCCCTTCCAGAGGCAGAGGACGGGAAATTTTTCTGGGAGACGCTGGCCCCAGAGGCGGCAGAGGCCCCGCAACACTGGAGACCGCGAGTCCTTTCGTGGCTCTTCAGCCTCCCACACTCCATGAGGGATTGCCCGGCTGTGCTGCTCCGGAGCCAGTCGGGTGCCGTTTTGCCAAGCACCTAAAAGCCTGGGAGTCTATTACTCAGGACAGATGGGTGCTTCGGATTATTGCCGGAGGTTACACCATTCCCTTTACACGCTCACCCCCACCGTCCAAAAAAATCCCGGACCCACCACCCAGTCAAAGGGAAATTGCAGCCGTAGAAGCTTCAAAGCTGCTAGAAAAAGGAGTCATCCAACCGGTCCCCACAGACCAGATCGGATCCGGAAATTACTCAAGGTTCTTTTTAGTGCCAAAAAAGACAGGGGACCTGAGACCCATTTTGGATCTCAGCAAACTAAACCAGTCCGTCATGAAGTCCAAATTCCGAATGGTCACTTTACAATCCATTCCAGAAGGGGCAATTGTGAAGTGTGGCCAACGGATTTCCCCCAGACACCCATGATCAGTGCCTTTTTTGCTTGGTTATGGAACACTATCATGAGAACTGCCCTATTTGTTAGCCCTTCGTCCCCAAAACCCTACATCACCATTTGCATGCTTTGAACCTTTATTTAGAGAACCAGTGGTTAAAGCAAATTGCTTTAGTGATGGAAGGCCTGTCCAATGCTTCGTCTGAGCCGCCTAAGAAGAGGGCCAAAGCCATGCGGCCTAGTTCTACTGCGCCCTTACTGCCCGTACCCCAGTCTGATGGACATCGGAGTGGCAGAGGAATCTGCTTCCACCAGACAGGATAATGCGGGTACTTATGAAGAAGCCGCACAATCCCGAGCTGATGCGTGTCCATGGTGGTTTTATCAACATGTGCCTCAGATGCTTGGGGGGTGGGACCAGTGCTCTCTCTGGATCCTTCGAATTCTGCTGATCCCGTTCTATCTGACTCGGGACCTTCTCTTCGCTGGACACCAGCTAATCCTTTCAAGAAAAAAGACCAAGCATATCTTTGCATTCCCTGAGCATGCCCAATTGGCAAGCTTTAAGCCAAAGCATATTCAATGCCTTCATGGCGCTACATCCAACTATGACAGAGCCCTAACATTGTTTCCCCCCTCAAGTCCTTTGCTCCAGACCACTGATACAGTAAGGAGGGATGAAAGAGGAACGTTCCGACTCCACAGAGGAATCCCTCTCCTGTTCCTCTCAGATCTTTATGGGGTTTGGATCACCAGAAGGAGTCCATTTAGCCTAACTCTCCTGTAGAGGATTTAACTTTCTGGGCAACTTTATGTGAAATGAAATCACTAAGTGGGAATCCACTGACATGACTGGGATTCATAACAGATTCTATGACCTCATACAGATGCTCTCCCAGTCCTCCTGCTGTCCCTCATATTTTTCCGGCTTTGCTGGATTATTTCATCAGCATCCCTTAACCCTGACTCCTAACCTCCAGCCCCTTGCACGGCTGACATTGTACAAGTTCCCTGAATCAGAAAAATTTCTGCTTCAGGGTCCCCCGGCTGACCTAGCCACTATCTCCATTTCCACCAATAGGGCTTCCTACCACAACCATTCTTTCAGCTGACATGGACAGCAAGACAATCGATTGTCCTGGGAAGAAAATCTACACATCTACCCTGGCATTCAGGGCCACAAATTCAGACTCTTAATACTAAGTACTCCTTAGCCCTGCTGGATAAGGCCACTAAGGAAATGGTTGACGTACCAGACTGTGCAGTCAAAGCATCCCTTTCCTCGCTGCTCTCACCTCCCAGATGAATAGCCGCTCTATAAGGTGCAGGTGTGATGCAGCTGAATCCTCAGCCAGGTCAGCTGCGTCAGGTTCTGCTCCAAGGAGATGCTCCTGGCTACATTTGCAGCCCCTCCTTGACTACTTAAGGGCTAAATTGACTGATGCCCTTCTAGACCATTCTACCTTGTTTGGCTCCAAAGTAGCTGACCTCCAAGTCTCTACAACAAAAAAGGTTAAATGCAGGACCTAAAACACCTGCTAGTTTCACCCATCCCCAAGTTTCATAGAAACTTCTTTGCCAAAACACAATTCATAAGAGAACCTTGTCCTTTGGCTCCTTCCAGGCCCAGAAGACCTCGTAGAAATCAGACCCCTTAGGCCAGAGCTTTTCCGACCACCAGCCATAGACCTCCCTTTCAAGAAAGGGCAGGTAGTGTCTGACTGAGCCAACCTCATTACCTACCCCCCATCTCTCTCTCCTTCTCCCTGCATGGTCCCACATTACATCAGACAGATGGGTTCTTTCCGTCATCCCTAATGGCTGCTTCATGACCTGGATCACCCCCCCCCCCCCGTAAGACTGGGCACCCCACAGCCACCCACTAGTCAGCTACTCCTCCAACAGGTACTGCAAGCTCTGCTGGTTCAAGGCACCATAGAACCAGTGCCTCCAGAAATGAAAGGAATAGGGTTTAACTCCATATCTTTCTGGTTCCCAGAAAAGATGGACCATGGTGACCTATACTAGGTCTCGCACATCTCAATCGTTTTCTTATGGTACCTACCTTCAGGATGCTCACCTTCCCCACCCTCTGCTCCTGTCTCAAGGGTTCATGCCAACCTTAGACATAAAGGATGCTTACCTGCACATACCAATAAAACCCACTTTCAGGATCACCTGAGGTTTTTGGCAGGCTTATCCCATTTTCAATTGTGCCTTTCCCTTTGGGCTTTCC
This sequence comes from Protopterus annectens, assembly GCF_019279795.1. Classification (NCBI taxonomy): domain Eukaryota; kingdom Metazoa; phylum Chordata; order Ceratodontiformes; family Protopteridae; genus Protopterus; species Protopterus annectens. The sequence goes on from NC_056744.1 coordinate 1,142,503,701, forward strand.
ACTGCACCCAGGGTATTCACAAAGTCTGTCTCCAGTCATCGCCTATTGCTGGACAAAGGGTATCCAAATATTCCCTTACCTAGATGTGCTAATCCAGGCAAATAGAAGACCCTTGTTCTTCTCACAAGTTCTTCCAAAGACCCTTGTTCACACAAGTTCTTCCAAAGACCCTTGTTCACGCAAGTTCTTCCAAAGACCCTTGTTCTTCACACAAGTTCTTCCAAAGACCCTTGTTCTTCACACAAGTTCTTCCAAAGACCCTTGTTCTTCACACGGGTTCTTCCAAAGACCCTTGTTCTTCACACGGGTTCTTCCAAAGACCCTTGTTCTTCTCGCTCGGGTTCTTCCAAAGACCCTTGTTCTTCTCGCTCGGGTTCTTCCAAAGACCCTTGTTCTTCTCGCTCGGGTTCTTCCAAAGACCCTTGTTCTTCTCGCTCGGGTTCTTCCAAAGACCCTTGTTCTTCTCGCTCGGGTTCTTCCAAAGACCCTTGTTCTTCGCGCTCGGGTTCTTCCAAAGACCCTTGTTCTTCAAGGCCGGGTTCTTCCAAAGACCCTTGTTCTTCGCGCTCGGGTTCTTCCAAAGACCCTTGTTCTTCGCGCTCGGGTTCTTCCAAAGACCCTTGTTCTTCGCCCTCGGGTTCTTCCAAAGACCCTTGTTCTTCGCCCTCGGGTTCTTCCAAAGACCCTCCTGCAGTCTCTAGGACTTCAAATAAGTTTCCCAAACTTCCAGCTGGAGCCCACACGGGGCAATGTCCAAGATTGGTACAGCTCTATCTGCCTTTACTAAAATCTAGTAATTCATTAACCACACATGACAGATACCTTACTTTGCCATTTCTACGGAATAAATTTCTCATGTTTACATAAAATATTCACTTCATAATTGCTTTAATTATCCATATCAAGCCATTGCGCTATATTCAGAACCAGCTCAGAACATTCATTCCATTGCATTAACATATGTATCAAAGTTGCATGTTTAAGAAGTCAAGGTTACCACAAGGTGCATGTTCAATAAAATCCCAGAGACCTCTGATTAAATGGCCGCAGCCATGTGTTTATTGCCAATTACTGTCAGTAGCCTTTCTCTAATAGAAGACCATTATGAGATGTGCCCAAGGCAGGAATATCAGGGAGGCCATTTGTTTCTTTGATAGCGTTCCCCCTAAATCTACAGGACAGCACTGTCAATATCCAGCCCTTCTGATTCATGTTACGCACATCATAATTTTTCACAATCCCTCTGGGCTGCCTTAGTCTGCCAAGGATCCATTGTCTGCCAAGTCCCCTGGCAACAATCCCTTGGGGCTGTCTGTCCTTTGGAAGGTCCAGCTAGAGTCCTGTGGCCCTCCCCAAATTACCTTGGCCTTCCTTACGTTTCCTCCTCCCAGCACGTCATCCTTTTCTAGGTGTATGCCCTTCAGAGCCAAACATGCTTCTAATTACAAAAAGTGAACCTTCAGATAAACTAACCCCATCCTTGTCATACCTGTGTGGCCACCAGACCCAAATGCCAGCTTGAGGAATGTGCAACCCATTAATGTCCCTTAACACCTTATCCATACAGTTAATTCTTTGTCTTATCCTTTTTGCAGCTTTAATGGACCTCACCCCCCCGGTCATCTTCTGTACCACTTCTAACTAGCAAATAATGGCTTGTGGCCAGCATTCATGGCATGCAATTTACTTGTACCATCTAACTATCTTTTATTGGCTGTTGACCAGTATCATTACCCTCTAGGTGTAACAGTGGCTGTAGGGTGGCCTTAAGATGGTGCCACCACATTCCTGATACCCCAAACTTTTTTACAAGAAGCTCATTTTCCTCTTTGGAAGGATAAGCCCAGCCTGCCCTGGACCCAGAGGTGAATCCTCCGAATGAGTGACCAACTATCCAAATGTATTTCAGGTCTGATGTGTGAGCTGACTAACAAAGGATGAGTTAGTCGTTTACACCTTGCATAGCTTTTATAAGCATTGGACTTCCACCTGCCCATCCTTGTAATGTCTGCCTGTGAAGCCCCCATTGGGTGTACGTGTGAGGTTGCACCTATCCAAAAATAATGTAATGTATACTTCTGTGTAAGCCACACAGCTAAATTGTCTCCTTTAAAACTGCTCTCACCTGATATTGTGTAAGAGGTTCACCTTGCTGACTGCAAAAGAATGGACCATCTAACATACCCCCTATAGCTGAGGTACTCCAGCACCACTTTAGCCATGTCCCATTCCAAACCTTTTGGGGTAGCCACTCTCCTAATGACCTTTGCCGCCATGATCCGTTTTGGATTTAGCCACATAAATCAAAGTGTCCTCCCCCAGCACATGTTCACGTGCCAAAGGCATGACTGTCTGCTGCCCTTGTTTGTTTGGGCAATTTCAGACCATCTAATGTCCCACTAAAAGGCAGCCCTAAATAATGCTACCAGAAGAGAAAAACATCTGAAACGGCAAGCCATACCTTTTGTAATGCAGCTGGATGTATGGGGTACCTCTTGTTAAGAACGAATTAACCCGCATGCAAGTACAGTAAGGTGCCCGACTCAAAAGACCAAAGGTTCAACTGCAGAAGCCAGCACACAATATAGCTACTTATTCATGTAAAAGTTTAATCAAGCACCAGAATTTCCATCAAAATAGGAAGCACACAAAAATCTTTCTAAACATCAATTGGGGGAAAAGGCTTATAGCCTTCATCAGTGCTAACTAAATGTGCTCCAAAAAAAAACATTTTAACAAATATATTGCCACCGCAATTTCATTGGTTAATTACAATTGCTCATTTAAACCAGGGGGACAAAGTGCTTCTAATTTAATTATCCACATGTGTTTCTTAAAATTTAAAAAGGAATGCAACCCTTTCTGTTGTATATATTTCTTTTGAATTCTGTCAATAATGCTAAAAGAAAACTTAGCATTGGAAAGGTTTAGGCTATATTTATATAGGGCATTGGTGCTTCTAGTACACCTAGGGTACTTTTAACTGTAGAATCTTACTTGATATATTTTCTTTTCTTACCAAAGTATGACTGACATTGTCTTTTTACCCATGTTCTATATCTTTTACCTGGAGTGTTTTTATTAATTCTTGTTATATTACTATGCTCAGCATACATGATGTAACCTGTTTTGTGTATTATGCTGGATGTACTGTATTTGTATAACTTGATGTTGGAGCTTTTCCCCCCGGGCTTCCGCTGAAAATGGACCTGGTCCAGTCGGAATTTCCCAGTTAACAAATGTAAAATAAATAAATTAATTAAACTCTCGGATATTCTTAATTTAAGTGGACGTGATGTCTGCCCTACATAAAAAGCTGAACATGTACAATTCACCAAATATATCATGCAGTCTCTGCTACAGTTACCATAAGCCAAAATATCAAATATTTTAGGGCAATTGGAGGCAAAATAATTCCATTTGGGGACTAACCAAAACTGCTGTGTCTCAAGGATGGCAGCCTATTACTTGGCTGCCATCCAATGTTCTCTGTGTAAGTTTGTAGCATCTTATTACTTTTCTTGTAATGAATGAACCAACCACTCATGCTTTTTCCTCCTGTAAAAGAATTTACATCTTCCTGGTAACAGATCTTTCAACTTGTCATCCATTTGTAATATATCCCAATAGTGATATGTAATGTTTTGTATAAAAAAAAAAAAAAAAAAAAAAATTGACAAAATCCATGACATACCTAATGGGTAAACCTTGTGTCTGTTTATCACAATATTTTAGAGCTTGTTGTCCAGCAACTTGTACAGAAGTCATAGCTTTATGAATACTTCTATTATGATACCCCTAGTGTAGAGTCTTTGCCTGATCTTTGGCCTGTAATTCGTAGTCAGCCGCAATTGAACAAATTCTCTTAAGTCTTAAAAATTGAGGTTTGGGAATATTATTTGACATGTTGGGGGTGGCAACTGTTAGCCTGAAGCAGGGGTATTAATTTGGGGATTTTGCCTATAAACAGTACTGCTCAGTCCCATCCTCTTAACACATTCACTTCAGCATCCAGAAAGGTGATTGGAGGATTACTGTAAATGTAATCCCGCCACTTATTTTCATTTAAATATTCTACAAATTCATGTAGATCTCATCAGAACGCCAAACCAACCAACAGTCCAGGTAGCGGTTCCAAATATCTATAGCCCCAATATAAATGTGATTAACTTATTTTAAATGAAAACCCATAAGTAGGTCCACATAAATGGGAGCAAAGGTCTCTCCCATGGTAGTCCTTTTTAGTTGCAAATATCAGGAATTATTTAGTCAGCACATGCTCAGTAAGGTATATTAGCAAAGTATTAAACCCAGGATCCTGTAAAGAGGTACGTGAGAGCTAAAAATCCAAAGCTGATCACCCCGCCCAATATGGAATAATAGTGCATAACGCACTAACATCAGGTGTGCAAAGCAACCATTGTTTTTCATTCTGCATTTCTGCAATTATTCAGGAACTGGGTAGTATCTTGTAAACGAGCCCATACATGTACCAGAAGAGGTTTTAAATATCTAGTCGGAAAAGCAGAAAGTCCTTGATACTATAGGTCTGCCCGGAGGCATTTTGTAATTCTTATGAATCTTCGGTAACATCATTGTCGAGTGGGGTTTACCACTGTTAAATATTTGACTTCTTTGGAGATACCTTCTTCAAAAGCCAAAGCTAAAAATTTGTCTATCTTGTTTAAAGATCAATGTTTGATCCAAAACAGTCAACTGATATTGGTGGTCTGACAGTTGATTAAGGGCCTCGTTATAATACATATCCCAGTTCCAAACTATACCACAGCTCCCCCTTGTCTGACTGGTTAATAATATTCTGATTATTACTTAATGTGGTCAAAGCTTAACGTTCATACTTAAGTTGTCCTTGCCATCACGTGTATGCTTGTTTTAAAAGATTTAAATCTTTCAATACTAAGTTTTGAAGTATTCTTACATGCTTATTCATGGGTGGCACAAATGAAGTCCTTAATCAAAAATTCTGGGAGTCTTAGTTAATTTGTCAACCTGATCAAAATATAGTTTTAAATTTACATTCCTACAAAAACTAATCCTGAGCAAAGGAATTTTCAGACACAACGTTGGGAACAAATCTCGTAACTTTAAGTTAATCACATTCTGCTTGTGTTAAATCTATAGAAGAGGAGATATGAATATTAGGATTTATTTGCGTGTCAACATGGTTTCCAAACTTGTTCCTGTTATGTTTTCTTCCTCCCCTCTTGGTTTGAGAACTCCTTTTCTTGTTAGGTGGGGAATTAAATGGTGTAGTACCCTCCTCAGTGGCTGATGAAACCTCAGCTGTCATGTCAGAGACTTTAGATTTTTTTTAAAAAATAGAATGTTCTCTCTGTTAAAATTGGCCATTGTTGAAACTTTTTTGTCACTAAACTGTACTGTTTTCCTTGCCTCAAAGGGCTTACCAGTAGAAAAAGCCCTAATTTCACATTGGAATTTCTTGATCCTTCTCTAGCTGCATCAGTCCACCAGAAAGTAAGGAAATGTTTCTTAAATACTTGAACCTTCCCACAAAGATCAGAAATATTTTTAGAAGGGATTGTAATCCTGCGTTCATAAAATTCACTCAAAATCTTGACAAGCCATAGAGGCAGAGTGCTGAGCCTCTATCAATACCTTTTGACAAATTGTTGTGTTTTGACCCTAAGTCCCGTGGAGTGATATTTTTTATTAAAATATGCCTTAAATTGCCTGAGATACCAAGTTTGAGTTCATATCATTAAGCAAAATGGCAAAAATATCCTTACAAGAGATGGGCTCGCGTCTCTATTTCTCCCATTTTAGCTTGAGTACAGTTTCTTATTTGCAATGGTGATGGACAGGTTGACAGACAAGATCAGACAGGAGTTCTTGTGGGCTATGGTGTTTGCAGATGACATTGTGATCTGTAGTGAGAGTAGGGAACAGGTGGAGGGAGACCCTGGAGAGATGGAGATATGCTCTAGATTGAAGAGGGGTAAAGGTCAGCAGGACTAAGAATATATGTGTGTGAATGAGAGGAGGATAGAGGAATGGTGAGGATGCAAGAAGTAGAGGTGGCGAAGGATGAGTTTAAATACTTGGGGTCAATAGTTCAGAGTAACGCTGAGTGTGGAACAGAGGTTAAGAAGCAGTACAGGCAGGATGGTGTGGGTGGAGAAGAGTGTCAGGAGTGATTTGTGACAGACTAGTACCTGTAAGAGTGAAAGGGAAGGTCTACAAAGAGGATAGTGAGACCAGCTATGTTATATGGGTTGGAGACGGTGGCACTGGCAAAAAGGCAGGAGTTTTAGCTGGATGTGGAAGAATTAAAGATGTTAAGATTTGCACTGGGTGTGACAAGGGTGGACAGGATTAGGAATAAGTATATTAGAGGGTCAGCCCAGGTTGGAATGTTTGGAGACAAAGCCAGAGAGGCACTATTACGTTGGTTTGGACATGTGCTGAGGAGGGATGCGGAGTATATTGGGAAAAAGATGCTAAGGATGAAGCTACCAGGTAACAGGAAAAGAGGAAGGCCTAAGATAAGGTTTATGGATGTGGTGAGATAGGACATGCAGGTGGTTGGTGTGACAGAGCAAGATGCAGAGGACAGGAAGAAATGGAAACAGGTGATCTGCTGTGGCGACCCCTGACGGGAACAGGCGAAAGAAGATATTAGCTTGAGCACAGGAATCAAAAATATGTAGATCTGCCAAAAGGCTTTGTATAATGCGAGTAAGATCCATTAAAATAAAATTACAAACCGCAAATAGATAAAAACTTTTTAATTCAAGCCTTCCGTTTTCCCCACTGTTGGTGCAAATAGCCCACAAAATACTAGGAAGTAACCAACCTGTTGTGATTAGCTTAGAAACCAAAAAAGTGTATGTAAATTAGTTTGAAAGGCTGTGACCCTTTATTATAATTATTATTATAATAGTAACTTATGTCCTGAATTTGACATAATAGTTGACCCTGAATGTTTTTATAACTGATGACTGACTAGTTCTCAACATTCAAAACTAAATCAATTATTGGATAAATTCCATTTCTTGCCAGACTTGTCAGAGGCATTCAAAACTCCACCTGTAGTCAAGTACAAAAACCCAATAGTCAAAAGGCATAAGGAAAAATCCAGAATACAGCCTTTTGTATGTCCCCCATAATTGCTGTAATACATTCTTAATAAAAAGTAGAAACTTTATATAATGTATACAAAACATCAGTCAAAATGTTTCAAACGTCTGATTTCAAATTAGGGTATGCATACATTGGCACTATTAAAGTTAAATGTTGGTCCAAACAACTTCAGATGCCTGATGCATTAAATGCCCATTGTTAAATTGCAATAATTCACATTAGAAAATATTTAGAACAAAAGCATTAGCCACCAAAAGTCTTGGAGCATCCCCAGACATGTATGTACAATACAATTTTAGCAAACGTCCAATATACAATCTCAAACTTATGAGCCGAAAAAGCCCAAGTTCCAAAACTTCATACACATCCTGTTGCTCATATTCATTATTCGTATTTCATTGAGTTCCACACACTAACAGACCAGTTACTTCGAATGCCAGCTTGTAAACCTTCCAGATGAAACAAATCCAATGAACCCGTTTGCATCACTTAACAGGTGACGTCCTTCGCTTCATCGCAGCATAAAAATATTCACCAACATGACATTTAACCGGCCCAAATGTTGCAAACCGGAACAAACCAAAGTCCCAGTTAAAAGCACCCAGTGAATGTTGTCAGTTCTAGGATCCTCGCACCAAAAATAACAAAGCGTCACATACCAGTTAAGTTTATTTGGGTACATTATCCACAAACCGATCGAGTTTGCAGGTGAAAGCATTCACTTCTAAGTTTGCACCAATGTAGATATCACCCAAAGCCAAGATATTATGAAATTGTAGACACTAAAACAATAGGAAGGAATCCTGAGCTTCAATCTAAGCCGATGTGCTTAGTTAAATACAATGGCCTATTCAAGGCTTCACCGAACAAGAGATATTGCACCAGCAGCACTGGGAAAACAAAATGAATCCAGTAAGAATGAACCAGCCCCCTCTCAAGTAAGGTAAGGTGCCAGGCTCAAAAGACCAAAAGTTCAACTGCAAAAGCCAGCACACAATATAGCTACTTGTTTATGTCAAAGTTTAATAAAACACCAGAATTTCCATCAAAATAAGGAAGCACATAAAAATCTTTCCAAACAGCAGTTAGGTGAAAATAAAGCATACCAGTTTCAGCTTATAGCCTTCATCAGTGCTAACTAAATGTGCTCTCAAAAGAAACTAACAAACAAAAAATAAATATTGCTACAACAATTTCATTGGTTAATTACAATTGCTTATTTAAACCAGGGGAAAACAGTGACCCTAATTTAATTATCCACATGCATTCCTTAAAATTTAAAAGGGAATGCAACCCTTCCTGCTGTATACATTTCTTTTGAATTCTGTCAATAATGGTAAAAGAAAACTTAGCAGTGGAATGTTTTAGGGTGTTTAGAGCATTGTTGCTTCTGGTTCAATTTAAATGGACGTGATGTCTGCCTTACATAAAAAGCTGAACATGTACAGTTGACCAAATATATCACCCAATCACTGCTACAATTACTATAAGCCAAAATATCATTTTTAGGACAGTAGGAAAGGTAAAGTAATTCCATTTAGGGACTGACTTACAAAAACTGCAGTGTCCCCAAGGATGGCAGCCCCATTACTTGGCTGCCATCCAGTATTGTCTAACCGTTTATAAGAAGTAATGATTAAACCTACCAATCATACTTTTTTCCTCTCCTGTAAGAGTTTACATCTGCCTGGTAACGTATCTTTCAACTTATCCATTTATAATATATCCCACTGTCAAATTATGTAATGCTGTGTAAAAAAAAAAAAAAAAAATTGTTGCCAAAATCCATGATAAACCTAATGGGTAAACCTCGTCTGTTTTTTATCACTATATTTTAGAACTTGTCTCAACTTGTAAAGAAGTCGTAGCTTTATAAATACTCCTATTAGGATACCCATTAGTGTAGAATATTTGTGCCATATCTTTGGCCTGTAAGTCAGCCGCAATTGAACAAATTCTCTTAAGTCTTAAAAACTGAGATTTAGGAATATTGTTTGACCTGTTGGATGGCAACTGCTAGCATGAAGCAAGAGTATTAATTTGAGGATGTTTCCTATAAACAGTAATGCTCAAAGTCCCATCCTCAACACATTCACTTCAGTGTCCAAAAAAGTGATTTTTTTGGATGATAGTTTAAATTTAACCCCCCACTTATTTTCATTTAAAAATTCTGCAAATTCATGTCTATCTCATCAGAATGCCAAACCAGCCAACAGTCATCTAGGTAGCGGTGCCAAATATCCATATCACCAAGATAAATGTTATGACTAACATATATCAAATGATGCTCAATGAAACCCATAAATAGGTCTGCATAAATGAGAGCAAAGGATGCTCCTGTGCAGTCAGTTTTAGTTGCAAATAGCAGGTATTATCAAAATAAACATTTTGTCAGCACAGGCTCGGTAAGGCATAATAGGAAAGTATTACATTCAGGATCAAGATAGTTCAGGTAGTGTCTGACTACCTGCCAACCTCATTACCTACCCCCTTCCCCTGTCTGCCCATCTCACTGTCTCCCTGCATGGTCCCACATTATATACAATCTGTTACTCAACCAACAAAAACCGAGAAGAACAGACTGGAACAGGAAAAAACGGAAAGCCACTAGTCCACTCGGCGATATGAATCTCAATAGCAGAGAAGAGAAAGCTATGATCTTTATTCATAGCAATATGTTTAGAGAGCGCATTATCATCTTATAGACCAGGGATTTAGTGTTGCAGTTAACTTTGTAATGGTCTGGTCTATTTAGCACAATGTGTCTGCTGTCCAGCATACTACATTGGGAAAACTGAGCAAAAATTTAAGGAGAGAATATATCAGCATACCTACGCAATTAAAAAAGGCAAAGATGATAATGCGCTCTCTAAACATATTGCTATGAATAAAGATCATAGCTTTCTCTTCTCTGCTATTGAGATTCATATCGCTGAGTGGACTACTGGCTTTCCGTTTTTTCCTGTTCCAGTCTGGTCCCACATTATCTCAGACAGATGGGTTCTTTCAGTCATCCAGAATGGCTACTTCATGACCTGGATCCTCCCCAGTAAGACTGGGTGCCCCACAGCCACCCACCAGTCAGCTACTCCTGCAACCTCTGCTGGCTTATGACACCATGGAACCAGTGCCTCCAGAAACAAAAGGCTTTTACTTTCTGGTTCCCAGAAAAGATGGACCATGGAGACCTATACTAGATCTCGTGCATCTCGACCCCTTCCTAAAGGTACCTACCTTAAGGATCCTCGCCCTCTTCCTCTGCTCTTGCCTCAAGGGTTCATGGCAACCTTAGCCATAAAGGATGCTTACCTGCACATACCAATAAAACCCACTTTCAGGAAGTACCTGAGGTTTTTGGCAGGCTCATCCCTTTTTCAATTGTGCCTTGCCCTTTGGGCTTTCCACTGCACCCAGGGTATTTGCAAAATGTCTGGCTCCAGTCTTCGCCTATTGTTGGACAAAGGATATCCAAATATTCCCTTACCTAGAGACCTGCTAATCCAGGCAAACAGAAGACCCTTGTTCTTCACACTCAGGTTCTTCTTTCCCTCCTGCAGTCTCTATTTCAGGTTTCCCAAAATCCCATCTGGAGCCCACACAGGACAGTCTGAGATTGGTTTAGCTCTACCTGCCTTTACTAAAATCTAGTAATGCATTAATCACACTTGACTGATATTTATCTTTGCCATTGATGTCTACGGAACAATCTCCTCTTGTTTTTATACAAAACATTCAACACATTCTTCATAATTTCTTTGATCCATAGCAAGCCATCGCGCTATATTCAGAACCAGCTCAGAACATTATTCTGTTGCATCATTGTCATCATACGTATCAAGGTTGCATGTTTAACAAGTCAAGGTTACACAAGGTACAGATTCAGTTAAAACAGACCTCGGATGGATAAAATGACTGCAGCCATGTTTGCCAGTTACTGTCAACATTTCCCTAATAGAAGCCAATTATTATGAGATGTGCGCAAGGGAGGAGTATCAGGGAGGCCATTTGTTTCTTTCATAGCGTTCCCCTAAACCTGCAGAACAGACAGCACTGTCAGTATCCGGCCCTTCTGATTCATCATATGCACATAATTTTTCATAATTCCTCTGGGCTGCCTTAGTCTGCCAAGGAGCCAACCCTGGCAACAATCCCTTGGGGCTGTCTAGCCTGTGGAAGGTCCAGCTAAAGAATCCTGAGCCTCTCCCCCAACTTACCTTGGCCTCCCTTACCATTCCAGCCTTCCGCCAGAGAAGCCGCCAGCACATCTCATCCTATTCTAGGTGTTTCCCCTTCACAGCTAAACCTGCTTGTAATTACTTAAAAAAAAAAAAAAAAAAAATGAACCTTCAGCTAAATGAACCCCATCCTTGTCATACCTGTCTGGCCACCAGACCCGAATGCCAGGGTGAGGAATATACAACCCATTAATGTCCCTTATCACCTTATCCATAGTTATCAATTCTCTCATTCTTTCCACAGCCTTAATGGACCTAGCCCCCCGCCATCTTCAGTGTACCACTTCTGACCAACAAATGGCTTGTGGCCAGCATTAATGCATGCAGCTTACCTCTTGTACCATCAAACTAAATCTTTTACTAAATGTTGACCAGTATAGTTACCCACTAGGTGTAACAATGGCTGTATAATATTTACCACTGCTTGCTGTAGTATGACCTTAAGGTGGTGCCACTGCATTCCTGATACCCCAAACCAAACTGTTATACAAGAAGCTCGTTTTCATCTTTGGAAGGGTAAGCCCAGCCTGCCCTGCACCCGGAGGTGGAACTTCTGAATAAGAGTGACCAACTATCCCAATGTATTTCCAGTCCGATGTGTGAGCTGAAATGCAAAGGAAAAGTTAGTCGTTTACACCTTGGCTGACTTTTATATTTATTTCAGTTTGGTAACCGGGGAAGTCCACTGGGCCAGTGGTGTGCCCATTTTCAGTGGAGGCCCGGGGAGAAAAGCTCCAATAAGAAATATGGTTACAAGGTTACATAATGCAATGATAAGTACATACATAAATGGATACAAAGGTTACATAATACAGTGAAAAATACATGTATGCAATCAGGTATAGGGGATAAATTGGCATTGAAATACAATTTTGACATAGGTAGCACAGTTTGTAGGTATTTACATTCAGGACAGTAGGTTTAGATTGACTGGACAATAAGTATATATGACTTGGTTGATATTTACAAAATATACAATACTTGGAGTCAAGAGAGAGAGGATGCATAGTCTGAGTCTGTTAGCTTGGGTTTAATCAGGATAATAGAAAGAGGTAATAGTGCAGAGAAAAGCAGGAGAATGAAGAGCTCAAAGGGGAAATTCTTAAAATAGTTATGTAGGATGAAAGCAGGAGCATTTACGTTTAGTGGATAGGTAAGAGAAAAGTAGGGATGTTATGTGATCCTATCTCGCCTACATTCTGACTGATGGGTTCGGAGCCGATCCTCTGCTCCGACTCGGCACGCTTATGCCAAAGAGCGAAGTCTCTTATTGGCTGAGCTTACTATATCCCAGGATGCACCACTACCAGTCCCCCAGATCTCGTTTGCCGCTAACAAGCAAAGACGTGGTCTCGAGCTGGCTGAGCTAAGTAGTGTTTTCTTAACTTACTTTCCTGTCAGGAATTTCCTAAAAAAATAAAAAGCTGTTTTAACAGCTATCTCGTGTTTTTGTGTATGAGTGGATATTTTCTGTTTTAATATTTGTGTGGTGATTGCGTTTTTCTGACTAGAGGTCCCCTTTGAGTTGAAGGGCCTTCCCCTGTCAGTCCGTTGTTGTTCAAGTCCGTTTATTTAGGGATTTTTGGATCCCTTTAGTTATTTTTGTGACAGCCTTTGGTTCTCAAAACACGGTTCTCAAAGAAAAGAAAAGAGAATTTTTTCTGTGATATTTAGTGTGTTTGATTTAGCTAGTCACTAAATTGGTTGCCATAATGTCACAGGCTCCTAGGCCTTCAGGATTTAAAAAGTGCACTAAGTGCAGTTTCAAGATGTCAATAACAGATGACCATTCTCTGTGTGTACTGTTTGGGCCAGACATTTGCAGGAGTCCTGTAGCGTGTGCCAGGCGTTTTCATCGAGGGTCCTCCAAGAGAGGAAAAATAAACTTATTTTAAAAGGCCTTATTAAACCCTCATTTGAAGAGGCTTTAGCTTCCTCTCCTTCTCCTGCAAAGAAGAAAAGGGCGTTTGCTCCGACCAGCCCGTCGGAACCGAACGCCAAAAGACATAGGCAGGCTTCTCCTTCTGCTCCACGGACTTCGGAGCCGAGGGCGGAACAGTGTGCCTCTATGCCTCCAGCCTCGACTCCTCTGGGTTCGGAGCCGACGTCTGGGGCCTCGAGAGGCGGGTCATCTTCATCGGCTCCACTGATCTTGGAGCCGATGAAGGTTGTCCGCTCAGACACTTCCTCCTCGGCGCCGAAGCCCTCTTTGGCACCGATGGAAATTGGTTTGGACACTCCGTCGGCACCGATAATTATCGAGTCGATGCGGAGCCGGTCCCCTAGTCCCTTGGAGCCGTTGGAGAGGCCTACTCGGACCCGTTCGGTCTCTTCCAGGTCATCAAGGATATCCGATTCGGACATAGACAGGGTACTCAAGACTTTTCCAGTCCCCAGTCTTTCAGAAATTTGTTTCGGCTCCGACCCAATTGGCTTCGGAGCCGATAGCCCATTCCATTGCCATTCCTCCTCCGACCGCTTCGGCTCCGTCGGAGCAGGTGCTGGTGGAGCTAGTAGAGATCCTAGGGTCGGCTCCGACCCTTACTCCAACCCCGGCCTTCGGGTCCGAGTTTAGCACACGGACTTCTTCGGCCGGGCCCGGGGGTGACGTTTCGGGACCAATGCTGTCAGTTCCAAGCCTCCCTCTCGGTGCTTCGGCCGCGGGACTTCCGTCTGCTATCATGGCTCCGGAGACTGGACCCTCCCAGGATTCTGGGGGTCCGGCCTTCAGAGCTATGAGGAGTGCCTTGGCCAAATCTTCGGCTATCTCTACGGCTTTACCGGCACCTTCCCTGGGCATGGAGACTGGGTCTTTGGTAGTTCCCCTGTCTCTAGGCAGCGGAGCCCCGGGGCCTGAGGTTACCCCCACTGGGGGTTCCCCTCCTCCTGAGGGTCTTTCGGAGTTGTCTTTGGAGGAGCCCCCAAGGAAGAGATCGTGCAAGAGGAAGCACGTGGACTCCCCCGATGAGTCTCCTACATCGGACACTGATCTTGATGATGCGGAGGGGTCCCCAAAGTCGTCCTCGGATGATGTCTCATTTGCAGACATTCTAGAGATCCTCAAGCAACGAGGCGGCTGGAATTCCAAACCCCCCTCCGCTGATGAGTCGGTGTTCCTCAAGGCCTTGGGCTCAGCCCTCCGCTTCCTGGGTGTTTCCGCCCTTCGAGCTCCTGGATTTGGTTTGTCGGAGGGCCTGGGAACATCCAGATACTGTGGAACCAGTGCCTTCTCGCCCTAACAAATTTTTGTCTGCCCCACCCGAGAAGGAGTTCTTAACGAAAGGCGTGGCTGTAGATGCCATGGTGGTGGCATCTGCTACCCAGCAGGACGTGGCAGAGGCTTCAACGTCCGTTCATCCTCCTAATAAGGAGTCTAGGAGCATGGACCGGCACGGAAGCGCACCCTGACTTCAGCGGCCTTTACTCTGAGGTCCCTGAATTATTTGGCACATTTCACCAGACTACAGAGGGATCTGGTCAAGGAGCTCTGACTCCCTCAGGTAACCTACCTGAGCAGCTAGCCCAGTCGGTTAGCTCTCAGTTGGCTATCCTTACCTCGATTTCTAACTCGTCCATGAGGCTCATTTCATATGCGGCCGAAGGCGGGCAGAGCGGCAGGCACAGGCGTGGCTCTACGAAGACAAGCCTGGCTCAGTTTGTGTCATTTCGGAGGCCTTCAAGTCTTCCTTTGCCGACGCTCCCTTTGATGGGTCCTCTTTGTTTGGACCCAAAGTAAAGACACTCTTACCCGCTGTGAACAGGAGGGAAAGACTTTATGTGCCCTAGGAGCATGATTTCCCACTCCGTTTCGGCCTTATCCCAAGGCTAAAGAGGAGGGAAGATGTGGTTCCAAATCACAGAAATTCTTTCCTCAACAGCAGGAAGATTCCCCTTCCAGAGGCAGAGGACGGGGAAATTTTTCTGGGAGACGCCGTCCCAGAGGCGGCAGAGGCCCCCGCAACACTGGAGACCGCGAGTCCTTTCGTGGCTCTTCAGCCTCCCACACTCCATGAGGGATTGCCCGGCTGTGCTGCTCCGGAGCCAGTCTGGTGCCGTTTTGCCAAGCACCTAAAAGCCTGTGAGTCTATTACTCAGGACAGATGGGTGCTTCGGATTATTGCCGGAGGTTACACCATTCCCTTTACACGCTCACCCCCACCGTCCAAAAAAATCCCGGACCCACCTCCCAGTCAAAGGGAAATTGCAGCCGTAGAAGCTTCAAAGCTGCTAGAAAAAGGAGTCATCCAACCGGTCCCCACAGACCTGATCGGATCCGGAAATTACTCAAGGTTCTTTTTAGTGCCAAAAAAGACAGGGGACCTGAGACCCATTTTGGATCTCAGCAAACTAAACCAGTCCGTCATGAAGTCCAAATTCAATGGTCACTTTACAATCCATTCTCCCATTGTTGGAGAAAGATGTTTGGATGTGCTCCATAGATCTCAAGGACGCCTATTATCACATACCGATACATCAGGCATCCAGGAGGTATCTGCGCTTCAGCCTGGGAGACAGTCATTTCCAATTTTGTGCACTGCCCTTTGGTCTCACCACAGCCCCAGGGTGTTCACCAAGTGTTTGGCAGTAGTGACTGCTCACCTGAGGAGTCTCGGATTCCAAGTGTTTCCCTATCTGGATGACTGGCTCCTGACTGCCACCACCAGGCATCTACTACTAGAGAACCTACAAGCCACCATCTCCCTGGGTGTTTCCCTGGGAATTACATTCAACTGGTCAAAGTCTGTCTTGCTGCCTTCTCAGCGCATAAGATTCATAGGAGCAGAGATAGACTCAAAATTAATGCGGATCTTCCTTCCTACCGAAAGGATACAAACATTACAAAATCAGGTCCGAGCCCTGCTTCTAAGATCCAAAGCCCCAGCCAGGATGGTCCTGCAACTTTTAGATTCAATGTCTGCCACGGTTCTCCTAGTTCCTCTGGCAAGGTTGCACATGAGGATTCTCCAGTGGCTATTATCGACACAATGGTCTTTTCAAGATCTCCCCTCTCAATCATCACATACTGATTACAGAAACGTGCAAACGGGACCTCCGCTGGTGGCTTTGCCATCCAATCTGAATCAGGGAAGACCCTTTGTTATACCCCCTCCGGTGGCCACCTTGACTACGGATGCCTCCCACACTGGGTGGGGGGGGGCATTGTCTGGGCAGGTCAGTTCAAGGTTCTTGGCTTCCCAACGAAACATCTCTCCATATCAATGTGTTGGAAATGAGGGCTGTACTTCTGTCCTTACAAGCCCTCCACAAGTTTCTCCCTCAAGGCATTATCGCCATCCACACAGACAACATGTCGGTGGTCTGGTATCTAAACAAACAAGGAGGGACCAGATCTTACCCCCTTTGCAGAGAGGCCATGAGGGTGTGGGAATGGGCAGTGGCTACCAAGCGCTTCCTGGTAGCGACCCACATTCCAGGCAAATCCAATGTATTGGCAGACAGACTGAGCAGGACTATTCTCTCTCCTCACGAGTGGTCTCTGAACGAAACAGTAGCAGCTCAGATTTTCAAAAGATGGGGGATTCCGTGCTGCGACCTGTTTGCAACACCACGAAACACGAAGTGCAAAGGTTCTTTTCCTTGACCCCGTCAAGGGGAGACAGCTACGGATGCTCTAGTCCAACCTTGGCCAACAGGACTGCTTTATGCTTTTCCTCCGATTCCACTCCTCCCCAAAGTCATCCAGAAAGCTTCCCAATTGGGGTCCACAGTGATTCTAATTGCTCCGTACTGGCCTCGTCAAGTATGGTTCCCCTACCTACAGAAATATACTCTGGACGGTCCTTGGTTCTTGGACCTAATTCCGGACCTTCTGGTTCATCAGTCGGGACAACAGCACCAGTCCCTTCACACTTTGAAATTAACAGCTTGGCTCCTCCACTTCCGACTATAGTCAGAAATCACACCTTGGACCCGGAAGTTATTCACATTTTATCTTCAGCCCACAAACCCACCACTAAGAAGTTGTATCACAGTAAGTGGAAGAGGTTTGCTATCTGGGCTCAACTCAGAGGATTAGACCCTATTACTGCCCCGATACCAGAGGTCTTGAAATTTTTAACATCCTTGTTTAATCAAGGATCTTCAGTCTCTACTATTAAAGTCCAACTAGCAGCTATCTCCAAATTTCACGATTCCACAGACCCACCGTTGATGAGCAGCAGATTATGTAAAACTTTCATGAAAGGTGCTGTGCTTTTAAGACCCCCAGTTTTTCATCCTGCGCCTCCGTGGGATCTTGATTTGGTACTTCGTGCCTTAACATCTTCCCCCTTTGAACCCGGCTGCTACATGTGAGTTGAAATATCGGTCTTGGAAAACTGCCTTCTTAATTGCAATTACCTCTGCAAGAAGAGTTTCAGAACTTCAAGCCCTATCTATCAAACCACCGTACTTGATTTTTCACAAGGATAGAGTATCACTTAGACCTAATCCATATTTTGTCCCAAAAGTTTGCTCTAATCTCTGTCTCCAACAATCTTTAGAGCTACCAGTTTTCTTTCCAAAATTTTCAAACAAAGTGGAATACACCTTCCATACATTGGATGTTCACAGGCAATTGCGCTTCTATCTAGATAGGACTCAGCAAATTCGGAAAACAGATCAATTTGTGTCCTTTTCAGATAAACTGGGTAAAACCATCACTAAAACTACTATTGCCAAATGGATCAGAGATTGCATAACTCAAGCTTATTCCTCTTCAAATAAGCAACTTACAACATCTGTCAAAGCTCACTCTACTAGAGCTATGGCTACCTCTATTGCATTCCATTCCAAACTCGCTATTTCTGAAATTTGTGCTGCGGCTACTTGGTCCAACCCGCACACTTTCATTTCCCACTGTAAATTGGATGTGGCATCTAAAGGATGAGCATCATTTGGTTCCCCGGTACTCAGGAGTGTTTTCCAGTGAGCCACCCAGGATTTAGGTGCTAGGGACGCTGTCCCATCAGTCAGAATGTAGGCGAGATAGGATCACATAACATCTTTTAGTTATGTACTCACCATAACTTCAGATGTTTGGGATCCATCTCGCCTACATTCCTAATACCCACCCTCCTTCCCCCTGCCTTGGAGATCAGAAGAGATTGAACGGTTTGGGTTCTACTGTTTTTATCTTGTATCATCTGTCAATGTTATATAAGCAGTGCATGCGTGTGTGCATGTATGCGGACAAACTAGATCTGGGGGACTGGTAGTGGTGCATCCTGGGATATAGTAAGCTCAGCCAATAAGAGACTTCGCTCTTTGGCATAAGCGTGCCGAGTCGGAGCCGAGGATCGGCTCCGAACCCATCAGTCAGAATGTAGGCGAGATGGATCCCAAACATCTGAAGTTATGGTGAGTACATAACTGAATGAGTTAGGAGTAGTCCTGAGTGAAGGAGGGAGAGAGTTCCATTTTTTGCCAACAGTGAAAGAGAAGGTGTTGGCCTGCAGGGTGTTTGGGTTTGTGGACAGAGATTAAATTTTGGTGTTCAGATCTCAGAGATCTGGTTGGGATGTAAGGGGGAAGGATGTTTAAGGCTGGGCATTTATCTGGATAGAATATTAATTTGTGGGCAGTGGTTAGTTGGAAATAGTCTAGGAGGTTTGGGAGTTCCAGCCAGTTCAGAGATTGTAGGGTTAAGCAGTGGTGAGTAGAGGTTTTGGATTTAGTTGCAAATTTGGAGATTTTATTATAGCAAATTTCGAGTTTAGAGGTGTTTGAAGAAGATATGTTAGTAGAGGGGCTCCATATAATAGAGAGGATAGGAGGTAGGCATTAGCAATAGTTTGCCTTGCAGAGTTGGAGAGAAAGCGGTTATTTCTATAGAGCATGCCTAGCTTTTGATGGGTTTTCTTGATGTTTTGTTGGATGTGGATATCAAATTTAAGGTGTTGGTCTATGGTAATGCTGAGGAGTTTTGCGGAAGGGACCACTTCTATGGCAGAGTTGCTTTGGTTAAGGACTTTGAAAGCATTCTTGTCGAAGGAGAATTTTCTGGAGGGAGGAAACAGAAGAATTTTAGATTTGTTAGAGTTGAGTGACAGATGGTTTTGGTGCATCCAGTTTTCATTGGTGGAAAAAGCTGTTAAGCATTGGACTTCCACCTAGCCTCATAATGTCGGCCTGTGAAGCCCCCATTGTGTGTGCTTATGAGGCTGCACCTATCCAAAAAAATGTAATTTATACTCATCTGTGTCTAAGCCACTCAACTAAATTACCTCCTTTGAAACTGCTCTAGCCTGATATTGTGAAGAGGTTCACCTTGCTGTTGGCAAAAGAATGGACCATCTGACATACTCCTATAGCTGTGGTACTCCAGCACCACTTTAGTCATGTCCCATTCCAAACCTTTTGGGGTAGCCACTCCTACCCAATGACCTTTGCCGCCTTGATCCATTTTGGATTTGGCCACACAAATCCAAGTGTCCTCCCCAGCACATGTACATGTGCCATAGGCAAGACTGTCCTTTCTTGTTTGGTTGGACAATTTCAGACCATCTAACGCCCCACTAAAAGCCAGCCCTAAATAATGTGATCTTATAAGAAGAAAAACAAACATCTGAAACAGCAAGCCATAGTTTATGTAATGCAACTGGATCTATGGGGTAGCTCTCATCAAGCCTTTTGGGCGTTTGCCTCGCTCAGCCCTTTAACATTGCCCGTCCTTGAAATGTGCTAGCTAAATCCCTCAAACCCAAGGCCAGATGGAACCAATTCAAAGCTGACAATGTGCTTCTTGCCCTATCTAAACTCTGTCCTTCTCCTTTCATTGCCATAATGTAAGCCCTGTTTTAATGAGGTGAAATTGACCATACTGGTTTCTAGCCTCTGGATAATCTGGTCTGCAAGAATTGCTGTATGCATTTATTGTACCTTACCCTGGTCTTTCCACTGAGGGCATGGTGGTGACAATTTTGGAGCAGGCTATGGTCGAATTGAGGTCCCAGGGTTTACTAGTTAGTATATTTTCCCCTCCAAAATCTTCGTTAGCGATCAATGCATTTGAACTTGGTGTGTTCTTGCTTCGAGAAAAGATATGAATTTCGCAGGACAAATGAGGAATTTAATTTGAATAAAACGGAATGGTTGGCCCTTAGAGCTTAGGTCTAACCTGGGAAATATAACCATAAGACAGGCTAACAAGGGAGGAAATTAGGTAATTATGGATACCATGAAATATGAAGGTATTAATGCTTTAGGAGATGAAACGTATATTAAATTAAATAAGAACCCTCTCAAACAATTCTGAGGAATTGTTGGAAAGAGGGGAGAGATTAGATTTTCTTTCTAGTAAAGATATTAAGTTAACAGTTATGGAACCTAGTCACCCATATTTCTACATCATTCTGAAAATTCATAAAAGTTTGGTCAGTCCCCCATGGTAGACCCATAATTTCAGGCATTGGTTCTCATCTTGAAAGGGTGAATACATTTTTGGATTTTCAGTTTAAGAAGCATTTACCCAAAGTTGTTTCGCATGTAAAAAATACCCAGGATGTATGTTTAGCACTACATGGGTTGAAATGGGAACAGAATTATTGGGCTACAGTTGATGTTTCATCCTTATACACCAATATTGGGAAAAGATGGGGTCTTGAAGCCATGCAGAAAATGATGGGAGAGGGACCACGTACTACATTTTTATTAGGTCTGTTAGAGTTTAGTCTTACACATAATTATTTTGTATGGAACAAGGATTTTTTTCTACAGAAGAAAGGAACAGCGATGGGTGCAGCTTTTGCACCCGCTTACGCTGTCATTTATGTGGGTGAATTTGAAAGAATTAATGTTTCAATGCGAATTTTTTGTAAATGTTTTTTACAAATGCTTCATTGATGACCTCATTTTTATTTGCAAGGGTGAAACGTATGAACAATTCATGGTACGTTTGAATGCTAACACTCATGGGTTACAATTTACTGCACAATACTCTCGATGCAATATTTCCTTTTTGGATGTGGAATTTTACATAGGAAAGAGAATACTGTACAATTCAAATCTTTTAGGAAACCTTCAGCAGTAAATAATTTCTTGCATGCCACTGGTATGCATCCACCTCATTTGATTAAGGCTTTACCAGAGGGAGAATTCAAAAGAATTTTGAGAAACACTTCTGAGGTGGATTTATGGGAAGGTACTTGTGAAGAAATTGTCACTCGACTAACTTCAAGGGGATATGGTAGCATCAGGCTTTTAAATATTAAAGATAAAGTATGTCGAACTAGGAATTTTGGAGGGGGGTAGACACCATAAAAAGTATTTTCACATGCCAACTAGTTCGGCAGAGGATAGGATATTTTTTGTATCTAGATTTTCTAATTTCTCTAATGGTTGAACAAGCTATGAGAGAATTTTGGCATGTGGTTTGTGATGATCCAAATGTGGGGCATTTATTTTTTAAACATATTACATTCTCTTATGGGAGATGCTCTAATTTGAAAGAATTGCTAAATAGAAAGTTAATCAAGTTTACTGATGGGGATGTTGGGATGTATCGTCGTGGTCAATGTTCGGTATGTGTGAAAGTTAAAAATATGCATGGACTCAAAATGAATGGCAAAATATAGTTTGCATTTGAAAAATTCGATTCAGTCATCAGGGATGGTGTACATTTTGGGATGCAATTGTAGTACACTGTTAAGCTATATTGGGCAAACTACGAGAAAGGTTAAAGTGCGCATCTTGGAACATTTAGGGGATATAAGAAGGGGAAATATGGAAAGTCCAGTAGCCTCCCATTTTATTAATGCACATAATGGGAATGTGGATGGTTTTTTATTTAGTGTGTTGGCTAGACCCCATATATGTGCAGATAATTTCAAGAGTGCACTATGTAGATTAGAACACAAAATGATCTTGGGATACCACACCCTAGGGGGCATGAATTTGGAAAGTGGGCTTGTGTTATGAAATTTTGAATGTCTATTTTTCCAAAAATGTTTGAATGTTTAGTAATTTAAAAATAAGTCATATTTATGATATATTTAGTATATTTAATAGTTTTTGCTACTTGTATTATGTTTAAATTTATGCTTTCAGTAGTAATAAATTATATTTATATGAAAAAAATATTTGGAATAATTGTATATTTGATATTTGTATTTAATGATATTTCATGAATTGTATTAGTTAATGTGAAGAGTTTAATGATTTAATTGCTTAATTGAGAAACATTTAAAAGGAAGATGCAGTTTGATTGTTCCATGAAGGCGAATTGCCGAGGTACCAGAACGTATGCTGTTATGGAATAAAGAAGTCTTCCTTTTACCTCACCTGATGACTTCTGAGTTTTGTGATTTTTGGATTGTGTTTTTCTTGCGGTTTCATCTGTTTTTTCTGATACATTAGCCATTCTTGCCTGCCCATAAAGCCAATAAATTATTTGGTACTCTAGCTAGAGAAGGTTTCACCCTTGAGCCAGCAACCAGAAATGGGGCCACTACAAACAAAGGGAATCTGCTAACGAGTTATCAATGCCTGGAATGTGGTGTGCTTTAACTGTAACATTAAGCACTTGAAATACCGCCTCATCCTAACCCCCCTTTACCACCAGCTGACTTATTGACTATAGGTACTATGTTGTCAAAGCACAACCAAACAACTTTCATTTGTACACTCCATATTTCCAGTGCCACCACTACTGGAAAGAATTCCATCTCTGCGATTGAAATGCTTAACCTGTTTTTCACTTGTATTAGCTATGCCACATTGAACCACTGATCCTGAAAACCCCCAAAGCCAATCCCCCCCCCCCCCGCTGCATCTGTGAACTGAACTTGAAGGTTGGTTCTCTTCCCTGCCAAATTGCTATCCCTTTAATCTGATCATCTCAACCACACTCCTAAACCCTCCATGCCCTGCTAAACCCTAATCGGGTAGTGTGGCTTTGTGCGCCCACATCCCTTAGCCAAGCACCTCATAAGTGAACACCCTGCGGGAATCGCTTTGCATGCAAAGTTCAGCAACCCTACAAATTCTTGCAACTGTGAGGATTGTCTTATTCTGCATTAACACTTAATAGAGAACTTTTTGTACCTTGTCAGTGGAAAACCTACACTGACCGTTTAAGCTGCCAATCTCTGTGCCCAGGAATGACCATCTGTTTGTTGGGGCCTCTGTTTTATCCATTGTTAATGGCACCCCTAACTCCTTGCAAATCTGTTTAAATGTCTCTGTTGCTTGTTGACATTCCCGTGTCATCTTCCCCACTAATGGAATATCATCCAAGTAGTGAACGACACTGTCCTCCCCTAGCCTGTGTGCCACCAACCAGTGTAAAAAGGAACTAAATTTTTTATAGGGGGCACAGGCAGTTGAGCAACCCATAAGCGTGCATTTATCCATGTAATGTTGACCTTCGAATACCAAACCTATCCAACCCTGATCTTTAGAAGCAGACTTATAAAAATTGTACCCGCTTTGGTTAACTGGAAAACCACAAGCTGCTGTTGCAGCATCCCTGCTTGTATCTAACCAGCAGAGCAGACCCAAATCCATCCATGCCCAAGACCTCTCTGGGTACAACTGCCTCAACTTTGTGATCATCATACCTTGACCATCTGTCTCCCTTGAGCAAAATGCATAGTGGTCACTGTTAAATTGCGTCCACATGTCTGTTTAACCCTGCCATCCTTATCCTTTACTTTTCTTCATCTTCCCTGCTTAACTGCAAGAAAATGTCCACATATTCCCCTGTTTTGCAATCTGTTTTACTTTTTCACTCGTGGAATCCTAGAGTTAAGTCCAATGTGACTGCACCATAGTACTTTATCTGTATCTCCTCCCCCCCCTTCCTTCAAGTCTGACCATTGCCCCCCTTGTCCTAATTTTTGATCCTCCCCTTTTTCTTTGAGATGTGCTAATAAGGCTACAATTTGGTCTAAAATTCCATTATTAGGTTGTGGCAACATTTCATTAGCTACTGAGCCAACTGTTCTGGCTAACACTAAATCCTTTTCCTGCTAGCCCTCAAGCCCAACCATGCCCCCTACAGCACCCTGACACTGTGAGCTCACTTGATTTACCTTGCATCCCTCACCAGACTGAGATTCATATTCCATTACTTCATCCTCAAAAAATCCTTGGCTTTGTAACCACTGCAAACACATCCAATTACTAAGCTCAATCTTGCCTTCCTAAATTGTTATCCCTCTGGCTATTTTTCCAGTGTTTCTGCTTAGTCTTAGGTTTCCGAGCTTTCTCAACCTTCCTGTCCTTTCCATCCTCTGTTTCCTCCTCCTAAAATTTGAAACCCTGAGCTGGGTCCTGCTTGATGTTCAGGGGGCAGATTGCTCGCAGGTTGAACATTAACTGCTTGCGGTACCTGCCCTTGACCCCATGGTCTGCCAAAAAACATTCTCCCACCATTCTCTTCCTTTTTATGCACAGCATGGTCTGCATTTGTGCTTGCATTTGATGATCCATCTAATTAATGAAAACACAAAAGTTCACCTTTAGCCTGTGTCTAGTTTTATTACCCGGCCTTGCCATGTGACCACCCATGAGCCTTCTCAAAAATCCTACTGGATGACTCTTCACAGGCCATAGCTAATTGACCTTCCATGTGATTACCTGTCAGGTCTTGGCTACGCCCAGTCCTTAGCAAAAAGCCTTGCCATGTGATTACACCTAAGCCTTGGTTCCAGTGACTACTACGAGCTCCAAAGAATGTTATTGATCTACAGGAACTACCTTTTTTTTCTGACTGAAATTTGAGCTGTCCCTTAAACTGACTGAACGTTGTTGAAATATCCTTAATTCTTAGTTACAGCTACTTTAGCTAGGACCACAGACTCCATAAGATCGGCTCACCGACTACTACACTTTAGGAACAGAGCTTTTTTATTATAGTAACATAGACTACTTTAGCAAGGAACACAGACTAATTATACATTGCTTCAAACTGTAAAGTGTATAATCATTCATGATCAGATACAGTACCTATGTCCCATATGAATAATAGTAAATGAAAATGCTTGTCCCCAATTATTCCTTATCCTCTCAAAAGGCCCTGCTGTGTGACCTCCTGCAGGCCTGGCTGTGTGGCCTCCTGCCGGCCTCTGCTCGCAGGCCTGACCATGTGGCCTCCTGCAGGCCCTGGCTGCCTTGCAACTAAGCCATATCTTATCCCCCCATCTCCTTTGTTTTTTTTTTTAAAAAAAAAAAAAAAAACAAAGCTTAATTAATTACTTGTGCCTCATGTTTAACCCCAGGCCTTACAAGGACTATGTGCTGTGGTTATTGCTCTTTTATCGAGCTTTAATTCAAACAGTAAAACAAAACCCTGGTTAAACACTAAATATCCTTTCTGGTACTGTAAGTTTAATGCCTTGTGCCTACAACCTTAATTACTAGCCTGCTTGTAGCATAGGCATACAGGCCTAAACTAAAACTATTGATGCACACACAATTTAATTCAAATTACCCCAACTTTTCTCAAGTACTGCTTCCTTACCTTTAAGTGTAATACCCTAGGCTTCAAACACTAGTAACTGAACTTAATGCAGATAAATTCTCATGAGGCCTGTAATTGAATCAGAATAAACAAGGCCGTACCTTGTTCCAAGATCACCCACATAGTTTACACGCACTAGAAAGCAACAGATCAGTTTATCAAAGCTAACAAGCTGCCGAGGTAGAGATCAAAAAGATGGATTTGCTCCGTTCCCAGCCTTTTCAGTCCTTCCCCAGGACAGCCCATCCCACTGTAACTATCCTACCTGTTCCCCCCTCCCCCCCCCCACTGAAACCGGAGTCTGAGCCAACCTGCCTTGGACAAATGGCTGCTTGCTGCGATCTGGCTTGTCAGCCATTATTTCCTGGGGGTGCAGGATACGCACAGACCTCATGAAGGCTTCCTGCCACCAGACAAGATGGTGTCCTTGACAGAACACCTGCTCAGCGTCCTCCAGGCATCAGAACTGACAGCAAGGCAGTACCTGAGACTTTTGGGTTGCATGGCAGCCACTACACGCACGCTCCCCCTAGCAAGACTGCACATGAGACTACAATGATATCTTTGGTCGGTTTGGACCCAGTATTCCCATACCTTGGAATTCAGGGTACCTCTTCCCTGCTTAAAACAAGAAGTTTAGTGGTGGCTGGGACAGGTGGCCAAGAACCCAGGCCTTCCTCTCCGACCACCCCTGCCAACTCAGATCATGCATACAGACGCTTCAGATCTGGGCTTGAGAACAACTCTAGACCAGTGACAGGAGCAGGGTTTGTAGCCAAGCACACACAAACTAGAGCACATGAATGAGTGAGATGAGGACTATCCTCCTGGCTCTTCAAGCCTTCCTACCCTCCAGTAAGGCCATCTCAAGATTTTCAGATAATGCCACCGTCCTGTGGTCTCTCAAACAGGGAGGGACCAAATCCTACCTCCTTTGCAGACTAGCTCTGCTGGTGTTGGAACTGGCAACCTCACAAGGGATTACCCTACAGGCAATTTACATCCCCTCACAACTGAGTTTCAGCAGGACCATCTCGAACAACCACGAATGGATGCTTCACAGAGATGTCTTCCTAGATGTGGTCTATCTGTGGGGTACTCCTCAAATAGACCTGTTTTCCCCTCTAACAGGCAACTTCTGGCTTCTGCACCAAGAAACCAGACCCCAAGGCACTGGCAAAAGATGCCTTCTCAGTTTCTTGGAAGGGTATATTTGTGTTTCCCCCTTCTCTCTGATTCAGAAGGTGCTGCTGAAAATTCAGCAGGACACCAAAAATCTTGCTGGTGACTCCCTACTGGCCAAGACAATACTGGTTCCCCCTCCTTTATTTGTCCAAGGGCAATCACTACAAGTTAACCCCCTTCACTGGACCTCATTACCCAGCACAGAGGAACACAGATACACCTACAGTGGCAGTCTCTGCACCTCACCCTGTGGTTGGTAGGATTCTGATTCCCTTCAGACACCTCTACAATGAGGACGTGCTCGTTGTCCTGCAGGAGGCCAGGAGACCTAACAAGAAAATCTCATCTCTCAAAGTGGAAAAGGGGGTTCCATGTGGTGTCACAGAAGAAATTTAGAGCCCCTGGCAAGCAACATCCCTCTGAGCCTGTCGTACCTGTGTGAACTATTGGAGACGGGCCTGGCTTACTCCTATTTGAAACCACACTTGTCTGCCTTCTCTGCCATTTTCCCTCTGGATCCACCCCTAGCATAGACTTCAGCCAAACTCCTCAAAGCGGTTCTTCATCTGAGACCTCCCAGGAAACTCTCCTCTCCTCCTCCCTGGGACCTTAATTATGTACTAGAAAAACTAACCCTCGCTCCCTTTGAGCCAGCAGACAAAGCCCCTCTAAAATTTTGCACATGGAAAACTGTTCAATTGGTGGCTCTGACCTCAGCCAGGAGTGTCTGAGCTTCAAACTCTGATGGCTACACCACCTTTTCTAGTCTCCCACCTTAACAGGGTCACTCTCAGGACTAACCTGTCCTTGTCCAAGATAGTAAATGACCTGTCTTTAAACCAGGCCATGCACCTGCCCTCCTTTTCCCCCAGCCTGCAGGGAGATGGTGAGAGTACTTCATTCCCTAGAAGTCCCCAGACAGCTTAAGTTTTATCTTCATAAAACCAAGTCCATTAGGAAGTCTGACCCAACTTCTTTTACACCCCCTGAGGAAAGCCGTGACCAAATAAACCATTTCGGCCTAGATTTCAAGGGCCATTTCCTTCTGTTACTTGTACCATGGGAAAACCTTGCAATGTTAAAGCCCATTCCACCAGAGCAATGGCCTCTTCTGGAGCCCTTTTTTAAGGGCTTAGACACCAACACAATCGGTGAAGCAGCATTCTGGTCCTCTCTGCACACTTCTACCAAGCATTACAAGCTGGACCACATCTCTAGGGCCAGGGCGGAGTTTGCCAGCGCTACTCTTCATAGATTCCTGGAAACTTCTTACAGACCACCGAGATGTTCATCGTGTTACCCTGCTGCAGTCATCACACTTGGGTTATCTTGTCATCAGGCGGTCCCGCAGTCTGCCTGAATTCCAAAGTCTTGGTCCGGCGTCGGTCGCTGTCGCTTCTTCCCTGACGTCAGTGCGCCAGGGGTATATATAATGCATCAGATGCCATTTTCTCCAGTCTTTCTTGCCGCGTGGTGCCCGAAGCAGAAGCAGTTCGCAAGTGCCGGTTGGCCAACTCCTGAGATTTTTGAAGTCTAATTTCAGATCCGAAGTCTTCAATAAAGCCAAGTACCCCCTTGGGGAAACTTTTCTTGCCTTAGACCGATGTCAGAAAAAGTTAACAATTGTATTTCTTGTGGGAAGCAAATACCTCATAAGGATTTTCATTCTTATTGTATACCTTGCCTAGGCCCAGACCACAACGTCACTGGTTGTCGCTTTTGTGCTAGGTTCAATAAGTGTGCTATAAAAAGACGCTTTGATTTCGCACGACACTACGGTAGAAAATTTATACCATGCCGTCGGAGCAACCGACTACCGGCGTGCACAAAAAACGCGAGGATAAGGACAGGCAGCCTAGACCCAGGCCAGACTGCGAGGCCTCGGCTGGGCCGGTCTCAGGTTCACAGGTTTTCAGTGAGGCTCCTATGCAGCCCCTGGCTACCACAGAATTGGAACCAGAGACCGCTTCGGAGCTTTTGGCGTAGAGTGCTAGGCCGACGCAGCCATTTTCTTTAGCCCCTACCGATGAGATTGCAGAAAGAGATGGTGCTGCAGAAACACCTTCGGTTTCTGAAGGTGTTTTCAGACCGACGCTCACTATAAAAACGTATCCTAAGCTCAAGACTCCTATTAAACCAAAAAAGACTGCTCTTCAGTCTCCAGTTCAAGGCCCCATGCCTAAGAAACAGACGCTTAAAATGGCTGAAGATTTGATCTCTTTAATCAGGGGTTCCCAACCCCCCCCCCGACAAAAGGCCTAGACAAGAGGAAGATTATGCCTCCTCTGATCGTGTCCATTTCCTCAGGCTCCTCTGAGGACCAAGATTACTCCTTTCCCCCTTATGAAGATTCTTATGATGAGGATTCCATTCCATCAGCTTCTCCCCCTGAAGACTATTTACACACTGAGGGAACATTTTCACTGGGAAGGTCAGGACTACTCTGACTCAAAGAAAAGGCTCAGATAATTTCTTTTACTCCCCCACTACAGACCTCTTGCTATCCCCCCTGTTTTAGACATTGTGGATGATGTTCACTTAGAATCTAGTTTAAATCCAGATTCTCTGCTTCCTGCTCCAGCCAAACCAGACAGAGTGCCTGACTCCCACAAATTCCTTTATAAAAGCCCTGTTGCTGACCCAGAGACTATCTTCCAGGGTCCAGAAGGAGCTAAGGCTTCTATGGCAAAAAATCCTGTACCCTCTGAAAGGGACTCAAGAACACTAGACGGGTGGGGAAAAAAGGTTTACACCTCAGCCACTCTAGCTAAGAGTACTAAATTGTCAATTTCACATGCTAAAATACCAGCAATTTCTAATGTCTCAAATAAGACAAACTGAGCACACTCCCTCGACAATCTGAATTGAAAGAAATGCAGGATCTGTTGCATGCAGCTGAACAGGTGGGCAAACATACTTTACACTGTGGATTTGATTCTTTGGAGGCTTCCTGTAGAGCAGCTGTTACTGGGTCTGTTATACATAGGCATGCTTGGTTAAAGGAACAAACTCTGCCTGATCATGTTAAAGCAAAGCTTCTAGCAGGATGTCCTATTTGGAGTTAAAGCAGAAGTCGTCTTAAAGAAAATGGAGGATAAGGCAAAATCTATGCAGACGGTCAAAGATTTTCTACAGGTTCGGCCCCCTCGCTTCAATAGAAATTGGCCAACAAAAATTGGTCTTTTCCAGCTACTGACAGACCACAGAGGGGTAAATACAGACGCCCGAGGACAACCACAAACACACTACAAACCTCGACAATGGGGCATTGCAGCACAGAAGGGAGAAGACAGGCCCCAAACTACTAGAAGGCAAGCTCAATGACTTAAACCTCATATGGCCAAGCAAGACTCTTGGCAGCTCCCTTGGGAGGAAAATTAGCACTTTTTTTCAGACAACTGGCACATCGTCACAAAGGACAAATGGGTCCTAGACATAATTTCACAACGATACAGATTCCATTTCCACACCTTGCCAACGAAAAGAGGAATGCCAAACCTGCCACAAAATCAATGGGCAGAGGCACAAAAACAAATTACAGCTCTCATGGACATGAGAGCCATTCAACTGGTACCTACACGGGAGTAAGGCCAAGGACTTTACTCAAGACTCTTTCTAGTCCCCAGAAAGAACAATGCCTGAAGACCAATTCTGGACCTTTCAATTCTAAACACCTTCTTACAAGTACCCAAATTCAAGATGCTAACACTGCAGCAGCTTCTTCCCATGTTGGGCAAGAAAGCATGGCTAGTAACGTTGGACTTCAAGGAGGCATAGCTCTGCATGTCCCTGTCAGACAAAATTGCAGAAGATGCCTCTGTTTCATTGCAGGTTCAACCCATTACCAATTCTCTGCACTGCCCTTTGGCTTATCCACTGCACCCAGGGTTTTCACAAAATGCCTGGCACCAGTAATTGCATACTGCAGACAGAGGAATTCAAATATACCCATACCTGGACGACTGTCTCATCCAAGCAGAAAGCAAGGACGTCCTCTTACAACATCTGGGTTTTGTAAAACATCTAAGTTGCCTAGGGTACACAGTAAACGAAAAGAAATCAAAAGTAGTACCCTCACAAAATATGACATTCCTGGGTGCCAGCTTGAATACAACGGCCCAGAAGGCTTATCTGACGTCAGACAAAACTACAACTGACTCAATATTTCAAAACAATGGCAACAAAGACCCAACGCACTGCAAGAAAAATTCTGCAGGCCTTGGGCTTCATGGCATCTTGCATACTACTAATACCATTTGCAAAGCTGCATATGAGGAAATTACAGTGGTACCTAAAAAGCGTATGGTCTCAACACAGCCACAGCTTGGACACTATCTCTCATTCCCTGCCTTCAACAAGAGTTTCTATGGTGGTCACAGGCATGTCACCTCAACAAGGGTCAGCCTTTCACCTTGCCCCCAGCCAGGCAAACTGAAAGATGCATCGGACTATGCCTGGGGGGCACACATGGCAGGACAGTGCGTTCAAGGCATATGGACTGCAGATCAAAGGAATCTGCACATCAATCAAAAAGAGATGCTAGCTGTACAGAATGCTCTGACAGCCTTCAAGAACCTCTTACATCCAGGACAGCTTACAATAAGGACGGACAACACCACAGTAATGTGGTACATAAACAAGAGGTTACACACTCCTACCCTCTATGCAGGCAAGCAATGACCTTGTGGAACACAGCACTGGCTTACCAAGTTCAGCTACAAGCTCAATTCCTGCCAGGAAAAAAGAAACCTTGGCAGACTACCTCAGCAGAAACATCATGGATCCCCACGAGTGGAAACTGGATCCACAAGTATTTCCAATGATAACTCAAAAATGGGGCCACCCAGACGTAGACCTGTTTGCCAGCCCCCAAAACTATCAGCTAACAAAATTTTGTACAAGGAACTTCACCATCAAGCTTGGAAAGTGGACGCACTCTCATTCAGTTGGAAAAACCTGACAGTATATGCCTTCCCTCCATTGCCCCTTCTCTCAAAGGTGCTTCTGAAAGTCAGAAAGGAGAGACCACGAATGATACTCATAGCCCCAGACTGGCCACGCCAGCACTGGTACCCAGTATTAAGGAATATGGCCCAGGGCCCACCTTGGATTTTACCACAAATTGCCCATTTGCTCACAGCAAGACAATCAGATTCTACAGTGTCAGCTCAAAACCTTAAATTTGGCTGCATGGCAAATCACCTAAGCATCCAGCCAGCTCCTCTTCCTCAAGCAGTTATGGATAT
Organism: Protopterus annectens; assembly: GCF_019279795.1. Lineage (NCBI taxonomy): Eukaryota > Metazoa > Chordata > Ceratodontiformes > Protopteridae > Protopterus > Protopterus annectens. The sequence continues at coordinate 1,142,535,950 of NC_056744.1, forward strand.
TATTCTGGAAGCTAGGAGGCCCAGCACCAGGAAGGCCTACTCGGACAAATGGAAAAGGTTTTGCGCCTGGAACCAAGCTAAAGGCCAAAATACCCTTCAGCCTCACATGCCTCTGATTCTACAGTATTTAACTGAGATGTTGCACAAAGGACTTTCTTTTTCATCCATTAAAATCCACGCCTCCGCTATTTCAGCCCACTACAACACGGATCCACCCTTATTTTCACATCCACTTCTAAGGCAGTTCCTCAGAGGGGCAAAAAACATTAGGCCCCCCAGGAGAGCACCTACACCAACCTGGGACCTCAACTTTGTTCTGGAAAAACTTACGCTACCTCCCTTTTGGACCAGCTTTCTCTGCTGATCTAAAGTTTATATCATGGAAGACTGCCCTGCTGCTAGCAATAACTTCAGCCAGAAGAGTCTCAGAGCTTCAGGCTCTAATGACAGTGGAACCTTTCCTCATTTTCCATCAAGACAGAGTTTCTCTATGAACTAATCCTTCCTTCATGCCTAAGGAGGTATCCAGTGTGGCTTTAAATCAAAACATTCACTTACCCACCTTCTTTCCAAATCCACAGAACAAAGGAGACTCCTGCATTCCTTGGACATTCACAGGCAACTTCGTTACTACTTGGATAAAACTAAGGTTTTCAGAAAATCTGACCAGCTCTTTGTATCCTATGCTGCAGCTTCACAAGGGAAGGCTATATCAAAACAGACCATTTCCAAATGGATAGGACATTGCATTCGTTTTTGCTATACCCATCATGGAAAGCCAATTCCTGCTACCATAAGGCCCCACTCTACCAGGGCAGCAGCTACATCTACAGCCTTCCTCAGGGGGGTGCCAACCAAGGATATTTTGGAAGCTGCAACTTGGAGTTCAGTATACACCTTCACCAAACACTACCACTTACCACTTTACTCTAAGACTAGAGCTGGCTTCGCCACTGCAGTTCTGCAGGGACTCCTAGCCTCCTCTAACCCTCTTTGACTCCTCCTTCCATCCTTAGCTTTGGGATTCTACCCGTGTGATGACTGCAGCAGGGTAACACGATAAACATAGAACAGTTTTGTACCTACCATAAATGTAGATGTTCAAGTGTACACCCTGCTGCAGTCCAGGTTACCCTCCCTCCATCCCCTCTGACTAAATCTTTACACTACCTTTCTGATGTATTTGCTTATAGCTGGAGGGATGTTTGTGCTAAATTTATTAGATTGGTACTAATTACTGTCCACCTTTTTGGGGGCACCTGACATCTGGGGCAAGAAAAACTGAAGAAAATGGCGTCTGATGCATCATATATACCCCTGGCACACTGATGTCAGGGAAGAAGCGACAGACGCCGGACCAAGACTTTGGAATTCAGATGACTGCCGCAGGGTGTACACTCTAACATCTACATTTATGATGGGTACAAAACTGTACTTTCACGGTGAGCTTTGGCACTCACCCACATGTAGAATACTGCAACAGTGGAATAGAAGGACATAGGAAAGTTGAGTAAAATCTTACCATAACTATAGATGTCCTTCTCTTCCATGTTGTAGTATTCCTTCCCTCCCTCCTTCCCCACCTGTCCGGTTGCTAGTGTTCTTCGTGTTTCACTGTTGCAGTCATCATATTTGGGTTATCTGCTTGCAGTAGGCCCTCAGTCAGCCTGATTAACAAAGTCTTGGGTCCTGCGTCGGTTGCTGTCCCTTCTTCCATGACGTCAGGGGTATAAAACATGTAGCCGACGTCATTACATCAGTCTTTCTTGCCTGCGGTGCCCGAAGCAGTTTGCAAGTGCCTGTCGGCTGACTCCTGAAATGTTTGTTTTCGAGTTTCAGAACCGAAGTCTTCAACTAAAAGCTAAGTATCCCAGTGGGGAAACTTTCTTGCTTTAAACCAATGTCGGTAAAAGTAAATGCATTACTTGTGGAAAGCAAATACCTCAAATATTTTCATTCATACTGTATTCCTTGCCTATGCCCTGACCATGACGTACCTCGCTCGGTTTTGTGCCTTATTTATACCACGAACTATCAGTCTGTATATTTTCGCTTCTAAATATTTTGGTGCTCTGTTCAATTATCCTATGTCTTTGGTAAGCCATCCGACTACCGACATTCTGAAAAAAAAACGCAGAGACAGGCTGCCTAGGTCCAAAGCTGCCGACGACGCTTCTAAACCAGTCGCCAATTCGCCGGTACTCAGTGAGGTGCTTTCGCAGCCCCCAATACCCGCTAGTTCAGATTCGTAGGCCTCTACTGAGACCCTTTCGGAGTCTGGTATGCCACAAAATGCTTCAATTGTGGAACCTGCGGATGTCTGTACCTTGGGTGGGTCCGGAACCGCAGTGCAGGCACCGGCTTCTGAGGGTGTATTCAGGCCTGCTGACTTGCGTATTAAACCAGTGCCATCTTCAAGGCCTAAAACTCGAACCATGCCTAGAAAATTGACGCTCAGACTGCATGGTCAGGCCTATATGCCTAAAAAACAACGGATAAGAATGGCTGAAGACCTTATTACTTTAGTCCGGGGGAAGCCAGCCTTCTTCCTCTTGAGACATAGGGCTGAGTTTTGCTTATGATACTTCTGATCAGGATTCTTAATTTTCTACATTGTTGATGCCTTTTCGGAATCTAGCTTGGCCCCTGACCCTTTACCTCCTGCTCCCAGAAAACCTGATAGATATTACAGGGTCCCTAACTCAAGTTCCTTTTTAAAAATCCTACTGCGGATCCTGAAACCATTTCACAGGTACCCAAGGGCATTAAAGCTACTACTGCCAAAAATCCTTTCCCCTCTGATAGAGACTCCAGGGTGCTGGATAGATGGGGTAAGAAGGTATACACTTCAATAAGTGTAGCTCCAGTGCAATGAAGGCAGTCTTCCCTCTTAAAACACTTGCGTTTCACCAATACCACATTCCAAAATATTTCAGACAATGAAAAATTTTAACAACAGCTAATAAAACAAAAACAGCGCGCTTTCATTTCCCTCTGGAGACTTCATCAGAATCACAGATAGCACATTTTCCATTCCTTTTATAGCATTCAATTTAAAACTTAATTGGCTGGCCATTATGCCTTCAATTATTCAATTAATCAAAAACAAGTGTCATACAGTTTTGAATATCGGTATATTATACACACATTCTAATAATGGATGCATTGGATTATGCCTGGGGGGCACACATGGCAGGAAAATGTATTCAGGGCATGTGGCCCAGGGAACAAATGCATCTTCACATCAATCAAAAAGAGATGCTAGCTGTACAGAATGCCTTGACAGCCTTCAAGGATCTACTATATCTAAGACAACTACTTCTAAAGACGGACAATACCACAGTTATGTGGTACATAAACAAGGGGGCACATATTCCTACCCCCTCTGCAGGCAAGCCACGACTTTGTGGAACACAGCACTGACCTACCAAGTACATCTGCAGGCACAATTCCTGCCAGGAACGAAGAATACACTGGCAGACTAACCAAGCAGAAATCTCATGGATTCTCACGAATGGAAACTAAATCCACAGGTCTTCAGCATAACAAGGAAATGGGGACGCCCAGACATAGATCTTTTTGCCTCCCCTCACAACTGCCAACTACAGAAATTCTGCACAAGAACTTATCACTCACAAGCATGGAAAGTGGATGCTCTATCATTCAGCTGCAAAACCCTGACAGTTTGCCTTCCCTCCACTGCCTCTTCTTCCTAAGGTGCTCCTAAAAGTCAGCCAAGAGAAGCCAAAAATGATCCTGATTGCCCCCGACTGGCCATGCCAGCACTAGTACCCAATCCTAAAGAGCTTGTCTCGAGGCCCAGCCTTTACCTCAAATTTCTCATCTTCTGACTCAACAAAACAATCAGATTCTGCACAGTCAACTCAGAACTTTAAATCTGGCTGCATGGCAGATAATACAGCCACTCAGACCACACCCCTCTCTAAAGCTGTTATGGATGTCATTTTAGAAGTCAGGAGGCCCAGCACTAGGAAATCTTATGCAAAAAAATGGAAGAGATTCTGTGCTTGGAACCAGGCACAAGGACTCCAACCACTTGTTCCAAATATACCACAGATTTTGCAATACCCAACTGAGATGCTGGGCAAAGGCCTATCCTCATCTATTAAGATCCATGCCTCTGCCATTTCAGCTCATTACAATACGGAACCTCCTATTTTTTCACATCCACTACTAAGACAGTACCTCAGAGGGGCAAAAAACATAAGACCTCCAAGGAGAGCACCAATACCTACGTGTGACCTCAGTTTTGTTTTAGTAAAGCTCACACTGCCTCCTTTTGAGCCAGCCAATATAAAATTCTTATGGAAAACTGCTCTGCTCCTAGCAATAACTTCAGCAAGAAGAGTCTCAAAGTTACAGGCATTAATGGCAGTGGAACCTTTCATCATTTTTCATCAGGACAGGGTCTCTCTAAGGACAAACCCAACCTTTATGCCAAAGGTGGTTTCCAATGTGGCTCTTAACCAAGCCATTCATTTGCCAACTTTCTATCCGAATCCCCATAATAAAGGGGAGACACTTCTGCACGCTTTGGACATAGACAGCTACGATTCTACTTGGACAAAACAAAAGCTTTCAGGAAAACTGAGCAACTGTTTGTAGCTTATGCTGCAGGATCACAAGGAAAGCCCATCTCAAAGCAGACCATTCCAAAATGGATAGGACATTGCATTCGCTTCTGCTATGCACAACATGGCAAGTCAGTGCTTAAGGGCATTAGGCCACATTCTACCAGAGCAGCAGCCACTTCAGCAGCCTTTCTCAGAGTACCAACCAAAAGACATTTTAGAAGCTGCAACCTGGAGTTCAGTGCACACTTTCACCAAGCACTACCACTTGCCTTTCTACTCTAAATCCAGAGCAGGCTTTGCCACTGCAGTTCTGCAGGGCCTGGTAGCCTCTCTTAATCCTATTTAGGCCCAGCCACCCAACCTCAGCTTTGGGATTCAACCCAAGTGTAATGACTGCAACAGTGAAACACGAACATAGTACAGTTGTATACCTACCATAAATGTAGATGTTCGAGTGTATTCACTGTTGCAGTCCAGTTTACCCACCCACCCACCATCCCCCTTTTCATTACTTGGACTTTTCTGTACTTCTCAACTCTATACAACCTATGTGGTGTGTTTGCTTGTAGATGAAGGAAATGTTTATTTTTACTACATGCATGCTTTTGGCATAATTTTTTTTCAGCCTTCCTATTTGGGGCACCTGACATCTGGGGCAAGAAAAACTGAAGAAAATGGCATCTGTTGCATCTTTTATACCCCTGGCGCACTGACGTCAGGGAAGAGACGACAGCAACCAACGCTGGACCTAGACTTTGGAACTCTGGCCAACTGTGGTTAGCCTGCCAGCAGGTTAACCCAAGTGTAATGACTGCAACAGTGAAACACAAACATCTGAGTGTGTGTAGCCTGCTTTGAAGCGTAGGTATCTTCTGCAAGATTCCCTGATTGGGATGTGCAGGTATTCTTCCTTTAAACTTAGTGTTGCCAACCAGGTGTCTTTGCCTAGCATAGGAAGCAACTGAAGAGTCAGCATCTTGAATTTTGGGATCACCAAAAAGGTCTTTAGATGCAGCCGACGCCATTTTCTTCAGTCTTTCTTGCTGCATGGTGCCTGAAGCAAAAGCAGTTCGTAAGTGCCGGTCGGCCAACTCCTGAGATTTTCACAGACGAATTTCAGATCCAAAGTCTTCATTAAAGCTAAGTACCCCATTGGGGAAACTTTTTTTCTTGCTCCAGACCGATGTCAGAAAAAGTTAACAATTGTATTTCTTGTGTGAAGCAAATACCTCATAAGGATCATCACTCTCACTGTATTCCTTGCCTAGGCCCTGATCATAATGTTGCTAGCTGTCGGTTTTGTGCTAGATTCAACAAATGCACTATTAAGTGCCGGTTTGATTTTGCTTATTACTTTGGCCGAAAATTGAATTACATAATGCCGTCGGAACAACCAACGACCGGAGTATCTAAAAAACGCAAGGAAAAAGAGGACCGGCATCAGAGATTCAAAACAGACGAAGCTTCCGCTAAGCCAGACGCCGGTTCGCTGGTTCTCAGGTGCTTTCGCAGCCCTTGACACCCGCTACCTCAGAGCCACAGGCCGCTGACTATTCCCACGTGGAGCCAGCTAGGCCTCTGGATACTCAAGGTATTGGACACTCGGAAATCTTTCCCTCAGATGGGTCCGGAGCTGCTGAGCAGGCATCTGCTTCTGAGGTTGTTTTCAGACCTACACAGTTATATGAAAAGCCTACTTCAGCTTCAAAAGCAAAGACTACAGCTTTAAAGACAGAGACCAGTACAGCATTCTTCAGAACAGACTTCCATGCCTAAAAAACAGATGCTCAAAATGGCCGAAGGCCATATTACCTTGATCCGGGGTTCCCATCCCCCTCCTGACAACAGGCCTAGGCAAGAGACAGACTATGACTCTTCAGATCAGGTTTCCATTTCCTCAGACTACTCTTCTGTACAGGAATACTCTCTTCCTCCCTATGAGGATTCTGATGCTGAAGAATCCATTCCTTCAACCTCTCCTCCTGAGGATTTTTTCTTTTGCGGAAACCCTGCATACCGTGAGGGAACACTTCCACTGGGAGAGCCAAGATTGCTCAGAATCAAAGAAAAGGCTCCGAGATTTTCTTTTACTTCCTCAGCACAGGCCTCTTGCTATTCCCCATGTGCTAGACATTGTAGATGTATTTTCAGAGTCCAGCCTTTCTCCAGATTCCTTACCTCCAGCTCCTGTTAAACCAGACTGATATTACAGGGTTCCTGATTCTCATAAATTTCTTTATAAAAACCCTACTGTTGACCCAGAAACTATTTCTCGGGGTCCCAAGGGGGTTAAGGCCGCTACTGCTAAAAACTCTGTCCCTTCTGACAGGGACTCAAGGGCACTAGACAGATGGGGAAAAAGGTTTACACTTCTGCTACTTTGGCTGTGTGGGCTTTAAATTGTCAATTGCATATGATTAAATATCAGCAATACTTAACGTCACTGTTAAAACAGAAAATGTTGACTAATTCTGATTGTACAGAAAATAAGGAAATACAGGATTTATTGCATGCAACTGAACAAGTGGGAAAGCATACATTGCAATGTGGTTTTGACTCTCTGGAGGCCTCCTGCAGGGCCGCAGTTACGGGTTCTGTCATTAGGAGGCACGCTTGGTTAAAGGAACAAAATCTGCCTGATCATGGTAAAGCAAAATTATTAGATGCTCCATTACAGCATGATACTTTATTTGGTGTTAAAGCAGAGGCGGTTTTGAAGAAAATGGAGGACAAAGCGAAATCTATGCAAACAGTAAAGGATTTCTTACAGGTGCAGCCACCAAAATTTAGCAGGAACTTGCCTACAAAGAATTAGTCCTTTCCAGTGTTGGACAGGCCACAAAGAGGCAGATAGACGCCCCAGAGGCAGATCCCAGCCCCAGGGCTCATACAGGCCTAAACAGTGGGGTGCTTCTACCTCCAAAACTGGAGAAGACAAAGCACAGCCATACAGGAAACAGTCCCAATGACTTCCCTCTGCCAGCACCAAGCACTTATTTTCTTGCAGCCCCCTTAGGGGGAAAACAAGCACTTTTCTCTCAAAATTGGCACATGATCACCCAGGACAAATGGGTATTGAATTTAGTGTCCCAGGGCTACAGGTTCCACTTTCACACCTTGCCAAAGGCAAAAGGTATGCCAAACCTGCCACAATCAGTGGGCAGAGGCACAAAAACAAGTTTCGAGCCTTATGCAAATGAGGGCCATTCAAGTACCACAGCAAGAGCAGGGACAAGGATTTTACTCAAGACTTTAGTCCCCAGAAAGGACAAAACCTGGAGACCAATACTGGACCTGTCTGTTCTAAACACGTTTCTGGACGTTCCAAAATTCAAAATGTTAACTCTGCAGCAGCTTCTGCCCATGCTGGGCAAGAAGGCTTGGCTTGTAATTTTGGACTTGAGGCATACCTGCATATACCAATCAGACAATCTTGCAGAAGATACCGCAGATTCATAGCTGGCTGAATGCACTACCAATTCTCTGTACTGCCCTTTGGCTCATCTACTGCGCCCAGTGTCTTCACAAAATGCCTGGCACCAGTAACTGCATTTTGCAGACAAGAGGAATTCAAATTTATGCCTACTTGGACTGCCTTATGCAAGCAGAGAACAAGGACACTCTACTAAAGCATCTGGCGTTCGTAAAAATATTAATTTGCCTAGGGTACACAGTAAACGAAAAGAAATCAAAACTAGTACCCTCTCAAGAGATCATATTCCTGGGTGCACTCTTAAATACAACTGCCCAGATGGCTTATCTCACACCAGACAAAGACAACTTCTTACTTCAAAATGTTGGCAACAAAAACCCAGTTATCTGCAAGAAAAATTCTGCAGGCTTTGGGCTTCATGGCATCCTGCATACTGCTAATTCCATATGCCAGACTGCATATGAGGAAACTTCACTGGTACCTAAAAAGTGTCTGGACTCAACATTGTCACAGCCTGGAAGCATTAATTACCCTCATTCCTTGCCTGCAACAGGAGTTTCGATGGTGGGCTCTTGCCTGTCACCTCAAGGGACAGGTTTTCACTCTACCCAGAGCCAGGCAGTCAATAACAACAGATGCATCTGACTATGCCTGGGGAGCACCCATGGCAGGAAAATGTATTCAGGGCACATGGCCCACAAGCCAAATGCATCTACATATCTATCAAAAAGAGATGCTAGCTGTTCAGAATGTCCTGACAGCTTTCAAGGATTTACTCCATCCAGGACAACTACTGATAAGGACGGACAATACTACAGTCATGTGGTACATAAACAAGCAGGGAGGCACACATTCCTACTTGCTCTGCAGACAAGCCATGACTTTGTGGAACACAGCATTCACTTATCAAGTACACCTGCAAGCACAATTCGTGCTAGGAAAGAACAATATTCTGGCAGACGAACTAAGCTGAAACCTTACGGATCCCCACGAATGGAAACTGGATCCACTAGTCTTCAGCATGATAAAGGAATGGGGATGCCCAGACATAGATCTGTTTGCCTCCCCTCACAACTGCCAACTACAGAAATTCTGCACAAGAACTTATCACAAGCAAGCATGGAAAGTGAATGCTCAGTCATTCAGCTGGAAAAGGCTAACAGTATATGCCTTTCCTCATCTGCCTCTCCTCCCCAAGGTACTCCTAAGGGTCAGACAAGAGAAGCCAAGAATGATCCTGATTGCCCCAGACTGGCCACGCCAGCACTGGTACCCAATTCTAAAACACTTGTCTCAAGGCCCAGGCTGGACACTGCCTCTTATTCCTCACTTACTGACCCAGCGAAACAATCAGATTCTGCACAGCCAACTCGGGACCCTAAATCTGGCAGCATGGCGGATAATGTAACCATACAAAACACACCTCTCTCTAAAGCAGTGATGGATGTTATGTAGGAGGCCCAGTACCAGAAAATCTTATGCAGACAAATGGAAAATATTATGTGCTTTGAACCAGGCACAAGGACTTGACACATCTGTACCAAATATTCCTCAGATTTTACAATACCTAACTGAGATGCTGGACAAAGGCCTATCCTTTTCATCAATTAAAATTCATGCCTCAGCCATTTCAGCTCATTACAATACAGAACCTCCTATTTTTTCCCATCCATTGATAAGACAGTACCTCAGAGGGGCCAAAAACGTAAGACCTCCAAGGAGAGCCCCAATACCTGCATGGGACCTCAATTATGTCTTGGAAAAACTCACACTGCCGCCTTTTGAGCCAGCCAATACAGCTGATATAAATTTTTTATCTTGGAAAACCACTCTGCTCCTAGCAATAACCTCTGCAAGACTAGTTTCAGAGTTACAGGCACTCATGGCTGTGGAATCTTTCATCATTTTCCACCCAGACAGGGTTTCTCTAAGAACGAACCCAACATTTATGCCTAAGGTAGTGTCCAGTGTGGCCCTCAACCAAACTATTCATCTGCCTACCTTTTATCCAAACCCACAGAATAAGGGTGAGAGACTTCTGCATTCCTTGGACATACAGACAACTACGCTTCTACTTGGACAGAAAGCTTTCAGAAAAACTGAGCAACTTTTAGTGGCATATGCTGCAGGATCTCAAGGAAGGACCATCTCAAAACAGACCATTTCAAAATGGATAGGTCACTGCATTCGTTTCTGCTACTCACAACAAGTTTAGTCAGTGCCCAAGGCCATTAGGCCTCATTCTACAAGGGCAGCAGCCTTTCTCAGAGGAGTACTAACCAAAGCCATTTTAGAGGTTGCAACTTGGAGTTCAGTGCACACTTTTACAAAGCACTACCATTTACCTCTCTACTCTAAATCCAGAGCAGGCTTCACCACTGCAGTTTTGCAAGGCCTTATAACCTCTTCTAATCCTCTTTAGGCCTAACCACCCAGCCTTAGCTTTGGGATTCAACCCAAGGGTAATGACTGCAACGGTGAAACACAATGAACATAGTACAGTTGTGTACCTACCATAAATGTAGAATTTCGAGTGTATTCACTGTTGCAGTCCAGGTTACCTACCCTCCATCCCCCTTTTCTTTGCTGGGACTTGCCTATACTTCTCTATCTTATACAACCTATGTAGTGTATTTGCTTGTAGATGAAGGAAATGTTTAATGTTAAGTTGTCAATCTCGCCTTCATTCTTGCTTGATGGGTCGGCTCCGACTCGGCACTTGCTAAGCTCGAGAGTCACTTTTACCAGCTCGAGGCAGCCCCATATCCCATGATGCAAGGCGGTAAGTACCCAGATCTCGTTTGCCGCTTCGCTGATGAGGTCCTCCTTTTACCAGCTCCTGGTAAGTGAATTATTACTTTACTATTTTAGCCCATTTTTACTAAAAAAAACCTTAAATTATTAGTTTTAACTTTGTTTTAATTCCTTTCTGACAGAAAATTTCCCTGTCTCCTCAAAACTTTTAGTCAGACTAAAACCCATCCCATCCCCCCCCCCCCCCCGTTAGGGTGTGTGTCTGTTAGTGATACCTTTTGGACTGGTGTGTGTGTGTGTGTGTGTGTGTGTGTGTGTGTGTGTTTTACACCATGTCTAAAGAAAGGGTCTCAGGCTTTAAGAAGTGTGACTCGTGCTGTCAGAAGATGTCTCTGACAGACGGTCACACTTCTTGCCTGTACTGTCTGGGGCCTCTTCACCTGCAGGACTCCTGTGCTATATGTCATTCTTTTAGCCAGAGAGTCCTGCAGGAAAGAAGAAATAAATTGATTTTGAGGGGCCTTCTTAAGCCGGAGGGCTCCCCGGCTAAGTCGGCCCCATCTAAGTCGGCCCCATCTAAGACTTCTAAGTCTTCCAAGGCCCAGGCGTCTGTGTCCAAGCCTGTGGCCTCTGCTCCGACTCGTTCAGAGTCGAGATCGGCTCCGGCTGGAGCCGATTCTGGGTTACCTAAACCTTCGGCACCGATGGCTATCTGTGCCGACTCTGGTTCGACCACTTCGGTGTCGGCTCCGATCGGTTCCGACCACCATGTGGCCCAGGCATCGGTGTCGGCTTCGACACCCTTACATTTATGGCCGTATCGGCTCCGGCTGGAGCCGATGCATCGAAGCTACCTGTCGGTGCCGATAAGTTGTCGGCTCCGACAGTTTCAGTAGTTTCATCGGCTCCGATGGTTCCTTCGAGGAAGAGGTCTAGATCCCCTTCCTTGGAGCCGATACTTTCGGCTCCAGCTTCGCCTCTCCTCTAGAGCGGAGCCATCGGAGCCGATCTTCAAGGTCATCCAGGCTTTCTGACCATGATTTGGAGAGTGGTCAGTAGACTACTAAAGTCACAGGCACTGGCCCAAATGCTACATAGTCCGTCTCAGCAGACGACTATTAGTCCACACCCCATTGCAGTTCCTCCTTCGACTCTACCCCAGAGTTTGGAGTTGGAGTCTTCGGGAATAGTTTCTGCTACGGCGGAGGGACAGATACCCCCTTCTGCTCCTTCAGCCTCTACTCTTATCTCCTCTTCGAGACCTTCCTTAGAGGGATTCGGTGACCTTCCTTAGAGGGATTCGGTGGCCGGGCTTCCCTGGTCTCCTCCGAGGGGGTGAGTGGCATCGGACCCTTGTCCGACCCCGCTCTTCCCCTTGGAGCCTCGGCCTTGGTGAGCTTGGCTCCGACATCTGCCTCGGAGCCTTTTCGGTGGGTCCTGGAGTTCCTAGCTCTTCGGAGCGGGTTCTCTCGGACCTCCCTGGGAGGGGAGCCTTCGAGGTGATGAAGTGTGTGCTGGCCTCCGGACTCAGCCAGCAGTCTGTTCCATTAGCTCCTCCCTCTGTAGTGCCTGTTGACATCTCTACCACTTCTCTTGCTCCCGGACCCAGAGATCCTCCGCCTCAGGTTTCCCCACTGGGAATATCCCCCTCTTCTGAGGATTCTCCTGATTTGTCGGGTGATCCTCTACGGAAGAGGACTTGTAAGAGGAAACACGTAGACTCCCCCGAGTCTATCACTTCGGATACTGACTTATGAGTCAGAGGGATCCCCAAGATCCCCCTCTGAGGATGTCTCCTTCTCAGACATCCTAGAACTCCCTAGAACTCCTTAGACAGAGGGGAAACTGGCCCACCAACAATCCCTTTGAGGATGAGTCAGTATACCTGGAGGCGTTTGGATCTCGGCCCTCCACCTCCTGGGTGTCTCCGCCTTCACCCCTTATGCAGGTTATTGCTCGAAAGGCGTGGACTGCTCCTGACTCTGTAGAGCCTGTCCCTAGGAGGCCTTCTAAATTTATTACTGCCCCGTCGGACAAGCAATTCCTTACAAAAGGTGTCCCCGCTGATGCCATGGTGGTGGCGGCTGCCACCAAGAAGGAACTTGCAGATCCTTCCGGACCTGTCCATCCTCCTAATAAGGACTCTAGGACCATGGATAGATATGGTAAGCGGATGTTTTCTTCAGCGACCTTTGCTATGCGTTCGCTGAACTATCTTTGTCACTTCACCAGACTCCAAAGGGATATCCTTAAGGAGCTAGGTGAAGTTGTGCAGGATCCTACAGCTGCGGGGGCTCAGGAAAAAATTGCTTCGCAGCTAGGAACCCTTAACTCCATTGCAAACTCCTCCATGACTTATATCATATGCTGCTGATGGAGCAGTAGGGCCAGGTACAGGTGTGGCTCTTAGACGCCAAGCCTGGATGCGACTATGTAATTTTGCAGATCCCTTTAAGGCGTCCTTCACAAACTCTCCCTTTGATGGGTCAGCTTTGTTTGGCCCTCAAGTGAAGGAAACGTTGACCAGGTGTGAGCAGGATGGCAAAACTCTTTCTGCCGTAGGAGTCCGTTTTTCCACCCCTTTTAGACCTTATCCCAGAGGACAGAAGGGTGGCAAAATGTGGTTCCGCAAATCCCAAGGAGTCACGCCGGATTCACGTGGTCAGTTTACCCCTAGAGGCAGAGGGGGTAACAACAACAGACGCTCTAGAGGCAGAGGGGGTCCACAAAACCAGGGAAACAGAGTGTCTCTCTCTGACAAGCCCTTTCAGCATCCCTGAGATGTTGCCCGGCTGTCCCTCCTTGGAGGCAGTCGGGGGAAGACTATCACTGTACCCAGAAGCCTGGCGTTCTCTCACTCAAGACTGTTGGGTACAGTCGATCATATCCGAGGGTTACATAATTCCTTTCGAGGAAAGTCCTTTCTACCCCTCAAATTCCCTCCCAGACGTACCACCCGGTCTAAGCTTTGGGATTCAACCCAAGGGTAATGACTGCAACGGTGAAACACAATGAACATAGTACAGTTGTGTACCTACCATAAATGTAGAATTTCGAGTGTATTCACTGTTGCAGTCCAGGTTACCCACCCTCCATCCCCCTTTTCTTTGCTGGGACTTGCCTATACTTCTCTATCTTATACAACCTATGTGGTGTATTTGCTTGTAGATGAAGGAAATGTTTATTTTACTGCATGCATAATTATTGACATAATAATTTTAGCCTATTTTGGGGGCACCTGACATCTGGGGCAAGAAAAAGAAAATGGTGTCTGCTGCATCTTTTATACCCCTGGTGCACTGACGTCAGGGAAGAGGCGACAGCAACTGACGCCGGACCTAGACTTTGGAATTCTGGCTGACCGCGGGTTGCCTGCCAGCAGGATAACACAAGAGTAATGACTGCAACAGTGAATACACTCTAACATCTACATTTATGGTAGGTACACAACTGTACTTTCTCTGCACTCCCTTTGGCTTATCTACTGCACCCAGGGTATTCAGAAAGTGCCTAGCTCCAGTCATTGCATTTTGCAGGCAAAGAAATATCAAATATACCCATACCTGGACGATTGTCTAATTTGGGCAGAAAGCCAGGACATACATTTGAATCATCTGGCCTTTCTACAAAGGGTGCTAACTTGTCTGGGGTACACCATAAACGAAAAATCACACCTGGTACCCTGTCAAATTATATTTCTGGGAGCAAGCTTGAATACAACTTCCCGGATGGCTTTCCTCACACCAGAGAGAGAGAGATTCATTTGACAACCTGCTTCAAACAAGTGGCGACAAAAACCCTGCTATCTGCAAGGCAAATACTACAAGCATTAGGGTGCATGGCCTCCTGCATTCTTCTAATTCCATATGCAAGACTACATATGAGGAAACTGCAATGGTATCTAAAAAGCCTATGGTGTCAACATTCTCAGGATCTAGAAGCAATGATTCCTATCATACCTTGCCTACGCCTAGAGTTCCTTTGGTGGGCAGAGGCCTGCCACCAAAACAAGAGACTACCATTCACACTACACCCTGCCGCCCAAACCCTAACAGACTCATCAGACTATGCATGGGGGGGCTCACCTGGCAGGGAAGTGCATTCAGGGCAAATGGAACTCAAGTCAAACGCACCTGCATATCAATCAAAGAAATGTTAACTGTACAGAATGCTCTGACAGCCTTCAAGGACCACATTCTTCCAGGACAATTAATGGTAATGATGGACAACACCACGGTTATGTGGTACAAAAGCAGGGGGTACACATTCTTACCCCCTCTGCAGAGTAGCCATGGCATTGTGGAACACAGCCCTGTGCTACCAAGTGCATCTACAAGCTCAATTCTTGCCAAGAAAACTAAACACACTGGCAGACGAACTCAGCAGAAACCTCATGGACCCACACGAGTGGAAACTGGAACCAAAGATTTTCAACATGTTGACAAGCAAATGGGGGAGCCCAGGTATATACCTGTTTGCCTCCCCCCATAACTATCAATTGGACACATTTTGCACAAGGGCTCCCTACAAACAAGTTTGGAAAGTGGATGCTCTGTCCTTCAGCTGGAAAAACCTATCAGTTTATGCCTTTCCTCCTCTGCCTCTGCTCTCCAAAGTACTACTAAAGATCAAACAAGACAAACCAAGGACAATTTTGATTGCACCAGACTGGCCACAGCAACACTGTTACCCCCTTTGTGCAGTGTCACTGTTGGCCCCATGGCACCTGCCTCAGACTCTCCTACCCTATTGTCTCAGCAGGAGAACCAGATTCTGCACCCTCAGCTTCACACACTGAACCTAGCAGCCTGGCTTATTACCTAATCTCTCCTTTACTATCCCTCAGTAAACCAGTGATGGATATCATTTTAGAGGCAAGGAGGCCTAGTACTAGAAACTCTAATGCTGAAAAATGGAAAAAGATGCTGAGCCAGGAACCAATCTCAAGGGATGAGCACAGCAGTGCCCAATTTACCTCAGATTTTACAATACTTAACTGAGATGCTTCACAAGGGCCTGTCTTTTTTTCCTCAAAAAAAATTCATGCCTCAGCCATTTCAGCTCATTTTAACACACAACCTCCCCTCTTCTCTTCCACTGCTCAAGCAGTTCCTCAGAGGGGCCAAAAATCCAAGACCACCCAGGAGAGCTCCAACTCCAGCCTGGGACCTTAACTTTGTATTGGAGAAACTCACCCTTCCTCCTTTCGAGCCAGCTGCTACTGCAGATTTAAAATTCCTCTCTTGGATAGCAGCTTCCCTTTTAGCCATCACTTCAGCAAGAAAGGTATCTGAATTGCAGGCCCTTATGGCAGTGAAGCCTTTCCTCATCTTTCATGCGGACAGGGTGTCCCTCAGGACTAATCCCTCCTGTTTGCCCAAGGTGGTATCCAGTATGGCCCTTAATCAGTCCATTCATTTGCCAACCTTCTTTCCTAATCCACAGAACAAAGGGGAATGGATATTGCACTCCTTAGATGTGCTCAGACAACTTGGATTCTACTTGGACAGGACTAAACCTCAAAGGAAATCTGAAATGCTGGCATTTGCTGCAGGGGCAAAGTAAGCTATTTGCAAATGGATAGGCCATTGCATTCATTTCTGCTACAAGCACCATGGAAAACCTATCCCACAGGGGATCAGACCCCACTCAACCAGGGCTGCATCTACCTCTCCAGCCTTTCTCAGAGGTATCCCTAGCAGGGACATCCTAGAAGCTGCTATCTGGAGTTCTGTACATATTTTCTCCAAGCATTACCATCTGCCAATTTTCTCCAAATCCAGAGCTGGCTTTTCCACTGCAGTCTTGCAGGGCCTTCTAGCCGGTCGTAATGCTATCTAAATTCCTCCTCCCATCCTTGGCTGTGGGAATCTACCCAAATGTGATGACTGCAACAGTGAAACACTAAGAGCATAGTACAGTTGTGTACACTCACCATAAATGTAGATGTTTGAGTGTATTCACTGTTGCAATCCTGGTTACCCTTCCTCCAGCCCCCTTACTTCCTTTGGCTATACCTCTAGTTACCTTTACTATGCTCAAAAGCTTTTTTGTGTATTTGCTTTTTTGTTGGAGGTATATCCTTGTATATTTATAGATTTAATTGCTTCCCATTAGGGGGGCACCTGACATCTGGGGCAAGAAAAACTGATGTAATGGTGTCTGCTGCATGTTTTATACCCCTGACAACCCAATGTCATGGAAGAAGGAACAGCAAGCAGGACCCAAGACTTTGTTAATCAGGCCGACTGAGGGCTACTGCAAGCAGATAACCCAAATGTGATGACTGCAACAGTGAATACACTGTAGCATCTACATTTATGATAAGTGTACACAACTGTACTTCTGGGTGCCACTGGATGGGCTGTGCACTACTAAGACTGGCTCAGACTGGTGCTTTCTGTTCTGAGGGCTGGTGCGTGCAGACATCACTTATGGTCAACATTCCTGCAGCCATGTCAGATGTACCTTGAGAGACTGAAAAACTTTGGAATACTGGCCAGACGTACGTGAAAAGAGTAAACCCACTTGTCGAATATTGCAACATGGAAGAGACTCATCTACAGTTATGGTAAGATTTTACATAACTTTCCTTTCTTGGGGAATGTCTGCAAATTCCTAAACTTGTCTTGTTTTATAACTTAAGCTAGGCTGATAGTCATACTGAGACTCTTAATGTTCTTGGTTCTTGCTCTTTTTGATTGACATTTTTGATGCAAGAGCTGATGGAACGGAGTCTAAACAGTTGTATGCATTTCCCAGGTAGGCATACCATTTCCATTGTGTGCATAGGCATACCATTTCCATTGTGTGCGTTTGCATGTCTGTGTAAAGAAAAATGTAGCAAAGCTAGACTTTCCATTGTGTGATACCTTAAACCTCTTGTGTCAGAGGCAACATGGGATATATGCAAATTACCCTTTAAGGATATCAGGTGTTTCAGCTAAATGGCAAGTGTGAATGTCTGTGACTTTTTTTTGTTTTACTTTTGTCTGTTATGGACAATTTCAGACCAGTAAATCCAAACCCCTCTAGCTGTGAGACATGCATGTTTCTGCCTTCTTATAGCATCATCATTGTTTTAGTTTGTTGGGGTATTTTGTAGACACCCTAATGTTTATGGAGATCAGTTGATATGACAGCCCTGTGTTCCCAAAAGTTAAACATTTCTCATGTGCTGATTGATTTTGATCAATTTTTTTCTGTGCAACCTTTTTACTTATTGTTTTAGTAGAAACAGATATATGGGAAATCATTAAATTAGCCATTTTTAAAGTGCTCCATTTTTGTTTACTGCTTGGTAACTTTGCTTTAAAACTTTCTAGAAATTTTAGGGGGAAATGTTATGCTATTTTTACAGACATGAAATACTTTGCACACATACCAAAGTTTTCTCATATCAGGCCTCCTAGTGCATTTTGTTGGTATATTTTCAAAAGACATCTTAAAATTCTTATGCCTGCATTCAGAGTAGGGTTGCCACCTTTTCAAATGGCCAAAGTGGGACATTTTTGGTACAAACATCAGATTTTACAGGTCGACACATACCCATGGTCAGTACAAAGGTTAGAACTTAACTTTTTTGCCTAAATAAAAGCTTATTCTTGCAGCATTTTAGTTGCGTATTCTGTTCCTTATAACATTTAGGTATTTTAGATACAGAATAACTGTTTTATGCAACTATTTCTTAAAATATAGGAAATAATTTTGTCCTAAAATCTCAGGACATTTGCCATGTTTACAATTTTTTTGTCAGGACACAACTGCCCAAAGAGGGACTGTCCCTCGCGAAGTGGGACAGGTGGTAACCCTAATTCAGAGGTAAGCAAAATCTGTACCACAGCAATGCATTTACGCAATGCCCAGTGACTTAAGTGCTTTATATTTGCATTCGGATGAAGAATACCCTGAAACTTTTTAGCCAACTGGCATGCTTATTGGAGGTATAGATGGTTGCAGTGTTAGTATAGTCTGTAGAAGTCTTGCATGTCATCTGTTTCATCTTTAGATTCTTCTTGTAATGCATTTCAAGTTGATTTCATCTGCTTAACATTTGCAAAAATGAGTCATTGCCAGTGTCAGCAGTTTGTTTTGCATTGCGCAAATCACTGTTTTCTTAGTATTTTTTCACCACTTCACTTATCTGTTTTTTTTACTTGTTCACATGTTTATGAGACTGGAAATATACCAACAGTAAAATCTTTACATTTACTATTTGCAGTGCTCACATCTCATCTAGCACTTTAATGCTAGCTCCACCTCTTAGTCTTACTTGCTGTTTAATTTTTTAGCATTTGTTCTGACTCTCCATCTAACATGCTGCTTTTAGGCCTGTTCTCATCACCAGGTGTATTGGACTTGCCTTGGCCTCTCCCCATCCTAACTTCTGCATGTCCAAGTATCTGTGGCAGTGTCTCACTGCTGCTAGGTAGCATTTTCTCCTTAATTCCTCAGCCACCCTACTTGTCGGTAGTACTTAGTGAAAAACTGCCCCCTCCCCTTCTGCAAGAAGCTGATGTGAGCAGGATAACCCATCCACACTGAGGCAGCACTGCATTTTCTCCAACTTGGAAAACAGAGCATTGTAAGTGTAGTGTGTGCGCAGTCCCGTTCACTCCCATACCAGGATGGGTGCTCCTCGTACCTCTCAACCTATTTGAGCAAGAAATCTGGACAAAGACATAAATAATGGGAGGACAAAGGCCCCAAAATTTTTAAATATTGCCCTTGCAAACAATGATTTGCCAGAAAACTACAATTTTAAGCCAAACCGACCAAAAGTACAGGGCAAAAATCTTGGACAGTTGAGATGTGTTGCTTCTATCCTCTCTGCCTTCAAGCGGCTGGATACTGAACTCTGGTTACCTGGGCTGTCAGCCTGCACAAGTGGCATAGGGAGAGAGCGAGCCCTTTATTGGTCGTCTTTAACACCATGGTAGATTTATCAAAATCCTGCATACTACTAGTGTTTTTTTTAACACTGTTCCTCAATTACAGCTCTCTCAAGTGTGCACCTTTAACTCCCAGTTGGTGTTGCTTGACCCTTTAAAAAAGTTATCACCTTACAGTTCAAACAAATATTCATATCTCAAATATTCATATCTCTGGAACTGTAAGTGTTACTAGAAAACTGTAAATAAACCATTCAAGATAAATTGGTCTTTGCATTGGTGTCATTCATCCTGTTTGTTTTAAACAGGATTTTATAACCCAGAATAAAGGCAGTGAATATTAATTTTGTAATGTGCAAAATAGCTCATCTGTTACTATTCAAGCAAAACACATACTGCTAGCAGGATTTGCTTCATACAACCGTGAGCCTTGATATGAGGCCATGCAGATGATGTTCGTGTTTCACTGTTGCAGTCACCCTTGGGTTATCTGCCTGCAGGTAGCCCTCAGTCGGCCCGAATACCAGAGACTTGGGATTTCTGCGTCGGATGCCGTCGCCTCTTCCATGACGTCAGGGGTATAAAACGTGCAGTCTACGCCATTACATCAGCTTTTCTTGCAGAGCGGGAGCCTGAAGCAGTTTGCAAGTGCCGGTTGGCCGCAACCTAAATTTCTTGCTTTTTGAGTTTCAAACCTGAAGTCTTCTAAAGCTAATTACCCTGTTGGGGATCCTTTTTTCCTTAACTTTTTTCTGACTGAGCAATTGTCTTGCCTGTGGAAAGCAAATACCTCAGAGATTTTAATTCTTACTGCGTCACCTGTTTAGGCCCAGGCCACGACGTCCCTCGCTGTCATTTTTGTGCCTTGTTCAATGCCCAAACTATTTGTTGGGCTATTTTTGTCTCAATTCTTTTGCTCTTGTTCTCTGCATTCCGAAATGGCTTCAACAAGCCATCCGACTACTGGTGGTCTGAAAACACGCAAGGATAAAGACAGACTGCATAGGTCCAAAACTGCCGACACTTCCGTTAAGCTAGTCGCCAGTCCGCTGGTACTCAGTGAAGCGCTTTCGCAGCCCCTGATGTTCATTGTTTCACTGTTGCAGTCATTACTCTTGGGTTATCCTGTTGGCAGGCTACCCTCAGTAGGCCAGAATTCCTAGGTCTGTTGCTGTCACCTGTTCCCTGACATCAGTGCGCCAGGGGTATAAAAGATGCAGCCGACACCATTTTCTTGAGTCTTGCCGCACGGTGCCCGAAGCAAAAGCAGTTCGCAAGTGCCGGTCGGCCGACTCCTGGGATTTTCAAATCCGAATTTCAGAACCAGAGTCTTCATTAAAGCCAAGTACCCCATTGGGGAAACTTTTTTCTTGCTCCAGACCGATGTCAGAAAAAGTTAACAATTGTATTTCTTGTGGGAAGCAAATACCTCATAAGGATTTTCACTCGTACTCTATTCCTTGCCTAGGCCTTGATCACAACGTTGCTAGCTGTCAGTTTTGTGCTAGATTTAACCAACGCACTATCAAGTGTCTGTTCGATTTTGCATTTCATTACTTTGGACGAAGATTTAATTATATAATGCCGTCGGAACAACCGACAACCAGAGTTTACAAAAAACGCAAGGACAAGGATAGGCATCCGAGGTCCAAAACCGACCAAGCCTCTACTAGGCCAGTCGCTGGTTCTCAGTGAGATGCTTTCGCAGCCCCTGGCGCCTGCTACCTCAGAGCCACAGGCCGCTACCCACTCCCACGTGGAGCTGACTGGGCCTCTGGAAACTCAAGGTATTGGACACTCTGAAATCACTCTCAGATTGGTCCGGAGCCACTGAGCAGGCATCGGCTTCTGAGGGTGTCTTCAGACCTACACAACTATATATTAAGCCATCTTCAGCTTCAAAGACTAAAGCAGCTCTAAAGACAAACAAGTACAGCATTCTCCTACTCAGACTTCCATGCCTAAAAAACAGATGCTCAAAATGGCCGAAGACCTAATTACTTTGATCAGGGGCTCCCATCCCCCTCCTGATAAGAGGCCTAGGCAAGAGACAGAGTATGATTCTTCTGATCAGGTATCTATTTCCTCTAATTCCTCTTCTGAACAGGATTACTCCATGCTTCCCTATGAGGATTCTGATGCTGAAGAATCCATTCCTTCGGCCTCTCCTCCTGAGGATTATTCTTTTGGGGAAACACTGCATACTGTGAGGGAGCATTTCCACTGGGAGAGCCAAGATTATTCTGAATCCAAGAAAAGGCTGAGACTTTCTTCTTCTTCTTCCTCAACACAGACCCCTTGCTATTCCACCTGTTCTAGATATTGTAGATGTATTTTCAGAGTCTGGTCTGTCCCCTGACTCTCTACCCCCTGCATCTGCTAAACCAGACAGATACTACAGGGTCCCGGATTCTCATATTCCTATATAAAAACCCCGCTGCTGACCCAGAAACTATATCTCAGGGTCCAAAGGGGGTTAAAGCTTCCACTGCAAAAAACCCTGTCCCCTCTGATAGGGATTCTAGGGCTCTAGACAGATGGGGGAAAAAGTTTACACTTCTGCCACCCTGGCTGTAAGGGCTTTAAATTCTCAGTTTCATATGCTTAAATATCAGCAATATTTAAAGTCACTACTTAAACAGAAAATGTTGACAAATACTGAATGTTCAGAGAACAAGAAATTGCAGGATTTATTGCATGCAACTGAACAAGTGGGAAAGCATACTTTGCAATGTGGTCATGAGGTCATGATTCACTGAAGGCCTGCAGGGCCGCTGTTACAGGTTCTGTTATTAGAAGGCATGCTTGGTTAAAGGAACAGAATCTACCTGATCATGTTAAAGCAAAATTATTAGATGCACCATTACAGCATAATACTTTGGTACTAAAGCAGAAGAGGTATTGAAAAAAATGGAGGATAAAGCAAAATCTATGCAGACAGTCAAGGATTTCTTACAGGTACAGCCACCCAGGTTTAGCAGGAACTGGCCTTCAAAAAATTGGTCCTTTCCAGTCTCAGACCACTAAGAGGCCAATACTGGCATCCCAGAGGCAGATCTCAGCCCCAAGGCTCATTCAGGCCTAAACAATGAAGTGCTCCTACCTCCAAAAGCGGAGAAGACAAATCATAACCTTACAGGAAACAGTCCCAATGACTTTCCTCTACCAGTTCCAAGCAGTTTTCTTTTGACAGCCCCCTTAGGGGAAAAATTAGCACTGTTTTCATCAAATTGGCAAATGGTTACCCAAGACGAATCGGTCCTGAACATAGTGTCCCAAGGCTACAAGTTCCATTTTCATACACTACCAAGGTCAAAGGGCATGCCAGACCTGCCACACAATCAATGGGCAGAGGCACAAAAGCAAATTATAGCCCTCATAGACATGAGGGCCATTCAGCAAGTACCACAACAAGAGCAGGGGCAAGGATTTTACTCCAGACTTTTCCTAGTACCCAGGAGGGACAAAACCTGGAGACCAGTTCTGGACCTGTCTATACTAAATACGTTTCTGGAAGTTCCAAAATTCAAGATGTTGACTCTACAGCAGCTACTGCCCATGCTGGGCAAGAGGGCTTGGCTCGTAACTTTGGACCTAAAAGAGGCATACCTGCATGTCCCAATCAATCTTACAGAAGATACCTCAGATTCATAGCTGGCTCAATGCATTACCAATTCTCTGCTCTGCCCTTTGGCTTATCTACTGCGCCCAGGGTCTTCACAAAATGCCTGGCACCAGTAATTGCGTTTTGCAGACAAAAGGAATTCAAATGTATCCCTACTTGGGCGAATGCCTAATACAAGCAGAGAACAAACACACTCTTCTAAAGCATCTGGCGTTTGTAAAAAGATTACTAATTGGCCTAGGGTACACAGTAAACAAAAAGAAATCAAAACTAGTGCCCTCTCAAGAGATAATATTCCTGGGTGCGAGCTTAAATACAACTGCCCAGATGGCTTATCTCATGCCAGACAAGCAAAAACAACTGACTACTTCAAGAAATTGGCAACAAAACCCCACTTATCTGCAAGGAAAATCCTGCAGGCCTTGGGTTTCATGGCATCCTGCATTCTACCAATTCCATATGCCAGACTGCATATGAGGAAACTACAATGGTATCTGAAAAGTGTTTGGACTCAGCATTGCCACAGCCTGGGGACAGTAATTGCACTCATTCCCTGCCTACAACAGGAGTTTCGATGGTGGGCAGAAGCCTGTCACAAGGGTCTGCCATTCAATTTACCCACAGCCAGACAGACACTGACAACAGATGCATCAGATTATGCCTGGGGGGCCCATATGGCAGAAAAATGTATTCAGGGCACATGGCCTGCAAACCAGATGCATCTTCACATCAATCAAAAAGAGATGCTAGCTGTTCAAAATGCCCTGACAGCTTTCAAGGACCTGCTTCATCCAGGACAGTTACTGATAGACAGCACTACGGTCATGTGGTACATAAACAAGCAGGGATGTACATTCCTACCCCCTCTGCAGACAAGCAATGACCTTATGGGACACAGCATTGGCTTTTCAACTTCACCTGCAAGCACACAATTCCTGCCAGGAAAAACAAATACTCTGGCAGACTAAGCAGAAACCTCATGGATCCCCACAAATGGAAATTGGATCCACACGTCTTCAGCATAAGGAAATGGGGATGCCCAGACATAGATCTATTTGCCTCCCCTCACAACTGTCAATTAGAGATTTTGCACAAGGATTTATCACAAGCAAGCATGGAAAGTGGATGTCCTATCATTCAGCTGGAAAAAACTAACAGTATATGCTTTTTCCCCACTGCCTCTCCTTCCCAGAGTACTCCTAAAGGTCAGATAAGAGAAGCCAAAAATGATACTAATTGCATCAGACTGGCCACGCCAACACTGGTACCCAATCCTAAAGAGCTCGTCTCAAGGTCCAGCATGGATATTGCCTCAGACTTCTCACTTGCTGACCCAACAAAACAATCAGATCCTGCACAGCCAACTCAGGACCTTTAAATCTGGCAGCATGGCAGATAATGTAGCCATTCAGAGCACTCCTCTTTCAAAAGCTGTTATGGATGTTATCTTGGAGGCCAGGAGGCCCAGTACCAGAAAATGTTATGCAAAAAAATGGAAGAGATTCTGTGCTTAGAACCAGGAACAAGGCATTGACACATCTGTACCAAATATTCCTCAGATTTTACAATACCTAACTGAGATGCTGAACAAAGGCCTTTCTTTCTCATCAATTAAGATTCATGCCTCTGCTATTTCAGTACATTACAATATGGAACCACCTGTCTTTTCTCATCCTTTAATAAGGCAGTACCTCAGAGGGGCCAAAAACATTAGGCCTCCAAGGAGAGCACCTGTTCTGGCCTGGGCCCTCAATTATGTCTTGGAAAAACTTAACTGCCTCCTTTTGAGCCAGCATCAGCAGCAGATGTAAAATTCTTATCCTGGAAAACAGCTCTCCTCCTAGCAATAACCTCTGCAAGGCGAGTCTCGGAGTTACAAGCACTCATGGCTGTGGAACCTTTCATCATTTTTCATCCGGGCAGGGTTTCTCTGAGGACAAACCCTACATTTATGCCTAAGGTGGTGTCCAGTGTGGCCCTCAAACCAAACCATTCACTTGCCTACCTTTTACCCAAATCCACAGAACAAGGGTGTGAGAAAATTCTGCATTCTTTGGACATACACAGGCAGTTGCACTTCTACTTGGACAGAACTAAAGCTTTCAGAAAGACTGAGCAGCTTTATGTCATATGCTGCAGGATCACAAGGAAAGGCAATCTCACAACAGACTTTCTAAATGGATAGGCCATTGCATCCGTTTCTGCTATTTTCAACATGGCAAATCAGTGCCTAAGGGCATTAGGCCTCATTCCACCAGAGCAGCATCCACTAAAGCAGCCTTCGTCAGAGTACCACCAACCAAAGATATCTTAGAGGCTGCAACTTGGAGTTCAGTGCACACCTTTACAAAGCACTACCACTTGCCTCTCTACTCAGTCCAGAGCAGGCTTCTCCACTGCAGTTCTGCAGGGCCTCATAGCCTCTCCTATTTAGCCCAGCCACCCATCCTCAGCTTTGGGATTCTACCCAAGAGTAATGATTGCAACAGTGAAACGATGAACATAGTACAGTTGTGTACCTACCATAAATGTAGATGTTAGAAGTGTATTCACTGTTGCAGTCCAGGTTACCCACCCACCATCCCCCTTCTCTTTGCTGGGACTTATTTGTACTTCTCTATTCTATACAACCTTTTTGGTGTATTTGCTTGTAGATGAAGAAAATGTTATTTTTGTGCATGCATTTCTTATTGGTATATTTTTCAGCCTACCTATTTGGGGCACCTGACATCTGGGGCAAGAAAAACTGAAGAAAATGGCGTCTGCTGCATCTTTTATACCCCTGGCGCACTGACGTCAGGGAAGAGGTGACAGCAACCGATGCCAGACCTAGACTTTGGAATTCTGGCCGACTGAGGGTAGCCTGCCAGCAGGATAACCCAAGAGTAATGACTGCAACAGTGAATACACTCGAACATCTACATTTATGGTAGGTACACTGTACTTTATCCGCTTCTACAGATTCGCAGGTCTCTTCGGAGTCCGGTATGCCGCGAGTTGCTTGG
The DNA here is from genome assembly GCF_019279795.1 of Protopterus annectens. NCBI lineage: Eukaryota > Metazoa > Chordata > Ceratodontiformes > Protopteridae > Protopterus > Protopterus annectens. The sequence continues at coordinate 1,142,562,253 of NC_056744.1, forward strand.
ACTATGGAACCTGCGGATGGCTCTACCTTGGATGGGTCCGGAGCCGCTGTGCAGGCACTGGCTTTTGATGGTGTAATCAGACCTTCCAATCCTATTAAACAGACTACGTTAATGACTAAAACTACCGAATTTCTCAGGCCCAGAGTTCGCACTAAGCCTAGGAAACTGACCAAAGTGCATTCTCAAGCCTCTATGCCACAGAAACAAATACTTTGAATAGCTGAAGACCTTATTACTTTAATTAGGGGAAGCCAGCCTTCCCCCTCTAAAAGACAGAATTGATTTTCCTTCTGATTCTACAGACCATGAGTCCAATGACTCTGACCCTTGTGATTACCAGGACATACCCTTATCCACCTATGAGGATTCGGATGCAGAGGATTCCATTCCCTCTGCCCCCCAAGGACTTTTCTTTTGGTGAAACCTTACATACCGTAAGAGCATTTCTGCCTGGAATGCCAGGACTGCCCACAGTCCAAAAAGAGACTGAGGGAATTTTTAGACTTTCCTCAGCATAGGCCTCTAGCTATAGCCCACTGTCCTGGATATTGTAGATGTCTTAATGGAATCCAGTCTTAACCCTGATACCTTACCCCCAGCTCCTAGAAAGCCTGACAGGTACTACAGAGTACCTGACTCAAATTTCTCTTTAAAAATCCCACTGGATCCAGAGACCATTTCCCAGGGGCCTAAAGGTATTAAGGCTACTACGGCCAAACACTCTACCCCTTTGGACAGGAATTTTAGGGCTCTAGACAGATGGGGTAAGAAGGTATATACCTCTACAACTCTTGCCATCAGGGCTTTAAATTGCAAGTTTCGTATGTTGAACTACCAGCAGCATATTATGGAACTAGTTAAACAACAAATGTTGATTCCTGATTGTGCAGAAAATAAGCACTTACAAGAGTTAATTCATTCTGCAAACTGTTGGTAAACATACTTTGCAGTGTGTTTTGATGCCTTAGAAGCATCTTGCAGGGCTGCTGTCACTGGGTCTTTTCTAAGAAGACATGCTTGGCGGAACAAATCTTACCAGACCATTTCAAAGCAAAATTACTAGATGCTCCCTCCATTAAACCAAGAATGTTTGGCTCAAAAGCAGAAGTTCTTAAAGATTGAGGAAAAAGCTAAATCTATGCAAACTCTTAGACTTCGTACAGGTACAGCCACCTAGATATTCAGTAGACATTGGCCTTCAAAAATCTGGTCCTTTCCAGTCCCTTTCAGACCTTCTCAGTCAAGACCCAGGGGCAACAGACCACAAAGACTACAGTCTTAGGGTATGCACCGATCTAAGCAATGGAGTGCTCTCTCAAAAACAGGGCGTGGTAAGCCACCCCCTTATGGAAAAAGTTCAGCGAGTTGTCCTTCATCCTTCCCAGCCATGCCCAAGTACTTGCACCCCTAGGAGGAAAACTCACCCTGCATGCAAAAAACAGGGAGTATATTACCCAGGACTGATGGGTCTTAAACATTGTAGTCCAAGGATACAGATTCTACTTCCACTCACTGTGAACCCCAAGCGGATTGCCAGACCTTCCTCCAAACCAGTGGCAGTGGCCCAAAAGCAAGTACTTTCTCTTCTCGGTGTCAGGGCTATTAAACCTGTTCCAACAGAGCCAAGGAGAAAGGGTTTCTACTCCAGACTGTTCCTGGTGCCCAAAAAAGAGAACTCTTTGTGCCCTTTTCTGGATCTGTCAACTCTCAACACCTTCCTTGTGGTACCAAAATTCAAAATGCTTACTCTCCAGCAGCTGCTTCCTATGCTAGCCAAGGACTCCTGGCTAGTCACCCTAGACTTAAGCTTTTCTGCACATCCCTATAAGGGAATCTTGCAGGACGTATCTACGTTTCAGGGCAGGCTGTATGCACCATCAGTTCCCTGCACTTCCCTTTGGCTTATCTGCTGCACCCAGGGTATTCACAAAGTGCTTGGCTCCAGCCATTGCATACTGCAGGCAGAGAAATATTCAAATTTACCTATACTTGGATGATTGCCTGATTCAGGTGGCCAGTCAGGAATTGCTACTTCAGCACCTGACGTTTGTAAAGAGACTCCCAACTTCTCAGGGTCATACCATCAACGAAAAGAAATCACATCTGGTACCCAGCTAAAAGGTTGTATTCCTGGGAGTAAGCTTGAACACAACTTCCCAGATAACATTCCTCATTCCAGAAAAGCCAGTTTATTTGACGAATTACTTCAAACTTCTGGCCACCCAAACCCAGCTATCTGCAAGAAAAATACTGCAAGCCTTGGGGTTCATGGCCTCATGCATTCTACTAATTCCATATGCAAGACTGCATATGAGGAAACTTTAATGATACTTTAAAAGTCTCTGGTGCCATTCTTAGCACCTGGAGACAGTGATTCCTATCATTCCTTGCCTAAGGACAGAGTTCCTTTGATGGGCAGAGGCCTGCAACCACAACAAGCGACTCCCTTTCACTCGCTATCCAAACCCTGACAACAGACTCATCAGACTATGCATGGGGGGGTTCACATGGCAGGCAAATGTATTCAAGGCAAATGAAGCCCAGGACAAATTCACCTGTATATCAATCAAAAAGAAATGTTACCTGTACAGAATGCACTGACAGCTGTCAAATACTATATCCTGCCAGGACAACTCTTGATAGACCGACAGCACCACAGTTATGTGGTACATAAACAAGCAGGGAGGAACTCATCCTTACCACTCTGCAGGTTAGCCATGGCTCAATTAAACAGAGCTTTGAGCAATCAAGTGCAGCTGCAAGCTCAGTTCCTGCCAGGCAAACAAAATTCACTGGCAGACGACTTAAGCAGAAGTCTAATGGACCCACATGAGTGGAAACTGGAACCGAACTCATTCAAACTTCTAATACACAGGTGGGGGACACCAGAGGTGGACCTCTTTGCTTCCCCCCAAAACCATCAACTGAGCAAATTTTGCACCAGAAATCCCCACAGCCAAGCATGGAAAGTGGATGCCCTATCCTTTACATCGGAAAACCTCTGTCTATGCCTTTCCTCCTCTGCTGCTCCTTTCAAAAGTGCTACTCAAGATCAAACAAGACAGGCCAAGGACAATCCTTATTACACCAGACTGGCCACGCCAGCACTGGTAACCCACTCCTATGCAACAGAGCGTCCTCTCTGCTGTCCCAGCAGGGACAGAATTTGCATCCTCAGCTGCAAACCCTGAACCTGGCAGCCTGGCTTATTCCCTGAATAAATCAACAGCAACCCTCAGCAAACAGGTGCTGGATTTTATCCTTGAGGCCAGGTGGCCTAGTACTAGGAAATCCTATTCAGAAAAGTGGAAAAGAATACTGTTCTTGGAGCCAGTCTCAAGGAAAGGAGACAGCCATGCCCACCTTACCTCAAATCCTAGATTATCTAACAGTTGCTCCACAAAGGTCTATCCTTCTCATCAGTTAAGATGCTTCTGCCATCTCAGCTCATTACAATACTGAGCCCACCCCCTCTTTTCTCACCCTCTCATCAAACAGTTACTGAGAGGAGCTAACAATTTAAGACCCCCCCAAGGAGAGCTCCCACTCCTGCCTGGGACCTTAACTTTGTATTAGAGAAGCACACCCCCCCCCCCTTTTGAGCCTGCTGCTACAGCAGAGTTAAAATTCCTCTTGGAAAACGGCCTTACTTCTAGCCATCACTTCAGCGAGCGTCTTGAGTTACAGGCCCTTATGGCTGTGGAACCCTTCATTATCTTCTATGCAGACAGGGTTTCCCTCAGGACTAACCCATCATTTTGGACCAAGGTGGTATCCAGTGTGGCTTTAAACCAATCCATCCATTTACCAACATTTTTTCCTAATCCTCAAAGGGGAAAGGACCCTACACTTCTTGGACGTGCACAGACAATTCAGGTTCTACCTTGACAGTACTAAACCTTTCAGAAAGTCTGACCAGCTGCTAGTCTGCTTTGCTACAGGTGCAGAGGGCAAGGCCATTTCAAAGCCAACCATTTCTAAATGGATAGCACACTGCATTCATTTCTGCTACAAATGCAATGGAAAACCTACCCCGCAGGGGATCAGAACTCATTCCACTAAGGCTACCTCAACCTCTACAGCATTTCTCAGGGAGTCCTTACCAGGGACATCCTGGAAGCTGCAACCTAGAGTTCTGTACACACCTTCTCCAAGCATTAATGCTTACCTATCTTTTCTCAATCCAGACCTGGATTTGCTACAACAGTCTTAGAAGGCCTGCTAGCCAGCCCTAATACTACTTGACTGCCTCCACCCTTCCTCAGCTTTGGGAATCAACCCAAGTGTGATGGCTGCAACAGTAAAAAACGAACGTAGTACAGTTGTGTACATTTACCATAAATGTAGATGTTAGTGTATTCACTGTTGCAGTCCTGGTTACCCTCCCTCCAGTCCCCTGTCTTTTCTATACCTTCTACCTATTCTCTCTTTTGGCCATATCTTATGGAAATGGTATTTACTTTTTACTGGTGGTGTACCACACCATGTGATTGCTTCCTGTTTTGGGGGCTCCTTACATCTGGGGCAAGAAAAGCTGATGTAATGGCGTCTGCTGCATGTTTTATACCCGTGACAACGTGATGTCATGGAAGAGACGACAGCATTCCGATGCAGAAGTCCCAAGACTCTGGTAATCGGGCTGACTGAGGGCTATCTGCAGGCAGATAACCCAAGTGTGATGATTGCAGCAGTGAGTACACTCAACATCTACATTTATAGTAAGTGTGCACAACTCTACTTTGTGTTATCTGAATGTTGAGATATTTGTATTGTGATAAATTTCTATAAGTAGTATACAGATAATTCAGTATCTCTCTAGCTGCATTAGACAGAGATCAAACATCAGTACATTTGTGTTTGCCATCATGTGTGCTTTAAAATGAAATCTGATACCTTGTGCCAAGCATCGTTTTGGAATTATTGATGCAAATATGAACAAGCAATATTTGACATGCAGAGGCATCAGTAGGAATTAACTGCAGAAACACCTGTATGCGTTCTTAGCTGAAATGAGTTAACTTGATAACAGTAAGCATCTGTTGCTTTTTTTATCCCTAATAAATTTTTTATGAGTTTTTTGAATCACTTGTATGTTTTAAATTTTTTTCATATGGCTTCTGACTTGAGTTTAAAGATGTGAAATGCCTTTTTAGCTTTACCTACTTGATGTAGGATGAATGTTGCACATCACACGCACACATTTGTGCAATCTGTTATACTGAGATGGTTTCAGAAAATTGTAGCCGATTTGTTCTAATACAAAATTGAATTGTAATGCAGAAGCTGTAAGAGGTAGGTGATTCAGCATTTTTAGACAAAAATTGAAAACTTAATTTGGAAGATATTGTAAATAGTGAATTCATGAGTTTTATTTTGGTGTTTATGGTGTCAGTGACACTAGACACTAGTTCTGTAACTGAAAAATTACTTTCTGCATGTGTTAAGGCTGTGATTGTCATCACAGAAGTTAATTGCTTCCATGGAAGTATGAGTGGATATTTGGTATGACTTGTTCTCATGGCATCATTAAACCTTTCTACTGTCACCATGTGAGTACAGTATAGAGTGGTGAGAAGCACCCCACCATAATCACTTTACTGACTTTTGTAAGTGCTGAGACTGGTAACGTGCTTCTCCTTAATGTGACTTCAGATTTTGACAATCATGGCACAGTGTCCTGCCTCCTCTTGGTAATGGTAAGGAGCAGTTATTAAGCTTCACTCTGAACAAAGATATGCTATTTTGTCTTCCTTCACAGAAAAAATGGAAAAGAGGAAAGATTATGGACTCTAAGGCAACATCTTTGTTCTCTAACACAGTAGAAAAGTTCCTACTAGAAAGTGTGGCTTTTCTGCAGAAAGTAATTCAAGGCAAATAATTCAAGCAAAAGGCAGCTTTAAAAAGCAAAAAGTTGGTAGAGTGTAGGGCAGGTAGCAAGGTAATTGGAGAACTAAAGCTCCATACGTTCCCTCAGGGCAGTACAGCAGTCTGTACTGTGACAGTGCGTTTTTTTCATCTTCTTGGATATATTCCTGTATTAAGATGCTTATTTTAGATAGGTAAGTGATTATGATTCACTGTTGCAATAATAACCTTGTGGATTCCATGGCTTGGAAGCCTTTGGCCGAATCCAGAGATATGGTACTTTTCTCACAGGTACAGCTTGACACCCTCTTATGTCAGTATGTCTGGGTATAAGGAGTTGGCTAGAGCGTTTTCCTCAGTTTTATTACACCAGTCCAAAGCAGCTAACATTGTTAGCATGTCTGAAGCCAGAAAGCAATAAAGTGAGGTACTGCGTTTAGAAGCTTCAGTTTATTTTGCTTGTAGCTAAAGATAGACGGACCGCACAGGTCCAGACCTACCGACGATGTTCCTGTTAAGCTAGTCATCTGATGTTCATCGTGCATACAGCTGCAGTAATCACAGATGGGTTTTCTGCCGTCAGGCGGTCCCTCGGTCGGCCAAATTCCAAAGTCCTGGTCCGGCGTCTGTTGTCGTCGTCGCTTTCTCTTCTGACGTCAGTGAGGCCAGAGTATATAAGACACAGCCGACGCCATGTTCTTCAGTCTTTTTTGCCGTGCGGTGCCCGAAGCAGAAGCAGTTGGCAAGTGCTGGTCGGCCAGCTCCTGAATTACGAAAGTTTTGGAAACCGAAGTCTTCATTAAAGCCAAGTCCCCCTTTGGGGAAACTTTTCTTGCCTCAGACCGATGTCAGAAAAAGTTAATAATTGTATTTCTTGTGGGAAGCAAATACCGCATAAGGATTTCCATTCCCTCTGCATACCTTGTTTAGGCCCAGACCACGACGTCTCGGGCTGTCGCTTTTGCACTACCTTCAATAAACGCACTATTAAGCGTGGGGCGGAGTTCGCCCAACACTATTTTGGTAAAGCTTTTGATTATAAAATGTCGTTGGACACTCTGACTACCGTTTTGTCCAAAAAACGCAAGGAAAAGGACCGCGGTCCCCGCCAACACCATGCCAAAACAGGCTACACGTGGTCCGGTTCTCAGCGAGACGCCTTTCCACCGAAGCATTTGCTAATGTTGAGCCTACTAATGTGGACAGGTCCACCTCCACCCACGGTGTCTTTAGACCCTCATCTTCTTTTTCTATTAAGGCCTTTACTAAATCCAAAGCAGCCAGGCACCTCAAGAGGCCTGTTGCACAGGGCCCATCTCCAGGTCCCATGCCTAAAAAACAGATGCTTAAAATGGCTGAGGATTTAATTACTCTGATAAGAGGTTCTCAACCCCCTCCAGACAAGATACCCAGAGTGGAGGATTCTCCCTCTTCTGATCAGGGATCCATTTTATCAGAACATTCTGATGCAGAGGAACACTCTTACTCCCCTTTTGAGGATTCGGATGCAGAACAGTCCATCCCTTCTGTATCTCCTCCTGAGGATTTTTCCTTTGGGGAAACCTTGCACACCTTGAGGGAACACTTCCATTGGGAAGGCCAAGACTTTTCAGATTCTAAGAAAAGGCTTAGGGGATTTCTTTTCTTACCTCAACACAGACCTCTGGCGATACCCCCTGTTTTGGACATACTTGATGTTTATTCGGAGGCTTGCCTTAACCCGGATTCTCTGCCTCCTGCGCCAGTCAAACCTGATAGGTATTAGAGTACCCAACTCTCACCACTTTCTCTTCAAAAGCCATAATGCTGACCCTGAAACCATTTCACAACGCCCCAAGGGATTGAAGGCCTCCACTGCCAAGAATCCACTTCCTGCAGAAAGGGAGTCAAGATCTTTAGAAAGGTGGGGTAAAAAGGTATATACCTCGGCCACCCTAGCCATGAGGGTCTTAAATTGTCAGTTTCATATGCTTAAATATCAACAGTTCCTGTTATCACAATTAAGGAATAAAATGTCTCAACCTGAACAACCAGATTTAAAGGAGTTACAGGATATGATGCATAGTGCAGAGCAAGTGGGTAAACACACTTTACAATGTGGTTATGATGCCCTAGAGGCTTCAAGTAGAGCGGCTGCTACAGGATCAGTCATTCGCAGACATGCTTGGCTTAGAGAACAAAACTTGCCTGATCATGTCAAAGCTAAACTTCTAGATGCTCCTTTACAAAAGGATGTGCTGTTTGGTACTAATGCTGAGGAGATACTACGGAAAATGGAAGAAAAAGCCAAATCTATGCAAACTGTCAAAGCCTTTTTACAGGTCCAACCACCACGTTTTAGCAGAAATTGGCCTTCAAAAAACTGGTCCTTTCCAGCCATTGACAAGCCCCAAAGAGGTAGATACAAACGCACAAGGGGCAGAGGGCAATCACAAGGATCATATAGAGGACGACAATGGCAAACTCCAGCACCAAAAGGTGGCGAGGACAGTGCACAACAATATAGGAAGCAAACCCAATGACTCCCGCATTTCCATGCCAAGCATGTCTCAGCTGGCAGCACCTCTGGGAGGAAAGCTAGCATTATTTGCAGCCAATTGGCATATTGTCACAACAGACAAATGGATCCTGGACATTATAAACAGAGGCTACAAATTTCATTTTCACACTTTTCCAAAAATGAGGCGCATGCCAAACCTGCCACAGAATCAAAGGGCAGAGGCACAACTACAAATTTCAAAGCTCATAAGCATGAGAGCTATTCAAGAGGTACCTACTCACGAACAAGGTCAAGGTTTTTATTCAAGACTTTTTCTGGTACCAAGGAAAGGAACCGACTGGAGACCCATTTTGGACTTATCCATCCTAAACACATTTCTACTCGTACCAAAATTCAAGATGCTCACATTACAGCAACTTCTTCCCATGCTGGGCAAGGAGTTTTGGCTGGTAACATTGGACCTCAAGGAGGCATACCTGCATGTCCCAATCAGACAAAGCTGCAGAAGATACCTCAGATTTCTTGCAGGTTCAATCCACTATCAATTCTCTGCATTGCCCTTTGTGAATACTCTGGGCGCAGTAGATAAGCCAAAGTGCCTGGCATCAGTGATTGCCTACTGCAGACTTCAAGGGATACAAATTTACCCTTATTTGGACGACTGCCTGATCCAAGCGGACAGCAAACACATACTTCTGGAACATCTGGCATATGTGACACGGTTATTGCATTCTCTGGGATACACAATCAACAAAGAGAAATCAAGGCTAACACCATCTCAGAAAATAACTTTCCTGGGTGCCAACTTGGACACAAACACCCAGATGGCCTATCTTACGCCAGAAAAACAGGGGCAACTATCTCATTACTTCAAAATAGTAGCAAAAAGTACCAGGCTTACTGCAAGGAAAATCCTGCAGGCTCTGGGATTCATGGCATCTTGCATTCTTTTAATCCCATGTGCAAAGCTGCATATGAGGAAACTTCAGTGGTACCTAAAAAACCTATGGTCCCAACACAGTCACAGTTTGGAAACAATAATACCAATAATCCCATGTTTGCAAAAGGAATTTCTATGGTGGGCCCAAGCATGTCAAGCAAACACAGGCCTTCCATTCTGCAAGCCTCAAGCAAAGCAAGTTATCACAACAGACGCCTCAGATTATGCCTGGGGGGCGCACATGACGGACAGGTGCATCCAGGGCAAATGGTCCCAAAAAGAAAAGCACCTTCACATCAATGAAAAAGAAATGCTAGCAGTAATAAATGCAATTACAGCTTTCAAGGACTTCCTGCATCCAGGACAATTACTGATAAGAACAGACAACACCACAGTAATGTGGTACATAAACAAACAAGGAAGAACACATTCATACCCCTTGTGCAGACTAGAAATGACTCTTTGGAACTTGGCTCTGGAATGGCAAATCGAACTTCAAGCCCAGTACCTGCCAGGATTGGAAAACACGCTGGCAGACAAATTAAGCAGAAATATGACAGATCCACACGAATGGAAGTTACATCCTCAGGTGTTTACAGAAATAACCCAAGTGTGGGGGAGGCCAGACCTAGATCTTTTTGCCTCCCACAGGAATCATCAATTGGAAATGTTTTGTTCAAGGACCTTTCATCCAAAGGCCTGGAGAGTGGATGCCCTTTCATTCAGTTGGACAGCATGGACAGTTTATGCATTCCCACCTCTGCCTCTTCTGCCCAAGGTACTTTTGAAAGCAAGAGCAGACAGACCGAAGATGATACTGATTGCTCCAGATTGGCCACGGCAACACTGGTACCCACTGCTGAGGAGCCTAACACATACTCCTCCCTGGTCCCTGCCTCTAATGCCTCTTCTGCTGACTCAGCTCAGCTACAAAACTCTCCACAGCCAGCTGAAAACACTCAATCTCACTGCATGGAAAATTCCTTAACACCACAACAGACCCTACTCTCCAAGGAGGTGCAGGATGTCATTTTGGAGGCCAGAAGGCCATCTACTAGAAAATCTTACTCCGCAAAATGGAAGCGGTTTTGTTCTTGGAATGAGAAAAAAGGCCAGGACCCTAGAAAACTGAACTTGCCTCAGGTATTACAGTATCTAGCTGAGCTGCTAAACAGTGGACTTTAATTTTCTTCCATAAAAATCCATGCCTCAGCCATTTCTGCAGAATACAACACGGATCCTCCTTTATTTTCTCACCCACTCTTACGACAGTTCCTCAGAGGGTCTAAGAATATTAGACCACCAAGGAAACAACCAGTACCAGCCTGGGATCTTAATTACATACTAGAAAAATTAACATTGCCTCCTTTTGAACCAGCTGCCTCAACAGATTTGCAATATTTGTCCTGGAAAACTGCCTTCCTTCTGGCTATCACTTCAGCTCATAGAGTTTCGGAGCTACAGGCCCTCATGGCAGTGCAGCCCTTTCTCATTTTCCATCAGGACAGGGTTTCCCTTCGTACCAACCCATCATTTATGCCTAAAGTGGTATCCAGGGTAGCTTTAAATCAAGCCATACACCTTCCTACCTTTTACCCCAATCCTCAAAACAAAGGGGAAAGGCTGCTACATTCTTTAGACATCCATAGGCAGCTATGTTACCTACTTGGACAGAACAAAGTCCTTCAGGAAATCAGAACAACTCTGTGTCCTATGCTGTAGGGGCTCAAGGGAAGCCAGTTTCCAAGCAGACTATTTCAAAGTGGATAGGCCACTGCATACGGTTTTGTTATTCCTATCATGGGAAATCTGTTCCTACAGGTATCAGATCACACTCCACCAGAGCCACAGCTACCTCTACAGCCTTCCTCAGAGGAGTTCCTACCAAATATATTCTGGAGGCAGCCACTTGGAGTTCTGTACATACCTTCACAAAACACTACCACCTGCCTTTATATTCCAGAACCAGAGCAGGCTTTGCCACTGCTGTTTTACAGGGCATTCTGGCTCAACCCAGTTCCTCCTAGTACCTACCACCCTGTGCGTAGCTTTGGGACTCTACCCATCTGTGATTACTGCAGCTGTATGCACGATGAACATAGTTTTGTACCTACCATAAATGTAGATGTTCGAGTGCTAATACAGCTGCAGTACAGGTTTCCCTCCCTCCTTCCCCACTTGGTAAAGGCATGGGGCCTAACAACCTCTTCATACAACCTGACTGGGTTATCCTTCTATGGTTTATTTGCTTGCAACCACTGATTTTGGATTATATTGCATTGCATGTATACACATATAAGCATAATTTATCTTTTGCCTTCCTCCTGGGGGCACCTGACATCTGGGGCAAGAAAGACTGAAGAACATGGCGTCGGCTGTGTCTTATATACTCTGGCCTCACTGACGTCAGAAGAGAAAGCGACGACAACCGACGCCGGACCAAGACTTTGGAGTTCGGCCGACCGAGGGACCGGCTGACGGCAGAAAACCCATCTGTGATTACTGCAGCTGTATTAGCACTCGAACATCTACATTTATGGTAGGTACAAAACTGTACTTTCTCCGGTCCTCAGTGAGGTACTTTTGCAGCCCCTGATGCCTGCTTTGGATTTGTAGGCTGCTATTGAGACCCTTTCGGAGTTCGGTATGCCGCAAAACTCTGACTAAAGGTCCTGTGGTCACCTCTACCTTTGATTGGTCCGGAGCCGCTGAGCAGGCACAGACTTCTGAGGAAGTCCTTTGCACTACCGATTCTTGACACAAACTGAGTTCTTTCACGACTACCGTTCTTTCAAAAGCAACCGATTTTCTTAGACCCAGGTTATGAACCACACCCAAGAAACTGACCCAGTCTCTGGCACCTGCTTCCTTGCCTCATTCTCAAATGCTTAAAATGGTGGAAGACCTTATGCTGATCAGGGGAAGCCAAGCTACCCCTTCCAAGAGAGAGATCAGTCCCCTGCAATTTTGTCTGAACAGGAGTCCACGATGAATCTGATTCATCTGAGTATGAAGACCTGCAACCTCTCTCTGCTTATGAGGTTTCTGATGCAGAGAATTCCATTCCTTCAGTCTCTCCCCCACAAGATTTTTCATTTGGGGGAACCTATCACACCTTGAGAGCATTTCCAGTGGGTAAGTAAGGACTACCGTCAGTCTAAAGAGAGACTGGGAATTCTTAGATCTTCCACAGCACAGACCCCTGGCCATCCCCCCAGTCCTGGATGTTGTGGAGGATGTTTTCCTGGAATCCAGATAGACTCCTGACACCCTCCCTCCTGCACCAAGAAATCCAGACAGTTACCCCCACCCAAAGGATTATATTCCTGGGAGCAAGCCTGGACACAGCATCCCAGATGGTGTTCCTTACACCAGAAAAGCAAACTTTCCTTACTACTTCTCTTGGCTAGCCACCAGACCCCAACTATCTGCAAGGAAAAATCCTGCAAGCTTTGGGGTTCATGGCATCTTGCATTCTACTCCTTCCATATGCCAGACTGCATATGAGGAAACGTCAGTGGTATGTAAAAAGCCTTTGGTGTCAACACTCTCAAGACCTGGAGACTCTTGTATCTATAATATCTTGCCTCAGAAAAGATTTTCTTTGCTGGGCAACAGCATACTCCCTCAACAAAGAACTACCTTTCTCACCACAGACTCTGATTATGCCTGGGAGTCCACACCTGGATGGCTGGTGTATACAGGACCAGTGGAGCCCACTGCAAATCCATCTGCATATCAACCATAAAGAGATGATAGCTGTCCAGCACGCCTTGATAGCTTTCAAGCCCCTTCTCTCCCCAGGGGCTGTCCTGATCAAAACAGACACAGCTGTGATGTGGTATATCAACAAGCAGGGAGGGACTCAGTCCTACCCTCTATGCACGCTGGCCATGACCCTTTGGCACGCAGCCTCTGCCATGCAATTCCACCTTTTAGCACAATTCCTACAGGGTTCTCTCAACTCTGGCAGACCACTTAAGCAGAAATCTTCTGAACCCACACAAGTGGCAGCTCAACAGAAGAACCTTCACCCTAATAACTCAGAAATAGGGCACCCTGAAGGTTGACCTCTTTGCCTCCCACACCATCAGCTCAGCAAGTTCTGCACCAGGGAGCATCACTGCATGGCTTGGAAAGTGGATGCCCTGATGTTCTTCATGTTAGTTATCCTGCTGGCAGGCTACCCTCAGCCTGAATTCCAAAGTCTAGGTCCGGCATTGGTTGCTGTCGCCTGTTCCCTGACGTCAGTGCGCCAGGGGTATAAGATGCAGCCGACGCCATTTTCTTCAGTCTTGCCACGCGGTGCCCGAAGCAAAAGTTCGCAAGTGCCGGTCGGCTGACTCCAGACATTTTCGTGTTTGAATTTCAGATCCGAAGTCTTCACTAAAAGCCAAGTACCCCGTTGGGGAAACTTTTTTCTTGTTCCAGACCGATGTCAGAAAGTTAATTGTATTTCTTGTGGGAAGCAAATACCTCATAAGGACTTTCATTCTTACTGTATTCCTTGCCTAGGCCCTGACCACGACGTTGCTAGTTGTCAGTTTTGTGCTAGATTTAACCAATGCACTAAGCGTCGGTACGATTTTGCATTTCACTATTTTGGCAGAAGATTTAACTATACAATGTCTGATAGCCATCCGACTACCAGAATTCACAAGAAGCGCAAGGAAAAGGACAGGCATCTGAGGTCCAAAACCGACGAGACTTCTAAGCCAGTGCTCAGTGAGGTGCCTTCGCAGCCCCTGACGACCACTACTTTAGACTCGCAGGCCGCTACCGACACCCATGTGGAGTCGACCAGGCCGCTGGAAGCTCGAGGTATTGGACCTTCGGAAACTATTCCCTCATATGGGTCCGGAGCCGCTGAGCAGGCATCTGCTTCTGATGGTGTTTTCAGACCTACTCAATTATATGTTAAAACAACTTCAGCTTCAGAGGCAAAGACTAAAGTAACTTTAAAGACAAACAAGTACAACAACCTCATGGACAGGCCTCCATGCCTAAAAAACAGATGCTCAAAATGGCCGAAGACCTAATTACTTTGATCAGGGATTCCCATCCCCCTCCTGATAAGAGGCCTAGGCAAGAGACAGAATATGAATCTTCAGATCAGGTTTCCATTTCATCTGATCAGGAATACTCTCTTCCTCCCTATGAGGATTCTGATGCTGAAGAATCAATCCCTTCAGCCTCTCCTCCTGAGGATTATTCTTTTGGGGAAACTTTACATACCATGAGGGAGCATTTCCACTGGGAGAGCGCCAAGATTATTCAGAATCTAAGAAAAGGCTCAGACTTCCTTTTACTACAACACAGGCCCCTAGCTATTCCACCTGTTAGACATTGTAGATTATGTATTTTGAGTCCAGTCTGACCCTGACTCCTTAACTCCAGCTCCTGTTAAGCCGGACAGGTACTACAGGGTTCCTGGCTCTCATAAATTTCTTTTCAAAAACCCTGCTGCTGACCCAGAAACTCTCTCTCAGGGTCCCAAAGGGGTCAAGGCTTCCACTGCAAAAAACCCTACTCCCTCTGACAGGGATTCTAGGGCACTGGACAGATGGGGGAAAAAAGATTTACACTTCTGCTACCCTGGCTATAAGGGCTTTAAATTGTCAGTTTCATAAGCTCAAATATCAGCAATATATTATGTCACTGCTTAAACAGAAAATGTTAAATTCTGAATGTGCAGAAAACAAAGAAATGCAGGACTTATTGCATGCCACTGAACAAGTTGGAAAGCATACTTTGCAATGTGGTTTTGATTCTCTGGAGGCCTCCTGCAGGGCCGCAGTTACGGGTTTGGTCATTAGGAGGCATGCTTGATTAAAGGAACAATCTACCTGATCATGTTAAAGCAAAATTATTAGATGCTCCATTACAGCATGATGCTTTGTTTGGTGTTAAAGCAGAAGAGGTGTTAAAGAAAATGGAGGACAAAGCTAAATCTATGCAAATGGTCAAGGATTTCTTACAGGTACAGCCACCAAGATTTAGCAGACACTAGCCTACAAAGAATTGGTCCTTTCCAGTGTCAGACCACAAAGGGGCAGATACAGATGCCCTAGAGGCAGATCCCAGCCCCAAGGTTTGTACAGGTCTAAACAATGGGGTGCTTCTACCTCCAAAACTGGAGAAGACCAATCACAGCCATACAGGAAACAGTCCCAATGACTTCCCCCTGCCTGCACCAAGCACTTAACTTCTGGCAGCACCTTTAGGGGGAAAACTAGCACTTTTTTCTCAAAATTGGCACATAACCCAGGACAAATGGATCTTAAACATAGTGTCACAAGGTTACAAGTTTCACTTCCATACCCTGCCAAGGGCAAATGGTTGGCCAGACCTGCCAAAACATCAATGGGCAGAGGCACAAAAGTCTCATCCCTCATGGACATGAGGGGCATTCAACAAGTACCAGAGCAACAGCAGGGACAAGGATTTTATTCGACTGTTCTTGGTACCCAGAAAGGACAAAGCCTGGAGACCAATACTGGACCTATCTATTCTAAACACATATCTGGATATTCCAAAATTCAAAATGTTGACTACAGCAGCTTCTGCCCATGTTGGGCAAGAAGGCTTGGCTTGTGACTTTAGATCTAAGAGGCATACCTGCATGTCCCATTCAGACAAACATGCAGAAGATACCTCATTCAAAGCTGGTTCAGTGCACTACCAATTCTCTGCACTGCCCTTTGGCTTATCTACTGCGCCCAGGGTCTTCACAAAGTGCCTGGCACAAGTAATTGCATTCTGCAGACAAAGGAATACAAATATATCCTTACTTGGATGACTTCCTCATTCAAGCAGAGAACAAGGACATTCTGCTACAGCATCTGGCGTTTGTAAAAACATTACTACCATGCCTAGGATACACAGTCAGTGAACAGAAATCAAAACTAGTACCCTTGAGATAATATTCCTGGGTGCAAGCTTAAATACAACTGCCCAGATGGCTTATCTCACGCCAAAGACAACTGACTACGTATTTCAAACTGTTGGCAACAAAGGCCCAGTTATCTGCAAGAAAAATTCTGCAGGCTTTGGGCTTCATGGCATCCTGCATTCTACTAATTCCATATGCAAGACTGCATATGAGGAAACTTCAGTGGTACCTAAAATGTGTTTGGACTCAACATTGCCACAGCCTGGAAACAATAGTTGCTCTCATTCCTTGCCTGCAACAGGAGTTTTGATGGTGGACAAAGGCCTGTCACTAGAACAAGGGACAGCCATTCACTCTACGCCCAACCACACAGACATTAACAACGGATACATCGGATTATGCCTGGGGAGCCCACATGGCAGGAAAATGTATTCAAGGCACATGGTCCGCAAACCAAATGCATCTACATATCAATCAAAAAGAGATGCTAGCTGTTCAAAATGCCCTGACAGCCTTCAAGGACTAACTTCATCTGGGACAACTACTGATAGACAGACAACACCACAGTGATGTGGTATATAAACAAGCAGGGAGGCACTCATTCTTACCCCCTTTGCAGACTAGCCATGACTTTGTGGCACACAGCATTGACTTACCAAGTACATCTGCAGGCACAGTTCCTGCCAGGAAGGATAGGTACTCTGGCAGAACTAAGCAGAAACCTCATGGATCCCCACGAGTGGAAATTGGATCCACAAGTCTTCAGCATGCTAACAAGGAAATGGGGATGCCTGGACATGGATCTATTTGCCTCACCTCACAACTGCCAACTAAAAAGATTCTGCACAAGGACTTATCACAGAGAAGCATGAAAAGTGGATGCCCTATCTTTCAGCTGGAAAAACTTAACAGTATATGCCTTTCCTACTCTGCCTCTCCTACCCAAGGTACTCCTAAAGGTCAGACAGGAGAAGCCAAAAATGATACTGATTGCCCCAGACTGGCTATGCCAGTACTGGTATCCAATCCTAAGGAACTTGTCTCAATGCCCAGCCTGGACCTTGCCTCAAGTGCCTTATCTACTGTCCCAGCAGAACAATCAAATCCTGCACAGCCAACTCGAGACCTTAAATCTGGCAGCATGGTGATAATGTAGTCATAAAAAAACACACCTCTCTCTAAAGCGGTGATGGATGTCATTTTGGAGGCCAGGAGGCCTAGTACTAGAAAATCCTATGCTGGAAAATGGAAGAGATTCTGTGCTTGGAACCCGGCACAAGGAATTGACACAGCTGTACCAAATATTCCTCAGATTTTGCAATACTTGACTGAGATGCTGGACAAAGGCCAATCCTTTTCATCTATAAAAATTCATGCCTCTGCCATTTCACCTCATTACAATACAGAGCCACCAATATTTTCTCATCCTTTATTAAGGCAGTACCTAAGAGGGCCCAAAAATTTAAGGCCTCCAAGGAGATCACCAATACCTGCATTGGACCTCAATTATGTCTTGGAAAAACTCACTCTGCCTCCTTTTGAGCCAGCCACTACAGCTGATATAAAGTTTTTATCTTGGAAAACAGCTCTGCTCCTAGCAATAACTTCTGCAAGACAAGTCTCAGAGCTACAGGCACTCATGGCTGTGGAACCTTTTATCATTTTTTTTATCCAGACAGGGTTTCTCTCAGGACAAACCCAACATTTATGCCTAAGGTAGTGTCCAGTGTGGCCCTTAACCAAACTATTCATCAGCCTACCTTTTATCCAAACCCACAGAATAAGGGGAAGAGAATTCTGCATTCTTTGGACATGCACAGACAGCTACACTTCTATTTGAACAGAACCAAAGCTTTCAGAAAGACAGAACAATTACTAGTGGCATATGCTGCAGGATCACAAGGAAAGGCTCTCTCAAAGCAGACTATTTAAAAGTGGATAAGGCCACTGCATTAGTTTCTACTATTCACAACATGGCAAGCCAGTACCTAAGGGCATTAGGCCACATTCAACCAGAACAGCAGCCACTTCAGCAGCCTTCCTCAGGGGAGTACCAGCCAAAGACATTTTAGAGCCTGCTACTTGGAGTTCGGTGCACATCTTCACAAAGCACTATCACTTACCACTCTACTCTAAATCCAGGGCAGGCTTTGCCACTGCAGTTCTGCAGGGCCTAATAGCCGCTCCTAATGCTTTTTAGCTCCAGCCTCCCAACCTTAGCTTTGGGATTCAACCCAATTGTAATGACTGCAACAGTGAAACACAAAGAACATAGTACATTTGTGTACACTTACCATAAATGTAGATGTTTGAGTGTATTCACTGTTGCAGTCCAGGGTACCCACCCGCCATCCCCCATTTCTTTGCTGGAACTTGTCTGTACTTCTCTATTCTATACAACCTGTGTGGTGTATTTGCTTGTAGATGAAGGCAAAATATATACTTTGGTGTATGCATGTTTTTTTGACATATTTTTAGCCTACCCTTTTGGGGGCACCTGACATCTGTGGCAAGAAAAACTGAAGAAAATGGTGTCTGCTGCATTTTTTACACCCCTGACGCACTGACGTCAGAGAAGAGGCAACAGCAACAGATGCCGGACCTAGACTTTGGAATTCAGGCCAAATGAGGGTAGCCTGCCAGCAGAATAACCCAATTGTAATGACTGCAAAAGTGAAAACACTCAACATCTACATTTATGGTAAGTGTACACAACTGTATTTTCTTCCCCTAGGTCAGTCTGTCTATGCCTTTCCTCCACTACCTCTCATCTCTGGGGTGATGCTCAAAATAAAGGAGGAAAAACCAAGGACAGTTCTTATAGGTCTAGACTGGCTTCACCTGCACTGGTACCCCTTGCTGCGTAGTCTGTCCCCTCTGCCACCTTGGCATCTCCCTCAGATTCCAAACCTCCTGACCCAGAGGGAAGGGGAATTCATACATCCCCAAATTGCAGACAATTTGGCAATTTGGCTTATTCCCTACCCTCCCGATCAATCTGCCAACCTCAGCAAACAGGTTCTAGATGTTATACGCGAGGCCAGACGCCTTGGCACTAGGAAGTCTTATGACAAATAGAAGAGGTTCTGCACCTGGATTCAGGCTAAGGGAGCCAATACGGCACAGCCCTCCCTCCCTCTTATGGTGGATTACTTATCTGACCTGCTACACAGTAGACTTTCTTTTTCCTCTCTCAAAATTCATGCCTCTGCTATCTCTGCTCATTTTCTCACTGAGCAGCCCCTTTTCTCACACCGTCTGATCAAACCGTTCCTAAGAGTGCCTAGCAACTTGAGGCCACCCAGAAGAGCACCAACCCCAGTTTTGGGACCTTAACTTTGGGTTGGAAAAGCTCCCCCCTTCGAACCTGCTTCTTCAGCAGAGCTAAAATTTCTTTCCTGGAAAACAGCTTTCCTTCTGGCAATCACTTCAGCCAGAAGGGCCTCCGAGCTGCAAGCACTCATGGTTGTTGAACCCTTCATTTTCCATGGTGACAGGTTATCCCTCAGGATTAACCCATCCTTCATGCCCAAGGTGGTGTCCAGTATGGCTCTCAACCAATCCGTTCATTTGCCCAGGTTTTTCCCTAGCCCACAGAACAAGGGTGAAAATGATCCTGCACTCTAGATGTGCACGGACAGCACAGATTCTATCTAGACAGGACTAAATCCTTCAGAGAAACTGATCAATTGCTGATTAGCTTTGCTGCAGGGGCAGAGGGCAAAGCCATCTCCAAACCATCTTCATATGGATAGCACACTGCATCCATTTATGCTACAGACAAGGAAAGCCTCCCCCCCCCCCCCAAGGAGGTCAGGACTCACTCCGCCAGTGCAGCCTCCATCTCTGCAGCTTTCCTCGGAGGAGTCCCCACCAGGGACATCTGGAGGCTGCCACCACCTGAACATCTGTTCACACCTTCAAGCCTTTCTTCTCCAAATCTAGGGCAGGGTTCGCCTCTGCAGTCTTGCAGGGCATCCTAGCCAGCCCTTAGTTTCCTTGACTGCCTCCACCCTTTTCCTCAGCTTTGGGAATCAACTCCGATGTGATGACTGCAACAGTGAAACATGAAGAACATAGTACAGTTCTGTACACTTACCATAAATGTAGATGTTCGAGTGTATTCACTGTTGCAGTCCTTGATGTTAAGTTGTCAATCTCGCCTTCATTCTTGCTTGATGGGTTCGGAGCCGAT
Organism: Protopterus annectens; assembly: GCF_019279795.1. Lineage (NCBI taxonomy): Eukaryota > Metazoa > Chordata > Ceratodontiformes > Protopteridae > Protopterus > Protopterus annectens. The sequence continues at coordinate 1,142,582,645 of NC_056744.1, forward strand.
CCTCGGCTCCGACTCGGCACTTGCTTTAGCTCGAGAACTCCTTTTACCAGCTCGAGGCAGCCCCATATCCCATGATGCAAGGCAGTAAGTATCCAGATCTCGTTTGCCGCTTCGCTTGGGAGGTCTTCTTTTTGCCAGCTCCTGGTAAGTTGTTTCACTTTGTGATTTTCAAGCCCCTTTTCAGTCAAAAACTAAATTTTTCATAGTTTAAATTTAATTTCTATCACTTGCTGACAGAAATTCCCTGTCTGTTTTAATTTTTTCTTAGTTATTCCCTATCCCATCCCCCCCCTGTTAGGGTGTGTGTGTTGGTGTTTTTTATACAATACCTTTTGGTATTTTGTGTAATTTAATTTATTTTGACTGGTGTGTGTGTGTATTGTGTCGGCACCATGTCAAAGGAGAGGGTTTCAGGTTTTAAGAAGTGTGACTCGTGCTGTCAGAAAATGTCTCTGACCGACGGTCACCCTTCTTGCCTGTATTGTCTGGGCCCTCTTCACCTGCAGGACTCCTGTGCTATTTGTCACTCCTTCAGCCAGAGAGTCCTGCAGGAGAGACATAACAAACTGGTTCTTAGGGGCCTTCTTAAGCCGGAGGGCTCTCCGGCTAAGTCGGCTCCACCGAAACCAGCAAGAGTTTCCAAGGCCCAGGCTTCTGTTTCTAAGCCTGCGGCCTCGGCTCCGACTCGTATTGAGTCGAGATCGGCTCCGGCTGGAGCCGATTCTGGCTTGACTAAGCCTTCGGCACCTATGGCTATCGGTGCCGAAACTGTATTGTCCACTTCTATGTCGGCTCCGATCGGCTCCGACACCCATGTGGCACAGGCATCGGTGTCGGCTCCGATCGGCTCCGACACAGTTACTTTGGTGGCTGTATCGGCTCCGGCTGGAGCCGATACATCGAGGCGTTCTGTCGGCTCCGAGAAGTCTGCGCCGACAGGATCTGTAGCGTCGGCTCCGATGGCTCGTTCCAGGAAGAGGTCGAGGTCTCCTTCCTTGGAGCCGATACTTTCGGCCCCGGCTTCACCTCTTCTATCGGAACGGAGCCATCGGAGCCGATCTTCAAGGTCATCCAGGTTGTCAGACCATGACCTAGAGAGAGTGGTCAGCAGATTGCTCAAGTCACAGGTACTGGCCCAAATGCTTCACAGTCCGTCTCAGCAGACGACTGTTGGTCCACACCCCGTTACAGTTCCTCCTTCAACTCTACCCCAGAGCTTGGAGTTGGAGTCTTCGGGCATGGTTACTGCTACGGCTGGAGGACGGATACCCCCTTCTGTTCCTTCAGCCTCTACTCTTATCTCCTCTTCCTTAGAGGGATTCGTGGTCGGGCTTCCATGGTCTCCTCCGAGGGGGTGAGTGGCATCGGACCCTTGTCCGAGCCCGCTCTTCCCCTTGGAGCCTCGGCCTTGGTGAGCTCGGCTCCGACATCTGCCTCGGATGCTTCCTTCGGTGGTCCCTGGAGTTCCTAGCTCTTCGGAGCGGGTTCTCTCGGACCTGCCTGGGAGGGGAGCATTCGAGGTGATGAAGAGTGTACTGTCCACTGGTATCAGTCAGCAGTCTCTTCCCGTAGCTCCTCCCTCTATTGTACCTGTTGACATCTCTGCCACTTCTCTTGCTACAGGACCCAGAGATCCTCCGCCTCAGGTTTCCCCATTGGGAATTTCCCCTCTTCGAGGATTCTCCTGATGTTTCGGGAGATCCTCCTAGGAAGAGGACTTGTAAGAGGAAGCATGTAGACTCCCGAGTCTGTCACGCCGGATACTGACTTTGATGAGTCAGAGGGATCCCCTAGATCCCCTCTGAGGATGTCTCCTTTTCAGACATCCTAGAACTTCTGAAACAGAGGGAAACTGGCCCACCAACAATCCCTCTGAGGATGAGTCAGTATACCTAGAGGCGTTTGGATCTCGGCCCTCCACCTCCTGGGTGTCTCCGCCTTCGACCCCTTATGCAGGTTATTGCACGAAGGCGTGGACAGCTCCTGACTCTGTAGAGCCAGTCCCTAGGAGGCCTTCTAAATTTATCACTGCCCCTAGTGACAAACAATTCCTTACCAAGGGTGTCCCGCTGATGCCATGGTGGTGGCTGCGGCCACCAAAAGGAACTTGCAGATCCTTCCGTGCCCGTCCATCCTCCTAATAAGGACTCTAGGACCATGGATAGGTATGCAAGCGGATGTTTTCCTCAGCGACCTTTGCTATGCTCGCTGAATTATCTTTGTCACTTCACCAGACTCCAGAGAGATATCCTGAAGGAGCTGGGAGAAGTAGTTCAGGATCCTACAGCTGCAGGGGCTCAAGAAAAGATTGCTTCGCAGCTAGTAACCCTCAATTCCATTGCTAACTCCTCCATGCGGCTAATATCTTATGCTGCGGATGGAGCGAGTAGAGCCGTAGGCACAGGTGTGGCTCTTAGACGCCAAGCCTGGATGCGGCTATGTGATTTTGCGGATCCCTTTAAGGCGTCCTTCACAAATTCTCCATTTGATGGGTCAGCTTTGTTTGGCCCTCAGGTGAAGGAGACCTTGACCAGGTGTGAGCAGGACGGCAAGACTCTTTCTGCTGTTGGAGTCCGTTTTTCCACCCCTTCTAGGCCTTATCCCAAGGGTCAGAAGGGTGGGAAGATGTGGTTCCGTAAATCCCAAGGAGTCACGCCGGATTCACGTGGTCAGTTTACCCCTAGAGGCAGAGGGGGTAACAACAACAGACGCCGCTCTAGAGGCAGAGGGGGTCCGAAGAACCAGGGAAACAGGGAGCCTCTCTCTGATAAGCCCTTTCAGCATCCCTGAGATGTTGCCCGGCTGTCCCTCCTTGGAGGCAGTCGGGGGAAGATTATCACTGTACCCAGAAGCCTGGCATTCCCTCACTCAAGACAGATGGGTACAGTCGATCATATCCAAGGGTTACATAATTCCTTTCGAGGAAAGTCCCTTCCCCTCAAGTTCCCTTCCAGATGTACCACCCGGTCTAAGGGACATTGCAGAGTTAGAAATCGCAAAACTACTGCAAAAAAGAGCCATTCAGCCAGTTACAATAGACCATTCAGAGCCCGGAATCTACTCAAGGTTCTTTTTGGTCCCCAAAAAGACGGGAGACTGGGGACCAATATTGGATCTCAGCAGACTCAACAAGTCTGTCAGGAAGACAAGATTCCGAATGGTCACTCTTCAGTCAATTCTGCCCTTCTTACAGAAGGACAACTGGATGTGCTCAATAGATCTTCAGGATGCGTACTATCACATCAAAATTCACAGACGCTCCAGGAGATTTCTCCGCTTTCGGCTGGGGTCCAGTCATTTCCAGTTCAGAGCCCTGCCCTTTGGTCTCACTACAGCCCCCAGAGTGTTCACCAAATGCATGGCAGTGGTCACGGCTCACCTGAGACGTCAAGGATTCCAGGTGTTTCCGTATCTCGACGACTGGCTCCTGTCAGCCACCACCAGGCATCAGCTTATACAAGCCAGGGATTACACAATAGACCTTTGTTCTCATTTGGGCATCTCAGTCAACTTGAAAAGTCATCCTTATCGCCCTGCCAGTCTATTACCTTCATAGGCAAACTTAAACACTGTTCGGATGTCAGCTACCCTTACAGAACAAAGAGTTTCAGACATTCAGACTCATGTCAGGATCATTCTGGCCAGCAAGAAAGTTCAGGCCAGAATGGTTCTAAAGGTATTAGGTCTCATGGCTGCGGCCATTACTCTTCTTCCCTGGCTCGATTCTACATGCACCTCCTTCAGTGGATGCTGTTCACACAGTGGTCATACCAGCAACTCCCAATGCGTCACCAGATTCTGGTGACACAAACATGCAAAGAACATCTTGCTTGGTGGATCACATCGTCTCAGGTTCACCAAGGCAGGTGCTTTGTACCTCCGTCCGCGATAGCCACTGTCACCACGGATGCCTCCCTGATCGGGTGGGGGGGTCATTATCAGGGTAGGATGGTTCATGGGACGTGGCAACCGTTCGAGTACCATCTGCACATAAATGTCCTGGAGATGAGAGCAGTGCTTTTAACGTTGCAAGCCCTCAACGACTTTCTTCCCGTAGGGACAATTGCAGTCCACACAGACAACATGTCTGTAGTTTGGTATATCAACAAACAGGGCGGAACCAAGTCCTACCCCTTGTGTCGAAGCTCAGACTATGGCAATGGGCGATCTCCTCTCATCGGTTTCTGGTAGCAACGCATATCCCTGGGAAAACCAACATTATAGCGGACAGATTGAGCAGAGCTATTCTCATGCCTCACGAGTGGTCTCTCAAGCAATCCATAGCGGAAGAGATTTTTCTGGAATGGGGTCGTCCATGTTGCGATCTTTTGCTACTCCCCAAAACAGCAAATGTCCAGACTTCTTCAGCCTCTTCCCTCTATCAGGCCATCCCCCCAGAGACGCTCTGACCCAGGATTGGCCCCAGGGACTTCTTTATGCCTTCCCTCCATTTCCTCTGATCCCTCAGGTGATCCAGAAAGCTACCGCTTTGAGAGCCAAATTGATTCTCATTGCCCCTTACTGGCCTCGACAAGTTTGGTTCCCGTTCCTCCATCATCACCTTTTGGTGCAGCCGTGGCATCTGGACCCAGTGCCAGATCTACTGATTCACCAATCCGGTCAGCTGCACCGGTCAATCCCTTCTCTCAACCTCACAGCATGGTTGCTCCACTTCCTTCCTTAGCCAGGCTTCCTTTGATCTCTAACCCAGTTAGAGATATCATAGTAGCTTCACTAAAATCCTCTACCAGGAGGATTTACACAAGCAAATGGAACGTTTCTCTTATTGGGCTAAGGCCCAAAATATTGATCCTTTACTGCCCCTGTTCAGGCAGTTCTGGACTTCTTAGCAGAGATTTTTCATGCAGGCTCCTCTTCTTCCACAGTCAGAGTTCAGTTGGCTGCTATTTCCAATTTTCATGTCGGGATAGCAGATCATAATATTATGTCCCATAGGCTCTGCAGGGCCTTCTTGAAAGGAATTTTCCTACTAAAGCCTCCAATCAGGAATCCTCCTCCTCAGTGGGATCTAAATTTAGTGCTGACATCCTTGATTCTTCCCCTTCGAGCCAGCTGTTTCTTGTTCCTAAAATATCTTTCTTGGAAAACGTTATTCCTAGTGGCTATTACATCTGCCAGGAGGGTGTCTGAACTTCATGCTCTTCGGTTCGACCCCTATTTGATTTTTCACAAAGACAGAGTATCTTTGAGAACTAATCCATCCTTTTTACCTAAGGTAGCTTCAAAAACAATCTGAATCAATCCATTGATCTCCTGTATTTTTCCTAACTATTCAGATAGAGCTGAACAAAAGCTACATTATCTTGACGTCCACCGTCAGCTTAGATATTATTTGGACAGAACAAAAAATTTAGAAAATCTGATCAACTTTTTGTTTCCTATGCGGATAATAAAAAAGGCCTTCCTGTTTCTAAAGTGACTTTGTCCAGATGGCTTTCTTCGGTCATCACTGAAATTTATACGATCAGGGGAAAACAGCTGTGCTCAAAACCTAAAGCACATTCAACTAGGAGTTTAGCTACTTCTAAAGCTTTTCAAGCTAGACTGCCTTTGGACACTATTTGTGCAGCGCCACTTGGGCCACTCCTCACACTTTTGTTTCCCATTACAAATTGGACTTGGCCTCCAGGGACAGAGCCAGTTTTGGCTCTACAGTCCTCAAGAGTTTGTTCCATTGAGCCACCCAGGATAGAGGTGCTAGGACGCGGTCCCATCAAGCAAGAATGAAGGCGAGATTGACAACTTAACATTAAGAAGTTATGTACCTACCATAACGTTCCATGTTAGTTGTCTTCTCGCCTTCTTTCTTCGACCCTCCCTCCTTCCCCTGGCCTGGACAGACCTTGTATAAGAAACTATTATGCTAAAGACCATTCAGACCTGGTCCTTTTTCCATCTGTAAGTTTCTTCTTCCTTTGGGAAGTATTTTATGCTTGGTGTTATTGCCCTTTGTCAACAAACGAGATCTGGGTACTTACTGCCTTGCATCATGGGATATGGGGCTGCCTCGAGCTGGTAAAAGGAGTTCTCGAGCTAAAGCAAGTGCCGAGTCGGAGCCGAGGATCGGCTCCGAACCCATCAAGCAAGAAAGAAGGCGAGAGAAGACAACTAACATGGAACGTTATGGTAGGTACATAACTTCTTATTTCCCTCCCTCCCCCTCTTCTTCTCATTTCTTACAAGGGACATATTGGTATTTATTTTCTACTGGTGAGGTTCTTCCACCAGAGCCTGACTCCCACTTGGGGGCTCCTGACCAGGTTTGGGGGGGGGGGGGCTGATGTAATGGCATCGGCTGCCTTACTTATACTACTGGCGACCCGACATCATTCCTGAAGCGACAGCAACTGACTCAGAAATACTAAGTCTCTGGTATTTTGGCTGGCTGAGGGCTACCCTGGCAGGATAGCCCAAATGTGATGACTGCAAGAGCGAATACACTCTAACATCTACATTTATGGTAAGTGTACACAACTGTACTTTCTCCATGGGATATTGCAATTGTTTGCAGGCCCTGACTGGCTCTTCCTTTGAACCTGCTGCTAATGTTGGCCTGAAGTTTCTATAATGGAAAAACTCTTTTGCCAAGAGGATTTCTGAGCTACACAATTTACATCAAAACCCCACACTTAATTTTTCTTAAATACAGTGCGTCTGAGAATCAGCCCTTTTCTGCCCAAGGTGGCTGTTGAATCATCTGTCTGTCCACAAATCTTCCACTTTTCTTCCCAAATTTCTCAATGTACAGTTTATTTACTGGACATTAAGCAGTTACGTTTTTATCTACCTCAGACAAAACCCTTTAGAAAATCTAAGTTTGTGTTCACTGTAAATTGGGAAAAATCAGTACCCAAGGTCATGCTGTCATGGTGGTTAACTCCTTGCATTTAATTTGTTTACCAAAAGAGGAGAATCCCTCCCTCTGCATCCCCAAAAGCTCGTTTTACCAGATCAGTGGCCCCATTTACAGTCTTTCTCGAGTGTTTCGTGTTGCAAGTACCTGGTCCACTGTTTATATCTTCATATTTCATTGCAAATTAGATATGCAGCCAAGGTCTAGCATCCTTTGTTCCTCTGTGCTCTGGAATATCTTTCCATATGGCCTGCCAGGTATAAAAGTAGCTGGCGACTGTGTCCCACCCTTTAAGGAATAGATGGAAAAGACATAATTCGGTATAAAAGTTACGTTCTCACCATAATGGTAGATCTGTGTGTTTCTGTCCTTTCTTCAACTGTCTTCCCACCACCACCCCATCATTATAGAAGTGTAATTTGTATACAGTATACTTTCTGACATGGATCTAGCAGATCTTGCTCCTGAAGCTGCTATCTTTGTGTCTGTCAATCCATGCAGGTTGATGTTTAAGCCAGCTGAAGTCTTAGGTTACCCCTACCTACATTTAAAAATTTCCAGTGCTTTTTTTTTTGGTGGGCAAATCTGATCTGTGGTAGTTTGCTTATCTCACAGGGATTACTGGTAGTGGTAGGAGCCTGAGCATTGGATCCAAAGCTGGGAGGCAGCAGTAGCAAGATCCGGTATTGCATCGGAGACCCATCATTTGAGTAAAGGATGGAAATGGACAACACACACATGGTGAGTACATACATTTTAGATGTCCTTTTCACCTGCTGCAGTATTCTTCACTTGAGGGATATCCCCACCAGGTGGTGCACCAAACATCAGCCAGTATACAAAAGACTTCACTACTGCAGGGTACTTGGTATGTCTAGCGTAGGCTGCAGTTGTACATAGGCTGTAAAACGGATATAGGCACGTACCATCCTCAGAACTGTTCTGCTGCCAGTCAAAAAGCCAGCCACCAAACTTCAGTCTTGCAGAGTTTCCAGCATTTTGTCATTTTCTCAGATAAGTTCCCCTTTGGGGAATTTTTTCTTTTTTTTTTTTTTTTATGTCATCCAGGAAGGGCAAGAGCCAGTGTGGAAGACCAATTCCACGAGGACAGCCATAGCCAGTGTCTCTTCGTGTAGTATTTGCCAATCATTTGTTCCAAAGATCCTTAAAGCAGGCTTAATTCATTAGCTTTGTATTTGGAAAACCAACGCTTAAAACTTTAAATGTATGGAGGGTGTCCTGGGTCTGATACTGAGCCACTGAACCATAAGGCTAAAAACGCTAGGCCCTGCGCATTTGACTTCACCTTTGCCATCAGACGTCTCTCCCAAGACGTTCATTGACCCGGAGGCAAGTGGGATCTCTGGCTTGGAGTCACAGACCAAAACCCATTTCTGAGGTCACCTTGCCTTCAGCTGTGAGCACTTTGCTAATGGTTGAGCAAACGTCAGACTTTGCTGTCGAGGGGGAACCGAAGCTTGCATGTGTTGAGGTCCTTGGATTAGCTCGCAGCTCTGCATCTGAAGTGTGGGAGTCTGAGCCATCCAATGCTAGGCCAATGCCTGGTCCTCCAACCTTTAAAAAATACTGTCTCCAGCTAAGAAAAAGCAAAACGCAACATTTATCCACTACTAAACAGGCCCCTTCTGAATGGCAGGCCTTTTCCTAAAATATTTTCCAGGCCTTCATGGCCCTTAAACAGACTTCAGCTGTCCCCAGGCCCTCAATCCTCCCAGAAAAGGGTTGGGGTCCTGAATCATCAGAGGATTCCTCTTCTGAAAAGGAGAAATCATTGGACTGTTCAACCCAGATACCCTCTCCTTTAGAGTATGCATCACTTGAAGAGGAGACTGCAGGGACAGAGTTCCCCATGAAAGAAATTTCCTTTGGGGAAGCTATCTTGAAAATGGGGGAGAACTTCAAATGGGATACCACCCAAATTTCAGATGTACAAAATAAAATGCTACAAATGGGTTTGCCTAGCTCTTCTATGGTTCCACCTGTTCAGCATTTTTGGATGCATTTAACAATGCTTCTCAAAATCCAGATTCTCAAGCCCCAGTCCCTAAGAAGCCTAATCATTTTTACAAAGTCCCTGAGGACTGTAATTTTCTTTTCAGATGCCCTGTAGCAGACCCAGCAGATCTTGTTGCAGTCATTGCATTTGGGTAATTTGCTGGCAGGTTGCCCTCAGTCGGCCTGAATTCCTAAGTCTTGGGTCCTGCGTCAGTTGCTGTCTCCTCTTCCATGACATCAGGTCATCAGGGGTATAAAACAAGCAGCCGACGCCATTTCCTTTAGTCTTTCTTGCCGCGTGGTGCCCGAAGCAGAAGCAGTCCGCAAGTGCCGGTCGGCCGACTCCTGAGATTTTCGTGTTCAAATTTCACATCCGAAGTCTTCACTAAAAGCTAAGTACCCCGTTGGGGAAACTTTTCTTGCTCCAGACCAATGTCAGAAAAAGTTAATTGTATTTCTTGTGGGAAGCAAATACCTCATAAGGATTTTCATTCTTACTGTATTCCTTCCCTAGGCCCTGATCACAACGTTTCTGGTTGTCGGTTTTGTGCTAGATTTAACCAACGCACTATTAAGCATTGGTATGATTTTGCTTTCAACTATTTTGGATGCCGGTTTAATTATCCAGAAATGTCTGATAGCCATCCGGCTACCGGAGTTCACAAAAAATGCAAAGAAAAGGAAAGAGGAGACAGAGGCCCAAAACCGATGAAGCTTCTCCTAAGCCAGTTTGCCGGTCCTCAGTGAGGCGCTTTTGCAGCCCCTGATGCCTGCTACTTTAGAGTCACAGGCCACTACTGACTCCCATGTGGAGCCGACCATGCCGCTGGAAACCCAGGATATTGGAGCCTCAGATATTATCCCTTCAGATGGGTCCAGAGCCGCTGAGCAGGCACTGGCTTCTGAGGGTGTATTCAGACCTAAACATCTTTACATCAATCCGACTTCAGCTTCAAAGGCAAAGACTAAAGCACCTTCCAAAGTAAAGTAACTCAAGAGCCACGTGGTCAGGCCTCTATGCCCAAAAAACAGATGCTTAAAATGGCCGAAGACTTGATTACCTTGATCAGGGGTTCCCATCCCCTCCTGATAAGAAGCCTAGGCAAGAGACTGATTTATGAATCTTCAGATCAGGTTTCCATTTCTTCTGATTCCTCTTCTGATCAGGAATACCCCCCCCCCCCCAATGAGGATTCTGATGCTGAAGAATCTATACCTTCAGCTTCTCCTCCAAAGGACTATTCTTTTGGTGAAACCTTACATACCATGAGGGAGCATTTCTACTGGGAGAGCAAATATTTTTCAGAATATAAAAAGAGGCTCAGGGATTTCCTTTTACTACCTCAACACAAGCCACTAGCCATCCCACCTGTTAGATATTGTAGATTTGTTTTCTGAGTCTAGTCTTACCCCCTGACTCCTTACCTCCAGCTCCTGTTAAGCCTGACCGATATTACAGGGTTCCTGACTCATAAATTCCTTTTTAAAAGCCCTGCTGCAGACCCAGAAACTATTTCTCAGGGTCCCAGAGGAGTTAAGGCTTCTGCTGCAAAAAACCCTACCCCCTCTGACAGAGATTCTAGGGCACCGGATAGATGGGGCAAAAAGGTTTACACATCTGCTACCTTGGCTGTAAGGGCCTTAAACTGTCAGTTTCATATGTTCAAATATCAGCAACATGTCATGGCATTGCTTAAACAGAAAATGTTAAACTCTGACTGTGCAGAAAACAAGGAAATGCAGGATTTATTGCATGCAGCTGAACAAGTTGGAAAGCATACTTTGCAATGTGGTTTTGATTCTATAGAGGCCTCCTGCAGGGCCGCAGTTACAGGTTCTGTAATTAGGAGGCATGCTTGGTTAAAGGAACAAAATCTGCCTGATCATGTTAGTTAAATTATTAGATGCACCTTTACAGCATGATACTTTGGTGTTAAGGCAGAAGAGGTGTTAAAGAAAATGGAGGACAAAGCTAAATCTATGCAAACGGTCAAATATTTTTTTACAAGTACAGCCACCTAAGTTTAGTAGACACTGGCCTATAAAGAATTGGTCCTTTCCTGTGTCAGACAGACCTCAAAGGGGCAGATCCAGATGCCCTGGAGGCAGACCCCAGGCGCAGGGTTCATATCGCTCAAAGCAATGGGGGGCTTCTACCTCCAAAGTTGGAGAAGACAAATCACAACCATACAGGAAACAGTCCCAATGACTTTCCCCTGCCTGCATCAAGCACTTATCTCCTGGCAGCACCCTTAGGGGGAAAATTAGCACTTTTTTCTCAAAATTGGCGCATTATAACCCAGGACAAGTGGGTCTTGAATATCGTGTCACAAGGCTACAAGTTCCATTTCCATACCCTGCCAAAGGCAAATGGCTGGCCAGATCTGCCAAAAAATCAATGGGCAGCGGCACAAACAAGTCTCATCCCTCATGGATATGGGGGCCATTCAACAAGTACCAGAGCAAGAACAGGGACAAGGATTTTACTCAACTGTTCTTGGTACCCAGAAAGGACAAGGCCTGGAGGCCAATACTGGACCTATTTTGAACACATTCCTGGATATGCCAAAATTCAAGATGTTGACTTTGCAGCAGCTTCTGCCCATGCTGGGCAAGAACGCTTGGCTTGTGACTTTAGACCTTGAAGAGGCATACCTGCATGTCCCAATCAGACATATGCAGAAGATACCTCAGATTCAAGGCATTACCAATTCTCTGCACTGCCCTTTGGCTTATCTACTGCACCCAGGGTCTTTACAAAGTGCCTGGCACCAGTAATTGCATTCTGCAGACAGAGGAATACAAATATATCCTTACTTGGATGACTGTCTAATTCAAGCAGAGAACAAGGACATTCTTCTACAGCATCTGGCATTTGTTAAGACTTCTAACATGCCCTAGGGTACACAGTCAAATGAAAAGAAATCAAAACTAGTACCCTCTCAAGAGAATATTCCTGGGTGCAAGCTTAAATGCAACTGCCCAGATGGCTTATCTCACGCCAGGCAAACAAAGGTAACTGACCACCTATTTCAAAATTTTGGCAGCAAAGGCCCAGTTATATGCAAGAAAAATTCTGCAGGCTTTGGCCTTCATGGCATCCTGTATCCTACTAATTCCATATGCAAGACTGCATATGAGGAAACTTCAGTGGTACCTAAAAAGTGTTTCGACCCAACATTGCCACAGCCTGGAAACTATGATTACTCTCATTCACTGCCTGCAACAGGAGTTTCGATGGTGGGCAAAGGCTTGTCACCAAAACAAAGGACAGTCATTCACATTACCCCCAGCCAGGCAGACACAACAGATGCATCAGATTATGCCTGGGGGGCCCACATGGCAGGAAGATGCATTCAGGGCACATGGACCTCAAACCAAATGCATCTACATATCAATCAAAAAGAGATGTTAGCAGTTCAAAATGCCCTGACAGACTTAAAGGACCTACTTCATCCAGACAACTACTGATAAAGACGGACAACACCACTGTCATATGGTATATAAACGAGAGGGGCACACATTCTTACCCTCTTTGCAGACTAGCCATGTCTTTGTGGGACTCTGCATTGACTTTCCAAGTACATCTGCAGGCACAATTCCTGCCAGGAAGGAAAAATACACTGGCAGATGAACTAAACAGAAACCTCATGGATCCCCACGAGTGGCACCTGGATCCACAAGTCTTCAGTATAAGGAAATGGGGATGCCCGGACATAGATCTATTTGCCTCCCCTCAACTACCAACTAAAAAGATTCTGCACAAGGATTTATCACAGACGTTCATGGAAAGTGGATGCCCTCTCATCTGGAAAAACCTATCCGTATATGCATTTCCCCCTCTGCCTCTCCTCTCCAAGGTACTTCTAAAGGTCAGACAGGAGAAGCCAAAGATGATACTGATTGCCCCAGACTGGCCCCGCCAGTACTGGTAACCAATATTACGGAGCTTGTCTCAATGCTCAGCTTTGACCTTACCTCAAATACCTCATCTACTGTCCCAGCAAAACAGTCAGATCCTGTACAGCCAACTCAGAATTTAAACCTGACAGCATGGCGAATAATGTAATCATACAAAACACACCTCTCAGTAAAGCTGTAATGGATGTCATTTTGGAAGCCAGAAGGCCTAGTACTAGAAAATCTTATGCTGGAAAATGGAAGAGATTCTGTGCTTGGAACCAGGCACAAGGAACTGATACAGCAGTGCCAAATATTCCACCGATTTTGCAATACGTTACTGAGATGCTGGACAAACGCCTATCTTTTTCATCTATTAAAATTCATGCCTCTGCCATTTTGGCTCATTACAATGTAGAGCCACCAATCTTTTCTCATCCCTTATTAAAGCAGTACCTCAGAGGAGCCAAAAATTTAAGACCTCCAAGGAGATCACCAATGCCTGCATGGGACCTCAACTATGTCTTGGAAAAACTCACCCTGCCTCCTTTTGAGCCAGCTGCTACTGCCAATATAAAGTTTTTATCTTAGAAAACAGCTCTTCTCCTAGCAATAACTTCTGCAAGATGAGTTTCAGAGCTACAGGCACTCATGGCTGTGGAACCTTTTATCATATTTTATCCAGACAGGGTCTCTGAGGACAAACCCAACCTTTATGCCTAAGGTGGTGTCCAGTGTGGCTCTCAACCAAACTATTCACCTGCCAACCTTTTATCCAAATCCACAAAAGAAGGGGGAGAGAATTCTGCATTCTTTGGACATACACAGCTTAGATTCTACTTGGACAGAACTAAAGTTTTCAGAAAGACACAGCAATTACTAGTGGCATATGCTGCAAGTTCACAAGGAAAGGCGATCTCAAGGCAAACTGTTTCAAAGTGGATAGGCCACTGCATTCGTTTCTGCTATGTACTCCATGGCAAGCCAGTACCTAAGGGCATTAGTCCACACTCAACCAGAGTTGCAGCCACTTCAGCAGCCTTTTTCAGGGGAGTACCTACCAAGGACATTTTAGAGGCTGCTACTTGGAGTTCAGTGCACACCTTTACAAAGCACTATCATCTGCCATTCTACTCTAAATCTAGGGCAGGCTTTGCCACTGCAGTTCTGCAGGGCCTCATAGCCGCTCCTAATGCTGTTTAGCTCCAGCCTCCCAACCTTAGCTTTGGGACTCTACCCAAATGTAATGACTGCAACAGTGAAACACGAAGAACATAGTACAGTTGTGTACACTTACCATAAATGTAGATTTTCGAGTGTATTCACTGTTGCAGTCCAGGTTACCCCCCCCCCCTTTTTTTCTGATGGATCCTATCTTTCCTTCTCTGATTTATACAACCTATGTGGTGTATTTGCTTGTAGATGAAGGTAAAATTTGTTTTGATGCATGTATATATAGTTTATATATATATATTTTTTGCTACCCTTTTGGGGGCACCTGACATCTGGGGCAAGAAAATCTAAAGGAAATGGCATCAGCTGCTTGTTTTATACCCCTCACGACCTGACGTCATAGGAGACTGCAACCAACACAGGACCTAAGACTTTGGAATTCAGGCCGACTGAGGGCGACCTGCCAGCAGATTACCCAAATGTAATGACTGCAACAGTGAATACACTCTAACTTCTACATTTATGATAAGTGTACACAACTGTACTTTCTAGGTTGCTACTGCCAAGCCTTCTGGGATGCTCCCTTCTACCTTCTGTTGCCTTCAGGCAAGGAAAGTAGAACTTTAAATACCAGGTTAAAAAAATAACCTACACCTCAGCAACTTTAACTTTCGGGGCTGTAAACCACCAGACTTGCATGACTAAATATTCTCTAGAATTATTGTCACAGGCTACTGCTGCCGTTTCAGACCTCCCTGAGTCGGAAGGAAAAAACTTAGCCTTGTCTCAGTTGGGAGCTTCAAGTAGCCAAACATTCCATAAAATGCAACTGTGATGCTACTGAGGCCTGTGCTAGGGCAGTTGCGAATGGGTCTCTGCTCATGTCTTCCTGGCTCAGACTTAAACCACTTCAGGATGATTTCAAATTCAAACTCATCGATGCCCCTCAAGTAACTCTTCCCTGTTTGGCCCTGCTACTGCGTCACTTTTCAAGTCCCTACAATAAAAGACCAAGGAACTAAAGTAGTTAAAACATCTTAGATATTATGTAGTCCAATCTCGCCTACATTCTTACCCGTGGGTTCGGAGCCGAACCTCTGCTCCGACTCAGCCATACTCTAGCTCAGTCTTTCAATTGGCTGGGCTAAGAGGTATCCCATGCTGCACTGCTCCCTTTCCCCAGATCTCGTTTGCTGCTCGTATAGCTCAGACATGGTTTCGCTCTTGGCTTTGGCTAAGTAACTTTTTGTCTTCCTGACTAAAATTTTGATCCAAAAGCTATTTTCATAGCTAGGTGTGTGTTTCTTTGTGGAAGCGTTTTTTTTTTTTTTTGTGACCTTTGTGGCATTTGTCTACTTTTGTCTGGTATCCCGTCAGCTATCTCCCAGTGGGCTAGGCCCATTTTAGAGGACCTAGTCCTCCCTTGGTTATCTTTTTTTTTTTTTTTATTTCTGATGGCCCCCCAGAGTTTTTGCTGAGGAGCCACCCAGAAAAAGAACGTGCAGGAGGAAGCACATAGACTCCCAGGAAGAGTCTCTCATGTCGGACACCGACCTCGAGGAATCAGAGGGGTCCCCCAAGTCATCCTCTGAGGATATCTTTCTCTGATATCCTAGAGATCTTGAAACAGAGAGGCGACTGGCCCTCTAAACCCCCCTCCGAGGAGGAGTCTGTTTTCCTGAAGGCCTTTGGGGCTCAGCCCTCCGCCTCTTGGGCCTCTCCACCCTTCGAACTCCTGGATCTAGTTTGGAGGGTGTGGGAAACCCCTGACACTGTGGAACCAGTCCCCAAGAGACTCAACAAATTTCTGTCCGCCCCCTCTGACAAAGTTTCTCACGAAGGGCATTCCAGTAGATGCCATGGTGGTGGCAGCGGCCACCAAGAAGGAACTGGCTAAGACTTCATCTACTGTCCATCCCCCTAACAAGGAGTCTAGGACCCTGAACCAGTATGGGAAGCGTATGATCGTGTTTCCCTGTTGCAGTCATTACACTTGGGTTATCCTGCTGGCAGGCTACCCGCAGTCAGCCTGAATTCCAAAGTCTAGGTCCGGTGTCGGTTGCTGTCGCCTCTTCCCTGACGTCAGTGCGCCAGGAGTATAAAAGATGCAGCAGACACCATTTTCTTCAGTCTTTCTTGCCGCGCAGTTCCCGAAGCTAAAGCAGTTCGCAAGTGCCGGTCGGCCGACTCCTGAGATTTTCAAAAATGAATTTCAGATCCGAAGTCTTCATTAAAGCTAAGTAACCCCGTTGGGGAAACTTTTTCTTGTTCCAGTCCAATGTCAGAAAAAGTTAACGATTGTATTTCTTGGGGGAAGTAAATACCTCATAAGGATTTTCATTCTTACTGTATTCCTTGCCTAGGCCCTGATCACAACGTTGCTAGCTGTTGGTTTTGTGCTAGATTTAACCAACGCACTAAGCGTCTGTACGATTTTGCTTTTCATTACTTTGGCCGAAGATTCAATTATATAATGCTGTCGGAACAGCCGACGACCGGAGTATATAAAAAGCGCAAGGAAAAAGACAGGCATCCGAGGTCCGAAACGGACAATGAGGCTTCCGCTAAGCCAGTCGCCAGTTCTCAGGCTTTTTCGCAGCTTCTGGCGCCTGCTACCTCAGAGCCACAGGCTGCCTCTGACTCCCACGTGGAGCCAGCTAGGCCTCTGGATACTCAAGGTATTGGACATTCGGAAAATATTCCCTCAGATGTGTCCGGAGCCGCTGAGCAGGCATCTGCTTCTGAGGGTGTTTTCAGACCTACACAGTTGTATGTTAAGCCTACTTCAGCTTCCAAAGCAAAAACTAAAGCAGTTCTAAAGACAAAGAAATAAGTACAGCATTCTCCTGGACATACTGCCATGCCTAAAAAGCAGATGCTCAAAATGGCCGAAGACCTAATTACCTTGATCAGGGGTTCCCATCCCCCTCATGACAAGAGGCCTAGGCAATAGACAGAATATGAATTTTCAGATCAGGTTTCCATTTCCTCTGACTCCTCTCTTGAACAGGAATACTCTCTTCCTCCTTATGAGGATTCTGATGCTGAAGAATCTATCCCTTCAACCTCACTGCCTGAGGATTATTCATTTGGGGAAACTCTGCATACCATGAGGGAGCACTTCCACTGGGAGAGCCAAGACGACTCAGAATCTAAGAAAAGGCTTAGAGATTTCCTTTTACTACCTCAGCACAGGCCTTTGGCTATTCCGCCTGTGTTAGACATTGTAGATGTATTTTCAGAGTCTGGACTTTCTCCTGACTCTACCTCCTGCCCCTGTTAAACCAGACAGATACTACAGGGTTCCAGATTCACATAAATTTATTTATAAAAACCCTGCTGCTGACCCAGAAACTATTTCTCAGGGTCCCAAAGGGGTCAAGGCTTCTACTGCAAAAAACCCTGCCCCCTCTGACAGAGATTCGAGGTCACTAGACAGATGGGGGAAAAAAGGTTTACACTTCTGCTACTTTGGCTGTGAGGGCTTTAAATTGTCAATTTCATATGCTTAAATATCAGCAATACTTAATGTCACTGTTAAAACAGAAAATGTCAAATTCTGATTGTGCAGAAAATAAGGAAATGCAGGTTTTATTGCATGCAACTGAACAAGTGGGAAAAGCATACATTGCAATGTAGTTTTGATTATCTGGAGGCCTCTTGCAGGGCTGCAGTTACGGGTTCTGTCATTAGGAGGCATGCTTGGATAAAGGAACAGAATCTGCCTGATCATGTTAAAGCAAAATTACTAGATGCTCCATTACAGCATACCTTATTTGGTGTTAAAGCAGAGGAGGTGTTGAAGAAAATGGAGGACAAAGCAAAATCTATGCAAACAGTAAAGGATTTCTTACAGGTACAGCCACCCAGATTTAGCAGGAACTGGCCTACTAAGAATTGGTCCTTTCCAGTGTTAGACAGGCCACAAAGAGGCAGATACAGACTCCCCAGAGGCAGATCCCAGCCCCAGGGCTCATACAGGCCTAAACAGTGGGGCGCTTCTACCTCCAAAAGTGGAGAAGACAAATCACAGCCATACAAGAAACCGGTCCCAATGACTTTCCTCTGCCAGCACCAGACACTTGTCTTTTGGCAGCCCCCTTAGGGGGAAAACTAGCACTTTTTACTCAAAATTGGCACATGATCATCCATGACAAATGGGTCTTGAATATAGTGTCCCAGGGCTACAGGTTCCACTTTCACACCCTGCCAAGGGCAAAAGGTATGCCAGACCTGCCACACAATCAAAGGGCAGAGGCACAAAAACAAGTTTCATCCCTCATGGACATGAGGGCCATTCAGCAAGTACCACAGCAAGAGCAGGGGCAAGGATTTTACTCAAGACTTTTCTTGGTACCCAGAAAAGACAAAGCTTGGAGACCAGTACTGGACCTGTCTATTCTAAGTACATTTCTGGACGTTCCAAAATTCAAAATGTGGCCTCTACAGCAGCTTCTGCCCATGCTGGGCAAGAAGGCTTGGCTTGTAAGTTTAGACCTAAAAGAGGCATACCTGCATATTCCAATCAGACAATCTTGCATACGATACCTCAGATTCATAGCTGGCTCAATGCGCTACCAATTCTCTGCACTGCCCTTTGGCTTATCTACTGCGCCCAGGGTCTTCACAATATGCCTGGCACCAGTAATTGCATTTTGCAGACAGAGGAATTCAAATATATCCTTACTTGGACGATTGCTTTGTTCAAGCAGGGAACAAGGACATTCTACTAAAGCATCTGGCGTTTGCAAAAAGATTACTAATTTGCCTAGGGTACACAGTAAACGAAAAGAAATCAAAACTAGTACCCTCTCAGGAGATAATATTCCTGGGTGCAAGCTTAAATACAACTGCCCAGATGGCTTATCTCATGCCAGACAGACAACTGAATTCTTTCTTCGAAATGTTGGCAACAAAGACCCAGTTATCTGCAAGAAAAATTCTGCAGGCTTTGGGATTCATGGCATCCTGCATTCTGCTAATTCCATATGCCAGACTGCATATGCGGAAACTACAATGGTATCTAAAAAGTGTTTGGACTCAACATCGTCACAGCCTGGAAACATTAATTACCCTCATTCCTTGCCCGCAACAGGAGTTTTGATGGTGGGCACTGGCCTGTCACCACAACAAGGACAGCCATTCACCCTACCCACAGCCAGGCAGTCTATAACAGATGCATCAGATTATGCCTGGGGGGCCCACATGGCAGGAAAATGTATTCAGGGCACATGGCCCACAAGCCAAAGGCATCTTCATATCAATCAAAAAGTGATGCTAGCTGTTCAGAATGCCCTGACAGCTTTCAAGGATCTACTCCATCCAGGACAACTACTGATAAGGATGGACAATACTACAAACAGGGAGGCACTCATTCCTACCCCCTCTGCAGACAAATGACTTTGTGGGACACAGCATTGACTTATCAAGTACACCTGCAAGCACAATTCCTGCCAGGAAAGAAAAATACTCTGGCAGATGAACTAAGCAGAAACCTTACGGATCCCCACGAGTGGAAACTGGATCCACAAGACTTCAGCATGATCATAAAGAAATGGGGATGCCCAGACGTAGATCTATTTGCCTCCCCTCACAACTGCCAACTACAGAGATTCTGCAGAAGACGTATCACAAGCAAGCATGGAAAGTGGATGTTCTATCATTCAGCTGGAAAACCCTAACAGTATATGCCTTTCCTCCTCTGCCACTCCTCCCTAAGGTACTCCTAAAAGTCAGACAGAAGCCAAAAATGATTCTGCTGGTCTCAAAGCCCAGCCTGGATATTGCCTCAAATTCCTCATTTACTGACCCACTGAAACAATCGGATCCTGCTGAGCCAACTCAGAACCCTAAATCTGGCAGCATGGCAGATAATATAGCCATTCAGAGCACACCTCTCTCAAAAGCAGTGATGGATGTTATATTGGAGGCCTAGTACCAGAAAATCTTATGCAGAAAAATGAAAAGATTCTGTGCTTGGAACCAGGCACAAGGAATTGACACGTTTGTACCAAATATTCCTCAGATTTTACAATACCTAACTGAGATGCTGGACAAAGGCCTATCCTTTCCATCAATTAAAATCCATGCCTCTGCTATTTCAGCTCATTACAATACGGAACCACCAATTTTTTCATATCCGTTGCTAAGACAGCCCCTCAGAGGGGCCAAAAACATAAGACCCCCAAGGAGAGCACCAATACCTGCATGGGACCTCAATTATGTCTTGGAAAAACTCACACTGCCACCTTTTGAGCCAGCTAACACAGCTGAAATAAAGTTCTTATCTTGGAAAACGGCTCTGCTCCTAGCAATAACCTCTGCAAGACGAGTCTGAGTTACAGGCACTCATGGCTGTGGAACCTTTTATCATTTTCCATCCAGACAGGGTTTCTCTGAGGACTAACTCGACATTTATGCCTAAGGTAATGTCCAGTGTGGCCCTTAACCAAACCATTCATTTGCCTACTTTTTATCCAAACCCACAGAATAAGGGTGAGAGACTCCTGCATTCTTTGGACATGCACAGACAGCTACGCTTCTATTTGGACAAAACTAAAGCTTTCAGAAAGACTGAGCAACTCTTAGCCTTTCCTTGTGATCCTGCAGCATATGCTACTATCTCAAAGCAGACTATTTCAAAATGGATAGGCCACTGCATTCGTTTCTGCTATTCACAACATGGCTAATCGGTGCCTAATGGCATTAGGCCTCAGTCTGCCAGAGCAGCAGCCACTTCAGCAGCCTTTCTCAGAGGAGTACCAACTAAAGATATTTTAGAGGCTGCAACTTGGGAGTTCAGTGCACACTTTTACCAAGCACTACCACTTACCTCTCTACTCTAAATCCAGAGCAGACTTTGCCTCTGCAGTTCTGCAGGGCCTTGTAGCTTCTCCTAATCCTATTTAGACCCAGTCACCCAACCTCAGATTTGGGATTCAACCCAAGTGTAATGACTACAACAGTGAAACACGATGACAATAGTACAGTTGTGTACCTACCATAAATGTAGATGTTAGTGTATTCACGTTGCAGTCCAGGTTACCCACCCACCATCCCCATTTTCTTTGTTGGGACTTGTCTATACTTCTCTATCCTATACAACCTATGTGGTGTATTTGCTTGTAGATGAAGAAAATGTTTATTTTTGTGCATGCATACTTATTGGCATAAATTTCAGCCTACCAGTTTGGGGACACCTGACATCTGGGGCAAGAAAAACTGAAGAAAATGGCGTCTGCTGCATCTTTTATACCCCTGGTGCACTGACGTCAGGGAAGAGGTGACAGCAACCGACGCCGGACCTAGACTTTGGAATTCAGGCCGACTGCGGTTAGCCTGCCAGTAGGATAACCCAAGTGTAATGACTGCAACAGTGAATAACACTCCAACATCTACATTTATGGTAAGTACACAACTGTACTTTTTCTTCAGCGGCCTTTACACTGCAGTTGCTGAATTACTTGTCACATTACACTGCTCCAGAGAGATCTCCTGAAAGAGCTGGGAGATGCTCTGCAGGGTAACGTTTCTGACACAGTGGCTCAAAGTCAATGCTCAGATGTCTACCCTAAATTCAATTGCTAACTCCTCCATGAGGCTGGTCTCTTATGCAGCCAAAGGAGCGAGTAGGGCAGCGAGTTCCAGAGTTTCTCTCAGGAGGCACTCCTGGATGCACCTCTGTAATTTTGCAGAGGCCTTCAAGTCTACATTCACCAATGGCCCCGTTTGATGGTTCCTCATTGTTCAGAACCAAGGTGAAAGACCCTCGCTAGGTGCGAGCAAGAGGGAAAAACTCTGCCATGGGAGTCCGTTTTTCCATGCCTTCTAGACCTTATCCCAAGGTCCAGAACAGTGGGAAAATGTGGTTCAAGAAATCGCAGAGTTTTTTTTTTCATGAAGCACAGTGATTCCCCCTTCAGAGGCAGGGGTAGGGGGTAGTAACTCAGGTATACACCACCCTAGAGGCCGAGGAGGCCCGCGTAACCATAGAGACCGTGATTCCTTTCCTGTTTATCCCTACCAGCGCTCCTGATGGGAGGCCCGACTGCATTTCCAGAGCCAGTCGGGGGTCACATTTCACTATACCCAGAAGCCTGGCAAAACATCACCCAGGGACCAATGGGTATTAAAAATAGTTTCTGGCGGATGTCACATTCCCTTCTCCTCCAACCCCCCCCCCCCCACCGATCAAAAGAATCCCAGATGTTACACCCAATCAAAGAGATTCCGCAGCTTCAGAGGTTATAAAGCTGCTAGAAAAAAAAGCCATCCAGCATGTCCTCTCAGACCAGATCAGATTAGAGACTTGTTCCAGATTCTTTTTGATGCCGAAAAGAACAGGGGACCTGAGGCCCATCTTGGATCTCAGCCACTTGAACCTCCACGTGAAGAAGTCCACGTTCCGAATGGTCACTTTGCAATAAATTCTTCCATTGTTGGGAAAAGAAGTGTGGATGTGCTCCATCGACCTCAAGGATGCTTACTACCATATAAAGATGGGCAGGGCATCCAGAAGTCATCTACGCTTCTGGCTGGGAGCCAGTCATTTTCAATTTCATGCCCTGCCCTATAGTCGCACCACAGCCCCCAGGGTGTTCAGCAAATGTATGGCAGTAGTGACGGCTTACTTGAGACGTCAGGGATTCCAAGTGTTTCCATACCTGGACGACTGGCTCCTTTCTGCCACCACCAGGCATCTGCTACTACAGACCAAAGACGCTACTATCAAGCTGTGTCAACAATTGGGCATCACTCTAAACTGGGAAAAGTCTGCTTTGTTGCCCTCGCAGCATGTCACCATTATAGGCACCGAGTTAGACACCATGCTCATGAGGGCGTTTTTACCACAAGAAAAAGGATTCAGGGTTTGTAAAAATGGGTATACATGTTGCTCCCTCTAAAAAAAAAAAAAAAAAAGTGAAGGCAAAAACGGTTCTCAAATTTGTTAGGGACAATGGCTGCAACAATTATGCTTGTTCCTCTAGCGAGGCTACACATGAGGCTTCGGTGGCTACTCTTCACCCAGTGGTCTCTGCAACACCTTCCGCTTTCTCATCTTATAATGATCACAGACAAATGCAAGCAAGATCTACGCTGGTGGCTTCACACCAGCAACCTCAATGCGGGAAAACCCTTCGTCCCTTCCCCTCCTGTTGCCACAGTGACCACGGATGCCTCCCAGATGGGGTGGGGGGGCATTATCTCGGCAGGACAGTCTAAGGCACTTGGCAGGAACACAAGATACATCTGCATAGCAATATCTTGGAGATGAGAGCAGTGCTACTAGCATTGCAAGCACTTCAGAGCTTTCTTCCTCTCGGGACAATTACGATCCACTTAGACAATGTCAGTGGTATGGTATCTGAACAAACAGAGGAACCAAGTTGTACCCCCTTTGCAGAGAGGCCATTTGAGTGTGGCAGTGGGCAGTGTCTTCCCAACATTTTTTGTAGCAATGCACATTCCGGTGCAAGTCCAGCGTGATTGCCGATAGGTTGAGCAGAGCTATTCTGATGCCTCACGAGTGGTCTCTGAACAGTCAAGTTGCGGAGTAGAATTTCCGCAGATGGGGTCAGCCTTGCTGCGACCTATTTGCCAGTCCCCTCAATACCAAGTGCAGCAGTTACTTCACCCTTATCCCCCCCTCAGGGGGAGTCACCCAGGGATGCTCTAGTTCATGATTGGCCCTCCGGTCTACTTTATGCCTTCCTGCCTGTTCCTCTGCTGACGAAGGTTATTCAGAAAGCGCAATACTTGGGAAGCCAAATGATTCTGATTGCTCCACACTGGCCTCGTCAAATTTAGTTCCCCTTTCTTCATCCCGGTCTCATGGACACCCCCTGGATTCTGGACCCACAGCCAGCTCTACTGACTCGTATGTCAGGTCAATTCCATCCCTCTCTTCAGACTCTCCGGCTGACAGCCTGGCTTCTCCACTTCCATCACTAGTCAGGCTTCATCATTGTTCTCCGGAGGTGGTTCATATTCTGTCCTCTTCCCATAAGCCTTCGACCTGAAAGATTTATTCCAGTAAATGGAAAAGATTCTCCATCTAGGCTCAGGCAAGACAAATTGATCCTTATACAGCTCCAATTTCTTCAGTTCTGGAATTTCTCTGCATGCTTTTCAATCAGGGGTCAGCAGCCGAGACCACTAAAGTACAGTTGGCCGCTGTTTCCACTTTTCATGTTGCTAATGAACCCAGTCTAATGGCGCATAGACTTTGTAAGGCATTCTTGAAGGGCACTATGCTTCTTCGCCCTCCAGTCTTTGACCCGGTCATACCTTGGGACCTAAATTTTGTGCTACAATGTCTCACCTCTTCCCCCTTTGAGCCTGCAGCTACTTGTGAACTGAAATATTTTACTTGGAAAGCTGTCTTTTTGGTAGCCATTACTTCAGTTAGAGTTGTCTCGGAGCTCCAAGTTTGGTCAATCAGACCGCCTTACCTGATTTTTCACAAGGACAGGGTTTCCCTCAGACCAAACGCTTTCTTTATGCCAAAAGTGACCGGTTAGAAATCTCAACCAATCCATTGAACTGCCCGTATTTTTTCCAGAGTTTTCTAATAGGGCAGAATTTAAATTTCACCAGCTGGATGTTCACAGGCAGTTGCGTTTTTATTTGCATAGAACAAAGGATCTTAGAAAATCAGATCAACTATTTGTCTAATTTTCAGAAAATAAGATTGGGTCTCCTGTTTCCAAAGTGACCTTGTCTAGATGGATCTCCAGTTGTATTTCCTTCATTTATGCCTCAGGTGGTAAGGCTTTACCATCTAGAGTGAAGGCTCATTCTTACCCGATCTATGTCTATCTCTACAGCATTTCAGGCCAGGATGTCTATGGATGATTTGTGCTGCAGCTACATGGGCATCTCCTCACACCTTTATTACTCACTACAAACTGGATTTGGTATCCAGAGGCAGATCTTCTTTTGGTTCCACAGTGCTCAGGAGTGTTTTCCACTGAGCCTCCCAGAATTCAGGTGCTGGGGACGCTGTCCCACAGTTAAGAATGTAGGCGAGCTTGGACTACATAACATCAAGAAGTTATGTACTCACCATAATGTTAGATGTTTGTAGTCCATCTTGCCTCACATTCTTTCTTACCCTCCCGCCTTCCCCCATCCTGGAGAACCTAGAGGTTAGTTCTGGTTTCAGTACTCCTTTTATTATTGGAATGTTTTTTTTTCCCCTTATCTGTGTATTGTGTACAGAGGGTGAGTGATTGAGCTTGCAGCAAACAAGATCTGGGGAAAGGGAGCAGTGCAGCATGGGATACCTCTTAGCCCAGCCAATTGAAAGACTTTGAGCTAGATTATGGCAGAGTCGGCGCCGAGGTTCGGCTCCGAACTCACTTGTAAGAATGTGAGGCGAGATGGACTACATACATCGAACGTTATGGTGAGTACATAACTTCTTGTTTCACTACTGCTAAGGTTCCATAGAAACTTTCCTTCAAAACCTGTTTTTGTCCATAGCCGCTCCCAGCACCAGAGCAGTAAGTCTTCTAACTGAGGAGAGAGACCTCAGAGGACCAGGGCTCCTCAGAACCCTCCTCAACAAAAGCAACCCTTTTCTGTGACAGAGTAAGGAGTCTGTGACTACCCTGCTTCTGTTACCCCCTCCACTTCTCAAAAGCTGTCTGTGTATGAAGACATTACCCAAGATAACTGGGTCCTTTCCATTCTAAGAAACGGATGTTGTATGGTCTGGCAATCCACTCCAATCTTTCGGGTGTCCGCAACAACCCCCCCCCCCCCAAGATCAGCTACATCTCTTTCCAGACTTCCTTTCTTTCAGACCTGTGCTTACAGGGCTCCATTCAAAAAGTCCCTGCCAATTCCAAAGGAAAAGGATTCTATTCAGGGATATTCCTGGTGCCTAGGCAGGATGGCTACTGTGGAGACCAATAATTCTGGACTTCTCCCACCTCAGCGCATTCTTAAAGGTCCCTTTCTTCAGAGTGCTACCTCTCCAGACTCTCTTCCTTCTGCTCCTTCGTCAAGGTTTCTTGGCATCTCTGGACATAAAAAGATGCTTGTCTGCACATTCCTATTCACCCAAATTGCGGGAAATGTGCATTTTTCTATGAGCTCTTGGCATTTTCAATTCTCTGTATTGCCCTTTGTCCTCTCTACAGCTCAGAGATGTTATGAGGTCCTATCTCACCTACATTCTTTACTCACGGGTTCGGAGTCGAGAATCTGCTCCGACTCGGCCGACTTATTTCTCTAGCACGAAGCCTCTAATTGGCTGGGCTAACCCGGTATCCCAAGATGCACCTCGCCCCAGATCTCGTTTGCTGCTCATAGAGTTAGGACGTGGTCTCGCTTGGCTGTGGCTAAGTATCCTTTTCAAAACTTTTCATAAGTCTTTAGCAGTCTCTTTCTCATAAAAAGATAATTTAATAGCTAGTTTTTCATTGTGAGTGTACTGTGTAAGCGAGTAGTGTTTTTTTTTTGGTGGTATCCCTCTGTTTTGGCGGGCAAGGCCCATTTAAATTAGAGGACCTAGTCCTCTCCTGTGTTTTGTGCAAACTTGTTTGGTCGGTAGTTAGATTTTCTTGCTGCACCAAAGAAACGTTTAAATTGGTTTCCTTGCTTGTTCGTAGTTTTTTTCCCGCCTTCCTCTTTTGTCTATCGTCGGTTGAGTGGGTGCTGTGAACTATGTCTAAAGAGCATAAACCCTGTGGGTTTAAAAAAATGCTCAAAATGTGGCTACAAGATGTCCATTACAGATGGGCATTCTATCTGCATTTATTGTCTTGGTGCTATTCACTTGCAAGAGTCCTGCAGTTTTTGCCACGCTTTCAGCCCGAGGGTACTGCTGGAAAGAAAAAATAAGTTGATTTTGAAGGGCCTGGTTAAGCCTTCTTTTGAGGAGTCCTTAGACTCTTCTAGTACTAAGTCCAAGACTTCCAAGGCCAAGAAAAGGTCTCCGGCTCCATCTGTCTCATCGGAGCCGCTGGAGAAGGTTTCAAAAGTGGATACTTCCTCCTCGGCTCCATTGTCCTCGGGGCCGCAGGAGGTATCTGTTGTACTGGAGTCGACCTCTGCCCTAATATTATTGGAGCCGGTCACCCAGTGTTAGGCCTGAGTCTCCAGGTATGAGATCCCGATCTATTTCCTCCAAATCCTCTAGGCTGTCTGATTTGGATGTGGATAGAGTGGTCCAGAGGCTCCTGCAGTCGCTGGTGTTAGCAAAACTGTTCTCGGCTCCGACCCAGTCTGCTCTGGAGCCAGTCCCTATTCTTGTACCGATGATTCCTCCTCCAAGCACCCATGTGTCATCGGAGCCGGAGTGCTCCACGCCGAGTGATGATCTCGTGTCTGCTCCGATGCCCCTTGAGAGTTTATCGGAGCAGATATCTGCTCCAACCATGTCAGTTCCGTCCTCTGGTTTCGGTACTCAGGTTTCCTCAGTCGGACCCAAGGGGGATACCTTGGGACTCTTGTCGGTTCCAAGCCTCCCTCTCGGTGCATCGGCTCGGGGAACCCCGACTCCGGTTGTGGTCTCTGAGATGGGTTGGTCCTCTGATTCGGGGGGACCTGCCTTCGAGGCCATGAGGAGCGCACTGGCCAGATCATCTGTTACATCACCCGGATCAGTCACTCCTTCCCCCTACACCCCGGCTAGAGCCTCTGACGCCCCCCTATCCATGGATAGCAGAGCCTGAAGGTCAGAGGATACCCCCATGAGCAGTCCCCAACTTTCTGAGGTCCCCTCAGTGTCGGTGCCTGAGGAGCCCCCTAGAAAGAAGTTGTGCAAGAGGAAGCACATAGACTCCCAGGAAGAGTCCCTCACTTCCGATACCGACCTCGAGGAGTCAGAGGGGTCCCCAAAGTCGTCCTCCAATGTCTTTCTCCGACATCCTGGAGATCTTGAGGCAGAGAGGCGACTGGCCATCCAAGACCCCCCCTCTGAGGAGGTGTCTGTATTCCTCAAGGCCTTCGGAGCTCAACCCTCCGCCTCCTGGGTGTCTCCACCCTTCGATGAACTCCTGGACTTGATTTGTCGAAGGGTGTGGGAGACCCCTGATTCCGTTGAACTGTGCCCAAACATCCAAATAAGTTTCTTTCCGCTCCCCCGGGGAAAGAGTTCCTGACCAAAAGGGTTTCCATAGATGCCTTGGTGGTGGCGGCAGCCACTCAGCTAGAAGTTGCAGAGGCTTCTTCTGTCCATCCTCCTAACAAGGAGTCCAGGAGTATGGACTGGTATGGGAAGCGTACCCTGTCTTCAGCGACCTTTACCTTGCGGTCGCTGAATTATCTGTCATTTTACTCTGCTCCAGAGCTCCTTAGGGAGTTAGGCACTCTGACGGGTAACATGCCTGAGGCGGTAGCGCAGACCGTTGACGCCCAATTGTCTACCTTTTGTTCCATTGTCAACTCGTCCATGAGGCTCATATCCTATGCAGCCGAAGGGGCGAGTAGGGCAGCTAGCTCAGGTGTAGCTCTCAGAAGGCAAGTCTGGATGCACCTGTGTCATTTCGCGGAGGCCTTTGTCTTCCTTCACTGACTCCCCCTTTGATGGGTCCTCACTCTTCAGGACCAAAGTGAAAGACACCCTCACCAGATGCGAACAGGAGGGGAAGACCCTATCTGCCGTAGGGGCCCATTTCTCTCTCCCTTCTAGGCCTTACCCCAAGGCTCAGAGAGGAGGGAAAATGTGGTTCAAGAAGTCACAGAAGTATTTTCCTGCTGCTCAAGGTGAGTCCCCCTCCAGCGGCAGAGGAGGGGGAAATTATTCTGGAAGACGCCGTCCTAGAGGCAGAGGAGGCCCCCCGCAACTCGGGAGACAATGATTCCTTTTGCGGGTCTTCCTTTCAGGGTTCCTGAGGCGTTGCCCAACTGTGCTGTTCCGGAGCCAGTTGGGGGCCAAATTTCGTTGCATCCGAAAATCTGGGAAAGCATCACCCAGGATCGTTGGGTGCTTCGAAAAGTTACCGGAGGTGACACTATATCCCCTTTTTATCTACACCCCCTCCAGTCAAAAGAATCCCGAGTGTTCCACCCAGTCAACGGGATCGAGCAGCACTAGAAGTTTCAAAGCTGCTAGAAAAAGGAGTCCTCCAACCAGTCCCCCTCAGACCATATCGGATCAGGAACTTAAGACTCTTTTTGGTGCCGAAGAGAACAGGGGACCTGAGGCCCGTTCTGGATCTCAGCCGATTAAATCACTACATTCTGAATTCCAAGTTCCGAAGGGTCACTCTTCAGTCCATTTTTCCCTTGCTGGAAAAAGGAGTATGGATGTGCTCCATCGATCTCAAGGATGCCTACTACCACATCAAAATGGACAAGGCATCCAGGAGTCACTTGCGCTTCCGGCTGGGAGCCAGTCACTTCCAGTTTCGTGCCCTGCCCTTTGGTCTCACCACAGAACCCAGGGTGTTTATCAAGGGTTTGGCAGTGGTGACGGCTCACCTGAGACGTCGGGGATTCCAGGTGTTTCCATATCTAGACTGGCTTCTCACCGCCCCCACCAGGCATCTCCTCATTCAAGCCAGGGAGGCTACCATTACACTTTGTCACCAACTAGGAATTACCTTGAACTGGGAAAAGTCTGCCTTGCTGCCCTCAGCGTGTTGTTTTTATAGGTGCAGAGCTAGACTCTATTCAAATGAGGGCCTTTCTGTCACAAGAGAGGATAAGAGTGCTGCAGTTTCAGATTCACGCATTGTTGCCCCTCAGGAGAGTTCAGGCCAGGTTAGTTCTGCAGCTGTTGGGATCCATGGCTGCCACCATCATGCTGGTGCCGCTAGCCAGGTTACACATGCGGATCCTACAGTGGCTCCTTTCGGCCCAATGGTCCTTTCAGAAATTTCCTCTTTCCCACTTGATACTTCTCACAGAACGGTGGAAACGGGACCTCCGCTGGTGGCTATGTTCCACCAATCTGGACAAGGGGAGGAGCTTGATTCCTATGTCTCCAGTGGCCACGGTGACCACGGACGCCTCCCAGATTGGGGGGGGGGCATTATCTTGGCAGGACGGTCCAAGGCACGTGGCAAGATCACGAGGCACACCTGCACATCAATGTTCTAGAGATGAGAGCGGTGTTACTAGCGTTGCGGGCACTCCAAAGCTCTCTTCCTCTGGTAATGATTGCAATTCACTCAGACAGCATGTCTGTGGTGTGGTACCTGAACAAGCAGGGGGGAACCAAGTCTTACCCCCTCTGCAGAGGGGCCATGCGAGTGTGGCATTGGGCAGTGTCTTCCCAATGGTTTTTAGTGGCAATGCACATTCCGGGAAAGATCAACATGTTAGCGGACAGGCTGAGCAGAGCTATTCTGATGCCTTACGAGTGGTCCCTGAACAACCGAGTGGCTGTTCAAAATTTCAACAGGTGGGGTCAGCCTTGCTGCGATCTCTTCGCCAGCCCTCTCAATGCCAAATGCATCAAGTACTTCACACTGATCCCCCCACAGGGGGGAGTCCCCCAGAGACGCTCTAGTCCACGATTGGCCCTCCGGTCTGTTCTATGCTTTCCCTCCCATTTCCTCTGTTACCAAGAGTGATTCAGAAATATCCTTGGGAAGCAGGATGATTCTAATTGCTCCACACTGGCCTCGACAAGTATGGTTCCCTTTTCTTCAGCAGTACGTAGTGGACGGTCCTTGGACCCTGGACCCAGTGCCAGACCTACTGATTCATATGTCAGGACAACTCCACCCCTCCCTGCGAACCCTCAGGTTGACAGCCTGGCTGCTCCACTTCCATCACTAGTTAGACGACATTCCTTTTCACCTGAGGTGGTACACATCTTGTCTTCGTCTCATAAGTCTTCCACCAGAAGAATTTATTCCAGCAAATGGAAGAGATTCTCCATTTGGGCTCAGGCCCAAGGTTTGGACCCCTTCACAGCCCCAATTCTGTCAGTCCTAGATTTATTTAGCTATGTTTTTCCGACAGGGCTCCGCGCCTGCTACCATTAAGGTGCAGCTGGTTGCAATTTCCAATTTTCATACATCTTATGAGCCTTCTCTTATGGGCCATAAACTTTGTAAGGCCTTCTTGAAAAGCACCTAGTTACTTCGCCCTCCTGTTTCAGAACCTGTCATGCCATGGGATCTAAACCTGGTGTTACAAGCCATCACTTCACCGCCCTTTGAACCGGCTGCCACTGTGAATTAAAAATTTCTGTCGTGGAAGACGGCTTTCCTAATAGCCATTACATCGGCCAGAAGAGTATCACAGATTCAAGCTTTGTCCATTAAACCTCTGTATTTGACCTTTCATAAGGACAGAGTTTCCCTGAAACTTAACCCATCCTTTCTTCCTAAGGTGTCATCCACCATTAATCTTCATCAGTCTATTGAGTTACCAGTGATGTTCTTCATCTCACATTGCTGCAGTCCTTACTTATGGGTAGTCCGCTGTCCTCGGTCGGCCCGAATACCAAAGTATTAGGCTGACGTCGGTCATGGGCGCCTAGATCTGACATCAGAGCGTCAGGGTATAAAGGCGCATGATCGACGTCATATCCTCGGTCTTTTTTGCCGCATGGTCCGATGCAGAAGTAGCGTTGCAAGTGCCGTTCGGCGTTCTGAAATTTTTCGTTTTCGGAGTTTCAGACCGATACCAAGTTGGGCTAAGTACCCCGTTGGGGAATATTTTTGTTTTTTCTTGCCTCAGTTACTTACCGGATGTCAGAAAAAGTGAATAATTGTATTTCTTGTGGGAAACAGATACCGCATAGGGATTTCCACTCGCTTTGTATTCCTTGTTTGGGACCGGAGCACGACGTAGTCGGGTGTCGGTTTTGTGCTAGGTTTAATAAGTGCACTATAAAACGGAGGTTAGATTGCGCTAGGTTAGTCTTTGGCAAGAGGTGTAATTATAATATGCCGTCGGATGTTCCGACGCCTGCTTCTACTAAGAAGCGCAAAGACAAATCTTTAAAGCCTAGATAGGATGATTCGTCCGTTTCGGACGCTGGATCTTTAGAAGCTACAGCTGAACAGGTGGATCCGGCTGAAGTTTCTGTTGAGTCCCAGGGGGAAACTTTGATTTTACAAGATGTGGCCTCTCAGGAGGCAGGTCAGGCTGAAGGGGCCTCTCAGGTTACTATTCTCCCTTCTATGCCTAAGGTGGTTAGGCCTTCTGCTACTGTTTCTAAGGCTCCTTCTAAGGGCAGGTCTGTTTTGCCTTCCTCTGGTGTCAGTTCTGATTCTTCAGGGTCTGTGCCTAAAAAGCACATGCTTAAAATGGCAGAGGATTTGATTACTTTAATTAGCGGTTCTATGCCCCCTCCTGATGAGGCCCAGGATGGAGCCAGAGTGGAAAGTTTGGAGCAGGCCTCAGATGATTCAGAGTCTTCCGCTGAAGACATTCAAGATTTCCCTCCTTATTCTGATTCTGATGCAGAGGATTCCACTCCTTCTGCTTCTCCTCCAGAGGATTTTTCATTTTCAGAAACTCTGCATTCCATGAGGGAGCATTTTAAGTGGGAGGTACAGGATTACTCTGATTCACGGAAGAGGCTTAGGGAGTTCTTGTTTTTACCACAGACCGGACAGGTATTACAGGGTGCCTGAGGCTCATAAATATCTGTATAAGAGTCCTAGGGCGGACCCAGAAACTATTAGTCAGGGGCCTAAGGGTGTTAGAGCCTCTGTTGTTAAGAATCCGGTTCCTCTGGATAAGGAAGCTAGAGCTTTGGATAGATGGGGTAAGAAGGTGTATACCTCTTCTACTTTAGCAATGAGAGCTTTGAACTGCCAGTTTCATATGTTGAAGTATCAGAATTTCCTCCTTTCTCAGCTAAGATCTAAAGTGGATGCTTTGGCAGAGGGCATAGAGTGTAAAGAATTGCAGGATTTACTGCATGTTTCTGAACAGGTGGGTAAGCACTCTTTGCAATGTGGTTTTGATGCTTTACAGGCTTCTTCTAGGTTGGCTGCCACTGGTTCAGTTATTCGTAGGCACGCCTGGCTTAAGGATCAGTATTTGTCTGAGCATGTTAAGTCTAGAATTCTGGATGCCCCTTTACAGTCTGAAGTTTTGTTTGGTCCTCCGGTGGAGTCAGTCTTAAAGAAAATGGAAGACAAGGCTAAGTCTATGCAGACTGTTAAAGATTTTTTGCAGGTACAACCTCCAAAGTTTAGTAGAAATTGGCCTACTAAGGGGTGGACGTACCCTACTTCTGATTCTCAGTCTAGGGGTAGATCTAGGAGTGGTAGGGGCAGAGCTCAGAGTACCTTCAGGCCGAGACAATGGAGTTCGCCTGCTCAATCTGCTGGTGAGGGCAGGGGCCAGTCCTTTCGTAAACAGGCCCAATGACCTGCATTTTAAGCTGCCAGATTCTTCTTGCCGGGCAGCTCCTTTGGGAGGAAAGTTGGCTCTTTTCAAGCAAAATTGGCATTTAGTCACCCAGGACAAATGGGTATTGGACATTATAAACTGAGGTTACAAGTTCTATTTCCACACCACTATTTCCTTTCAACGGCATGCCAGACGTCCCTCCTCGGCAAAGGATAGAAGCTCACAGACAAATTTCTTTACTTCTTCAAATAGGAGCTATACAGCCAGTTCCTCTGTCAGAAGTGGGCCTAGGATTTTATTCTCGCCTGTTTCTAGTTCCAAAGAAAGGGAACACGTGGAGACCAACTTTGGATTTATCTATCCTCAACACTTACTTGGACATTCCAAAGTTCAACATGCTGACTTTACAACAACTTTTACCTCTGTTGGGAAAAGATTACTGGATGGTTACTCTGGATCTCAGAGGCTTACCTTCATGTTCCTTTCAGGCCCAGTGGCAGGAGGTACCTGCGTTTTCAGGCTGGAAATTTACATTATCAGTTCTCTGCATTGCCCTTTGGCTTATCTACTGCGCCCAGAGTGTTCACAAAGGTTCTGGCTCCAGTGATAGCATTTTTCAGACTAGGAGGAATACAGATTTATCCTTATTTGGACGACTGCCTGATTATTGCACAAGAAAAGGACGAACTTCTTCATCATCTACAGTATGTGATGGCAGTGTTAAGATGCCTAGGGTATTCTGTGAACGAAACAAAGTCCAGTCTAGTACCCTCTCAGGACATGTGCTTTCTGGGTGTGAGACTGAATACAGCTTCCCAGATGGCCTTTTTGACCCCGGACAAACAAAGAAGCCTTTCTCTTTATTTCCAGCAAATGTCTCTATGGTCCAGGCTGACTGCAAGGACAGTCCTTCAAGCCTTGGGGTTCATGGCATCTTGTATTCTGGTGCTTCCCAATGCCAAATTGCATATGAGGAAGCTTCAATGGTATCTCAAAATGTGTGGACACAGCACTGCCAAGATCTAGACACTGTCATTCAGATAATACCTTGCATTCAGAAGGAGTTTTTGTGGTGGGCTCAGGAATGTCACCTAAACAAGGGACTCTCTGTGACCCGGCCAGAGGCGAGTCAGATTCTAACGACAGATGCCTCTGACAAGGCTTGGGGAGCACACCTCAATGGAAAATGGGTGCAAAACACGTGGCCTGTCAAACTCCAACATTTGCATATCAACTTGAAGGAAATGTTAGCAGTCCAGTTTGCATTGATGGTTTTCAAAGATTTACTTCACCCAGGGCAGGTGTTGATTCAAACAGACAACACTACTGTCATGTGGTACATCAACAAGCAGGGGGGAACCCATTCTTACCCTCTTTGCAGGCAAGCGATGATTCTGTGGGAAACTGCTCTCAATCTACACCTCAATCTTCAGGCAAGGTTTCTACCAGGAGCACAGAACTCCTTAGCAGATGTATTGAGCAGACAAATAGTGGATCCTCACGAGTGGAAATTGGATCCTCATGTATTTCAACAGTTGACAGTGTTATGGGGAACTCCAGACATAGATCTGTTCGCTTCTCCACTAAATTACCAGTTGCCAAAGTTTTGCACAAAAATGTTTCATCACACAGCTTGGAAGGTGGACACTCTGTCATTCAGTTGGAACAATCTGCATGTATATGCCTTTCCACCTCTGCCTCTTCTTCCCAAGGTACTTTTGAAGGCCAGACAAGACAAGCCAACCATGATTTTGATAGCACCGGATTGGCCTCGACAACACTGGTACCCACTACTGAGGAGTTTAGTACGAGAACCTCCATGGCCTCTGCCTTTGATTCCGCACCTTTTGTCACAAGAGGACAGTCACTTCCTCAATGTCAAGATTCAGTCTCTGCATCTAACAGCCTGGCATATTCTGTTTTAGACTCTGGAAGGTCTCAGCTTCCACAACAAGTTTTGAATGTTATTTTGGAGGCCAGGAGGCCTAGTACCAGGAAAGTTTACGCTGATAAATGGAGGAGATTTTTTTATTTGGAGCAAAGGAAAAGGACCTTGATGTCTCCAAACCTGATTTAAGTGTTGCTCTTCAATATCTTACTGAGCTATTGGACAAGGGTTTGTCTTTCTCCTCAATAAAGGTTCATGCTGCAGCCATTTCTGCTCACTATGATTGTGACCCTCCTTTATTCTCTCATCCTTGGTTTAAGCAATTTCTTAGAGGGGCAAAGAATATAAGACCCCCACGTGGAGCTCCTACTCCTGCTTGGGATCTCAATTTTGTGTTGGAAAAACTCACTCTACAACCTTTTGAGCCTGCAGCTACTGCCGAGTTAAAGTATTTGTCATGGAAAACTGCTTTTTTGTTGGCCATTACCTCTGCAAGAAGGGTTTCTGAATTACAGGCCCTCATGGCAGTGGAGCCTTTCCTGATTTTTCATAAGGATAGGGTATCTTTGCGTACTAATCCTTCCTTTATGCCTAAAGTGGTTTCTAGTGTGGCCTTAAATCAAACTATTCATTTGCCTACTTTTTATGCAAACCCCCAAAATAAAGGGGAGAAAATTTTGCATACTTTGGATATTCACAGGCAGTTGCGTTATTATTTGAGCAGAACCAAGGAGTTCAGACAGTCTCAGCAAATGTTTGTTTCTTTTGCTTTGGGTTAAACTATTTCTAAATGGATTGGGTTTTGTATTTCTTTCTGTTATTCCCATCATGGTAAGGAGATTCCTGCTGGAATCAGGCCTCATTCCACTAGGGCTACTTCTACGGCCTTTCTAAGGGGGGTAGCTACAAAAGACATTTTGGAGGCAGCTTCTTGGAGTTCAGTGCATACCTTTTCTAAACATTACCACCTTCCTCTTTATTCTAAGTCTAGGGCTGGATTTGCCACTGCAATTTTACAGGGCATTTTAGCGGCCCCTAATGCTTTATGATTTTTACCATCCTCCCTTTCCCGTTGCTTTGGGATTCTACCCATAAGTAAGGACTGCAGCAATGTGAGATGAAGAACATAGTACAGTTTTGTACCTACCATAAATGTAGATGTTCGAAGATCCACATTGCTGCAGTCCAATTTACCCTCCCTCCTTCCCCACTGTAGTTTGACTTGGTGCTATGCTTTAGGTGATGGTTGTTGTTGGGCATGTTTATGGGAGGTATTCTGTTTTTGGCTGTGGCCTTTCTGGTTTGGCCTTCTGACATCTGGGGCAAGAAAAGACTGAGGATATGACGTCGATCATGCGCCTTTATACCCTGACGCTCTGATGTCAGATCTAGGCGCCCATGACCGACGTCAGCCTAATACTTTGGTATTCGGGCCGACCGAGGACAGCGGACTACCCATAAGTAAGGACTGCAGCAATGTGGATCTTCGAACATCTACATTTATGGTAGGTACAAAACTGTACTTTCTTTCCAAACTTTTCCAATAAAGCAGAGTTTAGATTTCACCAGTTGGATGTGCACAGACAACTAAGATTCTACTTGCACAGGACTAAGCATATTAGGAAGTCTGATCAACTGTTTGTGTCCTTCTCAGAAAACAGAACAGGCTGTCCTATTTCCAAGAGCACAATTTCTAAATGGATCAAATATTGTATTTCCTTTATCTGTTCGTCAGCAGGCAGAAATTTACCTTTTCCCGTCAAAGCTCACTCTACCAGGGCAGTGTCTACATCAGTAGCTTACCATGCCAGGCTTTCATTGGATGATTTGTGCTGCGGCCACCTGGGCCTCTCCGCACACCTTTATTACTCATTACAAGTTGGACGTGGCTTCTAGGGGCTGGGCTTCCTTTGGTTCCAATGTTCTCAGGAGTGTTTTCCTATGAGCCTCCCAGGATAGAGGTGCTGGGGATGCTGTCCCGTGAGTAAAGAATGTAGGCGAGATAGGACCACATAACATCAGGTAGTTATGTACTCACCATAACTATCGATGTATGTGGTCCATCTCGCCTCACATTCTTGCGTACCCTCCCACCTGCCCCCTTCCTGTAGGATTTGGAGGAAAGTTGGCTCTGAGAACCTTTCAATGTCAGTTGTTTTTTCTTTCCTTTCTGGCTGGAGCTCCTTCCAGTGGCGGTTGTGTGTGGGGTGTGACTGGAATGGCTGCAAACTAGATCTGGGGCTGGGGCGAAGTGCATCTTGGGATACCGGGTTAGCCCAGCCAATTAGAGACTTCGTGCTAGAGAAATAAGTTGGCCGAGTCGGAGCCGATTCTCTGCTCCGAACCCGTGAGTAAAGAATGCGAGGCGAAATGGACCACATACCTCGATCGTTATGGTGAGTACATAGCTACCTGTTTTCACCAAATGCTTGGCTCTGGTCATTGCCCATTGCAGGCTGCTGGGAATTCAGGTATTCCCATATCTGGATGACCTACTCTTACAGGCCTCGAGCCCACAGATGCTGTAACAAAATCTTCAAACCATCATTTCCCTACTGCGAAACCTGGGGTTCACAAATTACAAAAAATCTATCCCCTCTCCAAACCAAGACCATATTTTCCTTTGGTGCAGAATTCAGACAGACCATACTAAGAGTTTCTCTACCCCCACAAAAAGCAGAGGATTTTCACACTTTAGTCTGTCTCTTCTGCCTTTACACCACATCACAGCCAGGGAATTTCTCATTGTACTAGGGTTCATGGCGTCTACTATTTCCATGGTACCTCTAGCAAGACTACACATGAGGAAGCTCTAGTGATTCCTCAGGTCTGTCTGGACCCAACGTTCACATCTCTAGAATTCCCTATTCCATTGATCCCTTGCTTGAAAAAGGAAATTCTCTGGTCTCAACAGGTAAGCCTAAAATCAGGACTACCTCTCCATAGTCTGGATCCAGTCGAAGAAGTTTAGACAGATGCCTCCGACAGGAGCTGGGGCTTGGCCATGAGAAAATATACTACTCAAGGTAGGTGGTCCCTCTCCCAGAAAAGGGAACACATCAACATAAAGAAAATGAAAGCATTGCTCCTGGACCTTCAGACCCCTTCTTTGCCCAGGCCCATTGAAGTTGTTCAACATGATTGTGCCCTGATATGTGAACAAGCAGGGGGGGGACCTGATCCTACCTCTTTTGCAGGTTGGCCCTCCTAGTACGAGACTTCCTGGAAAAGCACACATGACCATTCAGGCAGTGTACATCCCCTCTGATAGAATCCTTGTGGGGGAGACTCTCTGAGCAGATCCTGGGCTCAGTCCCATGAATGGATGCTTCACAGGGATGTGCTCCTGGACATGTCTACTTTGAGTACCCCGTTGGTGGACTGTTTGTTTTCCCCTCTAAACAGACAACTTCCAACATATTGTGGCAGAGTCCTAAGTCCTCTGGCTTGGAAAGTGGATGCTCTCTCTTTCTCATGGAAGAGGGGTTTTCTCTCTGCATTCCCTCCCCTTCCTCTAATACCAAATGTCCTGCTTAAAATCAGGCAGGACCAACAAACATCTTGCTTGTGACTCCCTTTTGGCTAAGACCGCACTGGTTTCCCTTTTTCAATTAGCCCAGGGCCATCACCATTGTGAGTGGACTTTCTCACACACAAGGACGGATCCCTTGTTCACCCTGACCTGTTGACTGTTCAGTTGACTGTGGGTGATCGTTCCAGTTCCTTTCAGACACCTTTTTTCTGAAGATGTGCTCATGGTTTTGCAGGAGGTCAGAAAACCCAACACTAGAAAATCCTGTGTTTTCAAAGGGAATTAGACGTTTATTATTGTCAGTCTAGGGATTGAAATCCATTAACCATGGCTATTCCAGTGGTTTTATCCTACTTGTGAGTTGCTCTATCCTGGCTTGGCTTATTCATCAGTCAAAGCCCACATGTCAGCCATATCTGCATGTCTGCCCTTATCTCCCCCCCCCCCCCCACCTCCAGGTTAGAGGTGAAGCAGTTCCTTAAAGACGTCCTTCGCATTAGACTTCCCAGGAAACCCATCCCTCCTTCCTGGGACCTCAGCTTTGTACTAGAGAAATTGACTCTGCCCCCTTTGAACACCAGCAGCATCCAGTTCCCTCAAGCATTGCACCTGGAAAACACACTTGCTGGTTGTCTTGACATCGACTAGAAGGGTGTCAGAACTCCCAAGCCCTAATGGCTGGTTCCCCCTTTTTCTAGTTTTCCATAAGGGCAAGGTGTGTCTGAGGGCTAACCCATCCCTTATGCCTAAAGTGGTTAATGAACTCTCAACCAATCCATCCAACTCCCCACCCCACAAAACCACAGTGAGAGGATCTTACATTGCTTGGACATTCACAGATAAGTGATGTTTTACCCGGACAAGACTAAACCCTTCAGGAAATCTGACCAGCTCTTCATTAGTTTCCATCCTAGGGCAGTGGGTCTCCATGCTTCCAAGCAGACCATATCATCCTGAATCTCCAAAACCATCACCTTTTGTTACACTAACCATGGGAGGAGACTTTCCTCCCCTGTAAAAGCTTACTCTACCAGAGCCATGGCTTCTTCCAGGGCTTTCTTCAAAGGCCTGAATAAGTGCCATTCTTGATCCAGAACTGTTTTTTCCAGAGCCATTCTCCATGATGAATGCTCCTCTACTCCTGTCTTTTTCGTTCTCTCTTGAGCTTTGGCACTCTCCAAGTGACAAATACTACAGCAGGTGAATAAAAAGACACACACGTGTAAAATCTTACCGTGACCATAGATGTCCTCTTCACTGCTGCAGTATTCTATCCCTCCCACCTTCCCCATTGGACTCTTGTCTTTCCTGGATGCACACACCACTTAATCCTTAATCAGCCTTTCCTCCTGGGTCATTCGGTTCTGAGGATGGTTTGGTGCATGTGTATGTTTTATGGCCTACATAGGGCTGCAGCCTATGCTAGATGTAGCACATAACCTACAGTGGTGAAAGTCTTTTGTATACTGTCAGGTGGGGCACAATCTGGTGGGGATACCCCTCTAATTAGGAATACTGCAGCAGTGAAGAGGACATCTATAGTTGGATTTTACCCAACTTTTCTTTTTCTTCATAGAAAATGTGGTTTTAAGTAAGTTTTTACATTTTACCACAAAAGTAATGCTCTTGTTTTAAGGTGAAAAAGTTACATGACAGTGTATCTTATTCCAAGCTAAATATATATCTCTCCGAAAAAATAAGTTTGTCCCAAAACTAAAGTGGAAGGCTTACTCTCAAGAGGGAACTTGCCTGACTAGCATCAGCAATAGCTGACTGTCAGTCCTCAAAAAGCCTGCAGAAGACTGCTCTTTCTGGTGGCAGGAAAGCTCTGAATGGTTTGGAGGGCCTAACTGTCATTTTAGATCACGCTATTGGTTTGTGCATGTGGAAGGAGCCCTGAAGCTTTGGAAGCTTACTGGCTATTATGTCCTTTGCAGAAAAAAACATACCACTTAGGCTACTACTTAAGTAATGAAATGAAGAATGTTGCATTTTATGCATTTTTTCCCTTTGCATCTTTTCCTGGCTATGTCAAATCTCATTGGATCGAATAGGCTTCACATAGCCACAAGAAAACTCTGAATGCCTGAGTTCTCAAATTGAACACATTTGAGACAGAGTATGTAGGTATTCCTTCCCTCGCTGTTTCCAAATAGCTGGCTGGTCACGCAAGCTGCAGGATGGCTACCTATATATTCCCATCCTCTGGCGCTATAAGGGAATTTTGCATTTCACAGCTAAGCAGGCACATTCCCATATCATTTTGCTTTTTAATGTTTCTACTCTGCCACCTGTGTACCTCTAAAAACCTAGGCAGATGGCTTCTGGAGCTTTTTCTGTAGTACCCAAGGAACAATTTGTGTTTTCTACTAGAAAAGTTGAGCATCGCAATATGTACTTTTGGCTACTTCAAACCTATATCCTGGGGGGGGGGGCTGTAATTTAGCTGCTCCTTGGAGACCATCTCTGAAAGCCCTATCGGGCCAGAAAAGCAGATACCTGCCTGGCACTTTTACTCCTCAGTAATGAAAGCTACTGCAGCAGCAATCTACTTTTATGGTAAATGGACGCACAAATCTGTACTTTGAGAACCCTAAATGGGATGCAGAATGTGCTCACCAAGCCTTACCAATTATTGTGTAGAATTCATATGGCTCACTTGAGTGGTGTAACCATATTCGTGGGATGTTGCCAGCAGATATTGTAGGTCTTACAGCTCGATAGAGCAGTTAATTTCCTCAGTGGTCTGTTTTGCCACCACATTTCAAATGCTAGCTGGAAACTGTTACAAAGGAAGATTAATGCACACAATCTTGATTTACTGGTAGGGAAGGCAAAGTCCCTGGAATATTAGTTGCCACTCCAAGACCTGATACTTCAATTTTGCTCCCCGTAGTACAGTTGTAGATCCAAGGTACTGAAGAATAAAAGTAGGTGCTGCCCAGTTTGCCTTACCCCAACCTGGGCTCTCACCTCAGATACCCTTTTTCAATTGGCCAAAAGCTTTGTTTTATTTAAAATCTGATGCTAGAACAGATGTGGCATCAGTGTCAGAAGTATCTTCCAAAAAAGAGAAGGTAGGACCCCCCTAAAGTGGCAACTAACTCATCAGATTCAGTGGCTAATGAACTAACATGTAAGCAGATTTCCTTCAGCTAAAGACCTTGACTTGGAGACTGCAGACGCCCTTTCCTCTGCTTCTTCATCAAAGGATATGGCCGCCTATTCCTATGTTGCAGTATTCATAGTGTGGGATTCCCCACTTCAGGTGACCCGTACATCGGATCCTATACAAAAGCTTAAGCCTTGCTGCTGTAGGTGCGTGGGACATCACACACAGGGCCATAAACCAGGGACCTTAAATGTGATATAAACCAGGGACCTTAAATGTGATGTCTTCACGCACAGACCTCAGAACTTTTCAGACAGTCGACTGTCACATTGATTGCATCGCTCCTTTACCTGAAGACGTCTAAAGAGAAGTACCCCATTGGGGGTTTTGACTTTGCATTGCTTGGGCTTGGTTTGCTCTAGTTATCGTTAGCTGATGTCAGCTAAGAGGGGTGTAAATACTGATGCAGGTGCCAGATACCACAAAGATGCATGCGAACGCTGCGTTTTCTGCCTAGGCCGAGAGCATGACCATACCACTTGCTTGATTTGTCAAACTTTTGTACCCAAGACCCTCCGTAGCCGGCTGGCTGCCCTTAACCTATATTTAGAAAACCAGAGGCATAAAAAAACTAGCACTCAGGATGGATCCTGAATCGGCCACTCTGGAACCACCATGGAAAAAGGCCAAGGTTTCCAGGCCTACTTCCTCTTGCCTCTCTGCCATTGGACATCCCTCCATTTTCCGATTTAGGGGTTGAGGGATGTCTGACCCATTTAATTCGGCTCCCCTCGAGGAAGGCACTTCGGAAGTAACAGCCAGCATGTCTGCGGAGATGCCTCTGATGTCAGTTCGTACTGAAGTCTAGGGGGAGCCAGGTACTGTCAGATAACCAACCGGGGCTCCACTGCCTGAAACCCCTACCATCTCCCAGGCTCCTGAAACCAGGCTGTCTCCCAGACATAAGCCTTTAAAAAAAAAAACTAAAAAAAAACACCTGGCTGTCTTTTGAAGGAGTCCCAGCCAGCTCTTTGATGTAGGCCTTCATGGCCCTCTTCCCCCTCCACCATTCCAGTGCTCAGTACTAGGCCTGCTTCTGCCACTTCACTCTCTGCTTACTGCCCAAGAAGGGGAAGAACAGGAAGCCTACTCTTCATCTTCAGATTAATCAATTTCCTGTTCACAAATTGCTTCTCTACTGGAAAATTTCCCAGATGTGGACTACATAGGTGACTCCCCACCAGAGAATATCACCTTTGGGGAAAGCATCACTAAAATGAAAGTACTTTAAATGGGGCACTTCTCAAATGACTGGCACTCAAAGGAGGTAATTTGAACTGCTCCAAGTGGAATCTCCTTCGCCTTCAGCATCCCACCAGTCATTCCTGCCTGCCTGGATGCTTTCACCTCCGCATCAAAGAACCCAGACTCACAACTACCAGCTCCTAAGAGACCTGGCCGGTTCTATAAAGTTCCAGATTAACAAAAATTACTACTAAAACCACCCCTAGTAGACCCTGCTGTAATTGCTCTCTCTCCTGACAAGCAATCCAGACTGATCCCTTCAGCATCACTTCTGCCTACTGATAAGGACAACAAAAATATGAGGCAGGATAGGAAAGGTTTATACCTTC
This sequence comes from Protopterus annectens, assembly GCF_019279795.1. Lineage (NCBI taxonomy): Eukaryota > Metazoa > Chordata > Ceratodontiformes > Protopteridae > Protopterus > Protopterus annectens. The sequence continues at coordinate 1,142,626,049 of NC_056744.1, forward strand.
TCCACCCTAGTCTTCAGAGCTATCCACTACCAAACGCATGATATATGCTTTGGACCTAGTGTCACAAGCCTCTTCTCTCATGGCATCCACTCCTGTCTGCCCTACCAAAACTGAAATAGCATCTAAACTGTCCCTGGATTCCCAGGTAGCCAGACTCTATTAGATGCAGTTATGATGCAGCAGAGGCCTCTCCATGGTCTGCAGCTTCTGCTTTAGCACTTGGCTGCATCTCCAGTCCCTACCAGAGGATTTAGTCTAAAATCCTAGATGCCCCATTAGACCACAACCTCCTGTTTGGTAATCAGTCTGCAGACCTTTACAAAAATCTGCAGGAAAAAAGTATAGCGCTTTAAGATATCAAGCACTTGTATCCCCATCCCTAAGTGCTGCAGAAATTATCTTGCAAAGACTACATTTGTCAGGAGGCCCCCCTCCTCTCTCCCTCTTCTAGGCATAGGAGAACCACCAGGAGGCAAACCACCTCCAGACCTGTTGCCTCACAATCCACTCCTAGACCGCCTTTTCAAGATAGAAGTGGACCCAACAATGCGTGACTGCCTTGCCAGCCTTTCTTTGTCACCTCGCCTCCTCTTTTGGAAATTCATCACATCAGACCAGTGGGTGCTGGCAGTAATACAGAATGGATATTTCCTTTCTAGGATATTTCCTTCCAAGGGGTATTCCTTTTCCACCCAAAGAAACTACACCTCCTCTTTCCCATACTACAAAACCTTCTGGCATTAGGAACTATAGAACCTGTCCTGTGATGACAGGAAGGAAAAGGTTTTTACTCTACTAGTTCCCAAAAAAGATGGCCCTTAAAGACCCATACTAGATCTGTCCTTTCTAAACCTTTTCCTAAAAGTGCCATCATTCAGAATACTGTCTCTTCAAAATCTCCTGCCATTACTGCCAGCCCAGGCCTTTATAGCCATACTAGATCTAAAGGAAACGTATCTCTATATTCCCATAAAACCCAACCGAAGATTCTTGTGTTTCACTGGGCCCTGCTCTCGTTTTCAATTTACAGCCTTATCCAGGGTATTCACAAAATGCCTAGCCCCAGCCATGGCTTTCTGCAGAACCAAGGATGTTCAAATCTATTGTTACCTAGATGACATCCTCATCCTAGCAGAAACAGAGGGCACTCTTCAAAACCATCTGAGGTTCACCACTTCCCTACTTCAAAGCTTGGGATTCACCTGCAGTCACCAAAAATCATCCTTAATCTCCCAGGACAAAACGTTTCTGAGCTGCAGGATCAGAACAGACATGATGCAAGCTTTTCCTCCCTTAGGACAAAGTTCTGTCACTATCCGCCCACTTCCAAAGCTTATTACAGGCTCATCACATTTCTGCAAGACAATTCCAGCAGATCCTGGGACTAATGGCAGCCACCATTCCCGTGCTGCTTCTATTCAGAATGCACATGCGAAAACTGCAGTGGTACCTGAAAAATGTGTGGTCACGGCACAAACATCCCCTAGAGCACCAGATTACCTTCCTGCCTCAAAGCAGAACTAAGGTGGTGGATCCAACAGATTCTCCTGAACCCGGGTCTTCCACTGTAACCACCCTCCCCAACCCAGCACATGCATACACCTGCATCTGAGCTAGGGTGGGGGGCTACCATGAAAGGTTTCATGGTACAAGAGGCCTAGAACCGTACACTCCAAAAGAAATGCATCAATGTGAGGGAAATGACTGCAGTTCTTCTGGCCCTAAAAGCCTTCCTCCCTATCCTACAACCGGGCCCCCTTCAGATCTTCACAGGCATCACCACAGTCATGGAGTCTCAACAAACAGGGAGGGACCAAAGCCTACCTCCTTTGTTTGAAAACATTATAAATTTGGGACCTCACCTCCAGGAAAAGCTCATCCCTACAGGCAACATACATCCCTTCTCAGGACAACAAACAAGTGGATATTCTCAGCTGAACATCCTCTCTGCAGCATGAGTGAACAGGGAGACCTTTGTAGACATTGTCTACCAGTGGGGCACACCTCAACTAGATTTGTTTGTCTCTCCCTAGAACAGACAAAGAAAGTCTGCACCAAGGATTACTCTCCACTTGTCTGGAGGGTAGATGCCTTCAGCATCCCATGGAAGGGGTGGTTTCTATGTGCATTTCCACCCTTCTCTCTCATTCAAAAAGTCATCCTAAAAATCAGGAAAGACCAACCAAAAATCTTGCTGGTGACTCCCTATTGGCCAAGAAAGCACTGGTTCTCGTACTTCTCTCATTAGCCAAGGGCAATCACCACAAGTTTAACCCACAAGGTCAACCTCGCACAGCAAAAGGGAATGCTAATTCATCCTTGCCAACAGATATTGGGCCTCTCACTCTGGGTGATAAACTTCTAATCCCTTTTAGACACCACTACTCAGAAAACGTGCTTTTAGTCCTGAGGCAGGCCAGGAAACCAGCTACTAGGAGATCCTACATGTCAAAATGGGAAAGATTCTCCAACTGGTGTCTCCATAGGGACAGGGATCCCTGCCAGGTGGACCCCCCCACCAGTCCTTAATTGTGTGTGTGAACTAATTAAGGCTGTTCTTTCATACTCTTCAGTGAAAGTCCACCTATGCTATTTCAGCCTGCCTACCACCAGACCCCCTTTACTAACCAGGCTAGATGTCAAATTATTCCTGAAAGGGGTTTTACACATCAGACCACCAAGAAAACCCATCCCCCCCCCCCCCCCCATGGGACCTGAACTTCATTCTGGAAAAACTGATACTGGCGTCATTCGAGCCAGCTACTGATGCTTCACTCCAAATGTGTACATGTAAGATTGTATTGCTGGTGGCTATTACCTCGACTAGAGCGGTAAGCTATAATGGCCTGCTCCCCCTACACTACCTTCCACAAGGGTAGGGTGACCCTATGTACTAACCCTTCCTTCATGCCTAATGTGGTCAACAAACTGTCTCGAAACCAATTCATTCACCTGTCCTCCTTCCTCTCTCCAACTAATGATAATGATAGGATACTCCATTTCCCTGGATGTACACAGATGGCTAAGATTGTATCTAGACAAAACTAAGTCCATCAGAAAATCTAACCAAGTCGGATGTTTATCGTGTTTCACTGTTGCGGTCATTACAATTGGGTTGTCCTGCTGGCAGGCTACCCGCAGTTGGCCCGAGTTCCAAAGTCTAGGTCCGGTGTCGGTTGCTGTTGCCTCCTCCCTGACGTCCGTGCGCCAGGGGTATAAAAGATGCAGCTGACGCCATTTTCTTCAGTCTTTCTTGCCGCGCGGTGCCCGAAGCAAAAGCAGTTCGCAAGTGCCGGTTGGCCGACTCCTGAGATTTTCAAATTCGAATTTCAGATCCAAAATCTTCATTAAAGCTAAGTAACCCACTGGGGAAACTTTTTTCTTGCTCCAGACCAATGTCAGAAAAAGTTAATAATTGTATTTCTTGTGGGAAGCAAATACCTCATAAGGATTTTTATTCTTACTGTATTCCTTGCCTAGGCCCTGACCACGACATTGCTAGTTGTCGGTTTTGTGCTAGATTTAACCAATGCACTATTAAGCGTCGGTACGATCTTGCATTTCATTACTTTGGCAGAAGATTCAATTATATAATACCGTCGGAACAGCCGACTACCGGAGTTTATAAAAAAGCGCAAAGAAAAAGAAAAGGACAGGCAGCCGAGGTCCAAAACTGACTAGGCTTCTGTTCGGTTTGTTGCCAGTTCTCAGTGAGGTGCTTTCGTAGCCCCTGACTCCCGCTACCTCAGAGCCACAGGCCACTTCGACTCCCACGTGGAGCCAATTAGGCCACTGGAAACTCAAGGTATTGGACACTCGGAAACTATTCCCTCAGGTCCGGAGCTGCTGAGCAGGCATCGGCCTCTGAGGGTGTTTTCAGGCCTACACAGTTATATGTAAAACCAACTTCAGCTTCAAAGGCAAAGACTAAAGCAGTTCTAAAGACAAAGAAACAAGTACAGCATTCTCCTGGACAGGCCTCCATGCCTAAAAAATAGATGCTTAAAATGGCCGAAGACCTAATTACTTTGATCAGGGGTTCCCATCCCCCTCCTGATAAGAGGCCTAGGCAAGAGATGGAATATGAATCTTCAGATCAGGTTTCCATTTCCTCTGATTCTTCTTAACAGGAATATTCCCTTCCTCCCTAGGAGGATTCTGATACTGAAGAATCTATCCCTTCAGCCTCTCCTCCTGAGGATTATTCTTTTGGGGAGACCCTGAATACTATGAGGGAGCATTTCCACTGGGAGAGCCAAGATTACTCAGAATCCAAGAAAAGGCTCAGAGACTTACTTTTATTACCTCAGCACAGGTCCCTTGCTATTCCTCCTGTTTTAGACATTGTAGATGTATTTTCAGAGACCGGTCTGTCTCCTGACTCTCTACCACCAGCTCCTGTTAAGCCAGACATACTACAGGGTTCCTGATTCACATAAATTTTACAAAAACCCTGCTGCTGACCCAGAAACTATTTCTCAGGGTCCCAAAGGGGTCAAGGCTTCCACTGCAAAAAACCCTATCCCCTCTGATAGAGATTCAAGGGCTCTGGACAGATGGGGGGAAAAGATTTATACTTATGCTACCTTGGCTGTAAGAGCTTTAAATTGTCAGTTTCATATGCTTAAATATCAGCAATATCTTATTTCACTGCTTAAACAGAAAATGTTGACAAATTCAGAATGTGCAGAAAACAAAGAAATGCAGGATTTATTGCATGCAGCTGAAGAAGTGGGAAAGCATACTTTACAATGTGGTTTTGATTCTCTAGAGGCCTCCTGCAGGGCTGCAGTTACAGGTTCTGTCATTAGGAGGCATGCTTGGTTAAAAGAACAGAATCTGCCCGATCATGTTAAAGCAAAACTATTAGATGCTCCATTACCACATGATACCTTGTTTGGTGTTAAAGTAGGAGAAGTGTTAAAGAAAATGGAGGACAAAGCTAAATCTATGCAAACAGTGAAGGATTTATTACAGGTACAGCCACCCAGATTTAGCAGGAACTGGCCGACAAAGAATTGCTCCTTTCCAGTGTCAGGCCACAGAGAGGCAGATACAGACGCCCCAGAGGCAGATCACAGCCCCAAGGCTCATACAGGTCTAAACAACGGGGTGCTTCTACCTCCAAAAGCAGATGAGAAAAATCACAGCCATACAGGAAACAGTTTCAATGACTTCCCCCCTGCCAGCACCAAGCACTTATTTTCTGGCAGCTCCTTTGGGGGAAAAACTAGCACTTTTTTCACAAAATTGGCATATGATCACCCAGGACAAATGGGTCTTAAATATCATATCTCAAGGCTAGAGGTTCCACTTTCACACCCTGCCAAGGCCAAACGGTATGCCAGACCTGCCATGCAATCAATGGGCAGAGACACAAAAACAAGTTTCATCCCTCATGGACATGAGCCATTCAGCAAGTACCCCACAGCAAGAGCAGGGACAAGGATTTTACTCAAGGCTATTGGTACCTAGAAAGGGCAAAGCCTGGAGACCAATACTGGACCTGTCTATCCTAAACACATTCCTAGATATTCCAAAATTCAAAATGTTAACTCTGCAGCAGCTTCTGCCCATGCTGGGCAAGAAGGCTTGGCTTGTGACTTTAGACCTAAAAGAGGCATACCTGCATGCCCCAATCAATCATGCAGAAGATACCTTAGATTTATAGCTGGCTCAATGCACTACCAATTCTCTGCACTGCCCTTTGGCTTATCTACTGCACCCAGGGTCTTTACAAAATGCCTGGCACCAGTAATTGCATTTTGCAGTCAGAGGAATGTAAATATATCCTTACTTGGACGACTGCCTTATTGAAGTAGAGAACAAGGACATTCTACTACAGCATCTGGCATTTATAAAAAGATTACTAACAGGTGTAGGGTACACAGTAAGTGAAAAGAAATCAAAACTCGTACCCTCTCAAGAGATAATATTCCTGGGTGCAAGCTTAAATACAACTGCCCAGATGGCTTATCTCACGCCAGACAGACAACTGACTACTTATTTCAGAATGTTGGCAACAAAGACCCAGTTATCTGCAAGAAAAATTCTGCAGGCTTTGGGCTTCATGGCATCCTGCATACTGCTAATTCCATATGCAAGACTGCATATGAGAAAACTTCAATGGTATCTAAAAAGTGGCACAGCCTGGCAACAATTACCCTCATTCCCTGCCTGCAACAGGAGTTTCGATGGTGGGCAAAAGCCTGTCACCTCAACATGGGACAGCCATTCACCTTACCCACAGCCAGGCAGACATTGACAACAGATGCATCAGATTATGCCTGGGGGGGCACATATGGCAAGGAAATGTATTCGGGGCACATGGTCCGCAAGTCAAATGCATGTACATATCAATCAAAAAGAGATGCTAGCTGTTCAGAATGCCCTGACAGCCTTCAAGGATCTACTTCATCCAGGACAACTACTGATAAAGACGGACAATACTACAGTCATGTGGTACATAAACAAGCAGGAAGGCACACATTCCTACCCCCTCTGCAGACTAGCCATGAACTTGTGGGACACAACACTGACTTGCCAAGTACATCTGCAAGCACAATTCCTGCCAGGAAGGATAAATACTCTGGCAGACGAACTAAGCAGAAACCTAATAGATCCCCACGAGTGGAAATTGGATCCACAAGTCTTCAGCATGATAACAAGGAACTGGGGATGCCCAGACATAGACCTATTTGCCTCTCCTCACAACTGCCAACTACAGAGATTCTGCACAAGGACTTATCACAAGCAAGCATGGAAAGTGGATGCTCCATCTTTCAGCTGGAAAAACCTAACAGTATATGCCTTTCCGCCTCTCCTCCCCAAGGTATTCCTCAAGGTCAGACAATAAAAGCCAAAAATGATACCGATTGCCCCAGACTGGCCCTGCCAGCACTGGTACCCAATCTTAAAGAGCTTGTCTTAATGCCCATCTTGGACACTACCTCAAATTCCTCACTTACTGACCCAACAAGACAGTCATACTGCACAGCCAACTCAGGACCTTAAACCTGGCAGCATGGCGGATAATGTAGCCATTCAAGATGCACCTCTCTCTAAAGCAGTGATGGATGTTATTTTGGAGGCCAGGAGGCCTAGCACCAGAAAGTCTTATGCAGAAAAATAGAGATTCTGTGCTTGGAACCAGGCACAAGGTATTGACAACTGTTCCAAATATTCCTCAGATTTTGCAATACTTAACTGAGATGCTGGATAAAGGCCTTTCCTTTTCATCAATTAAAATTCATGCCTCTGCCATTTCAGCTCATTACAATACAGAGCCACTTATTTTTTCTCATCCATTACTAAGGCAGTACCTCAGAGGGGCCAAAAACATAAGACCTCTTAGAAGAGCACTAGTACCTGCATGGGACCTCAACTATGTCTTGGAAAAACTCACACTGCCTCCATTTGAGCCAACCTCTGCAGCTGATATAAAATTCATATCCTGGAAAACGGCTCTGCTCCTAGCAATAACCTCCGCCAGACGAGTCTCAGAGTTACAGGCTCTCATGGCTGTGGAACCCTTTATCATTTTCCATCCTGACAGGGTTTCTCTAAGGACAAACCCTACATTTATGCCTAAGGTAGTGTCCAGTGTGGCCTTTAACCATCATTTGCCTACCTTTTACCCAAACCCACAGAATAAGGGTGAGAGGCTCCTGCATTCTTTGGACATTCACAGGCAGCTACGCTTCTACTTGGACAGAACCAAAGCTTTCAGAAAGACTGAATAACTTCTAGTGGCATATGCTGCAGGATCACAAAGAAAGCCCATCTTCAAACAGACTTTCAAGGTGGATAGGCCACTGCATTCATTTCTGCTGTTCACAGCATGGCAAATCAGTGCCTAAGGGCATTAGGCCACATTCAACCAGAACAGCAGCCACTTCAGCAGCCTTCCTCAGAGGAGTACCAACCAAAGACATCTTAGAGGCTGCAACTTGGAGTTCAGTGCATACTTTTACAAAGCACTAGCACTTACCTCTCTACTCTAAATCCAGGGCAGGCTTTGCCACTGCAGTTCTCCAGGGCCTGATAGCCTCTCCTAATCCTATTTAGCACCAGCCTCCCAACCTCAGCTTTGGGATTCAACCCAATTGTAATGACTGCAACAGTGAAACACGATGAACATAGTACAGTTGTGTACCTACCATAAATGTAGATGTTCGAGTGTATTCACTGTTGCGGTCCAGGTTACCCTGCCACCATCCCCCTTTCCCTTGCTGGGACTTGTCTGTATGTGGTGTATTTGCTTGTAGATGAAGGAAAAGTTTTTTGTGTATGCATGCTTATTGGCATAATTTAGCCTACCATTTTAGGGGCACCTGACATCTGGCACAAGAAAAAATGAAGAAAATGGCATCGGCTGCATCTTTTATACCCCCTGGCGCACTGACGTCAGGGAGGAGGTGACAGCAGCCGATGCCAGACCTAGACTTTGGAACTCGGGCTGACTGCGGGTAGCCTGCCAGCAGGATAACCCAAGTGTAATGACTGCAACAGTGAATACACTTGAACATCTACATTTACGGTAGGTACACAACTGTACTTTTCCTTCCACCCTAGGGCCCTGGGCAAGGCAGTCTCCAAGCAAACCATTTCTTGTTGGATTAGGAAAACTGTTTGTGCTACTCCCACCATGGCAAACACCCCAGGGAGTAAAATCTCATTCTACCAGTGGCATGGCAACCTCCAGAGCCTTCCTCAAAGGTCTGGACAAAGCCTCCATCCTAGAAGCAGCCACCTGGTTCACTATTCTTACCTTCACCAGACACTACAAATTGGACCACATCTCCAGAGCCTGGGTAGGGTTTGCTAGAGCAATCCTACAGGGCTTTGTGGAATCAGCTACATCTACCACCACCCTTCCCTCTAAGCTGTGGTACACTCCCACACTATGAATACTGCAATATAGGACTAGAGGGACATAGAATACTTATGTAAAATCTTACCATAACCATAGATGTCCTTCTCTTCCATGTTGCAGTATTCCTTCCCACCCACCTATTCTCCCTTATTTTGGACCTGTCTTAAGGGCTCTCTGAGGCTCTACCCTCCACCAGGGTCAGACTAGCCAGGATATGACACTTTGCACTTTTCGCTGACATCACTTGTTTCTCTTTCTGACACTGTTCGACTGGGCATTTAAGTTCTGAGGTCTGTGCATACAGACATCACATTTAAGGTCCCTGGTTTATGGCCCTATGTGTGACGTCTCACACACCTACAGCAGCCAGGCTTAAGCTTTTGTATAGGAGCCGACGTACAGGTCGCCTGAGCTGGGGAATCCTGCACTATGAATACTACAACATGGAAGAGAAGGACCTCTATGGTTATGGTAAGATTTTACACTTTCTCTGTGGCACCCTTCACACAATGAAAAATAGCCTTTCAGTGGGACCGTGAGTACTCACAAGTCAGCAAATATACAGGGTTTCATGGGGATGTCTGTCTAGGCTCCTAGCTGTTCCTCCAGTGCCAGAGATCCTTGAGAATGTATTTGAAAGTACATGTTGGGTGCCTGACTGGTTTCCCATGGAAACCTTTTGGAGGATCCCAGAAAGGAAGTGCTGTTGACTTCAACCAGGAATCACATCCCAAATGATAGACTAGAGTTGTGGATAGGTTTGGGGGAAAGGTGTATATTGCTGCCACCCTGGCATTTGTCTAACTGCCAGTCCTATAGGTTTCCATCAATGCTGCTATGATGACAGAGATGGAGGTGATCAAGGATAAGACCTGAAACAGTAGATGTGATGTCAATCTCGCCTTTACTCTCACTGATGGGTCAGATCCAGTCCTTCAAATCTGTCTTGGCCATTTCAAAAGCTCAAGGTATTCAGCAAAGCTCAAGAGCATCCTTCCTTACCCATAATGCAACTCACTGGTTTCCCCCGATCTCATTTGCCACTCTGCGAAGAAGGTTCTCTAGCAAGCTCTGGGCTAAACGTTTGTTGATATTTATAGCATCTTTCCTGTTAAATTTAACTTTTTAAACTTAGATTATTTTTCTACTTAATTGATGTCCTTCAAGGATGCATCTGCAGTCTTTACAAATGGGTTGTCCTGTCGTCAGGCAGCCCTTCGGCCGGATTCCAAAGTCTGGGTCTGGCTTCGGCTGGTGTCGCACTTCACCCGACGTCATTGCGGCAGTCATTCTGGTATAAAGGCATCAGCCGACGCCATTTTCCTCGGTCTTTCTTGCCACATGGCGCCCGAAGCAGAAGCTGTTCGCAAGTGCCGGTCGGTCAGATCCAGAGATTACTACTACCGAATACTACTTCGAAGACTTCTATAAAGCTAAGTACCCCGTTGGGGACTCTTTCTTGCCTCAGCCGATGTCAGAGAAAGTTAATAACTGTTTATCTTGTGGGAAACAAATACCTCATAAAGAGTTCCACTCCTATTGCATACATTGTTTAGGCCCAGACCACGACGTAGCAGCTTGTCTAGCCTGTGCTTCTTTTAACAAACGGACGCTTAGACATCGCTCGGACTTTGCTGAACAGATTTTCGGCTCCGATTTTGCCTACATTATGCCGTCGGATCCTCCGACTACGCAAATAACCAAAAAACGCAAAGAAAAGGACCGACACTCGCGGTCCGCGGTTTCGGCCGAAACCGCGGTTAAGCAAACCACGAGTGTCTCTGTTTCGGCCGAAACCGAGCAAGCGGTTCTTTCTTCAGCCGATAACTTGCCTTCTACCGAGGCCTCTTCTAACCTGGTAGAAACGGCTTCTGAAATCCAGCCTTCTGTTGCGATTTCACAGGATTTATCAGACACCATTCCCCTAGATATTTCTACCCCTGCACGTGGAGCTGCTAGGCCTCCTCCAGCTATGTCTATTAAGGCCTTTGCCAGGGCTAAAGCAGCCAAAGCATCAAAACCTGTGCCTGCCAAGCCCCCCTCACAGGCCCAGCACCAGCTCCCATATGCTTTCTTTGGCAGAGGATCTCATCTCTTTAATTCATGGAGCCCAGCCTCATCCAGACAGGGCCTCTCTCCCTCCTCCAGAAAAGTGGCCTAGAGCAGAGCCCCCTGAGCCAGTATCCACAGATGATTCCTCTGATGACTCAGAACATACAGACCCTCCTGAGGCTTCTTATTCCCCTTACGAAGACTCTGATGCTGAGGAGTCCATCCCTTCAGCCTCTCCTCCTGAGGAATTTTCCTTTGGGGAAACCTTGCATGCTATGAGGGAACAATTTCAGTGGCAGGGCCAAGATTTCTCAGACTCTAGAAAAAGGCTTAGGACCTTTCTACATTTGCCACAGCATAGGCCTTTAGCTATACCTCCAGTTCTATCTGTTGTTGATGATGCATTTAATGATGCTTGCACTGCTCCTGATACTTTACCTCCGGCTCCTGCTAAGCCCGATAGGTACTACAGGGTCCCGGACACTCATCACCACTTATATAAGGCTCCTTTTGCATTTCCAGAGACTATCTCCCAGGGCCCTAAAGCTGTAGCAGCTGCTTCTTCTAAAAAACCCCTCCCCTCTGAAAGGGAATCCAGGTCCTTAGAGAGATGGGGTAAAAAAGTTTACACCTCTGCTACTTTGTCAGCTAGAGCTTTGAACTGCCAATTTCATATGATTCAATATCAAGAGTTTATGCTTGACCAGTTGACTAAAAAGCTGTCCTCTGAAGAATCTTTAGATAAAAAGTATGTTCAAGAAATGTTACATAACATACAACAGGTTAGTAACCATTCTTTAAAATGTGGCTATGATGCACTGGAGGCTTCCTTTAGATCAGCCATGACTGGCACAGTTATCAGGAGGCATGCATGGTTGAAAGAACAGGCATTACCAGACCATGTCAAATCTAAGCTTTTGGATGCACCTATGGACAAGGTCAATTTATTTGGTGCCCCCGCACAACAGGTTCTAAAAAAGATGGAAGAGAAAGCAAAATCTGTGCAAACAGTGAAAGGTTTCTTACAAGTTCAACCTCCAAGGTTTAGCAGGAACTGGCCCTCCAAGAATTGGTCCTTTCCGGACTCCTCTAAGGCCCAAAGAGGCAGGAATAGGCGCTCTAGAGGCAGAAACCAATCCAGGGGTGCCTACAGGGGTCGCCAGTGGCAGGGTAACAACCAACGAGGCACAGATACAGCCACCACCACTACAACAACTCAATCACAGTGACTTGCCGGTGGCACCGCCTACCAGGGAACAACTAGAAGCACCCTTAGGCGGAAAGCTAACATTATTTTCAAGAAACTGGCACTGCATTACAAGAGAAAAATGGATTTTGCAAACTATAGACAAAGGTTACAGGTTCCATTTCCATACACTACCAGGAAAGAGAGGAATGCCAAACCTACCACCTTCTCAAAGGGCAGAAGCTCTAAAACAAATATCTCAATTATTAAGAATGAGAGCTGTGGAAAAGGTACCATCTATGGAGCAAGGGAAGGGATTTTACTCCAGGCTCTTCCTGGTACCAAGAAAAGAAAACAAATGGAGGCCTATTCTAGACCTGTCCGCTTTAAACACATTCCTCATTGTTCCAAAATTCAAAATGCTGACCCTACAGCAGCTTCTTTCCATGCTGGGCAAGGAGTCTTGGCTGGTAACTCTAGATCTCAAGGAGGCATACCTGCATTTCCCCATAAGACCAATTTGCAGAAGATACCTCAGATTTCTTGCAGGATCAGAGCATTATCAATTCTCAGCATTGCCCTTTGGCTTATCTACTGCGCCCAGAGTGTTCACGAAATGCCTGGCATCAGTAATCGCTCATTGCAGACTTAAGGGAATTCAAATCTATCCCTACCTGGACGACTGCCTGATACAAGCGGACAACAAAAACAAACTAACAGAAGACTTACAAAGAGTCATCTACCTGCTGCAAGCCCTGGGATATACAGTCAATACAAAAAAGTCAAGGCTGGTTCCATCCCAAAGAATAACCTTTCTGGGTGCAGAACTGAACACATCAAAACAAATGGCATTTCTAACTGCAGAAAAGAAAGAGCAACTTCCTCTCTACTTCTTGGCATTAACATAGCAGAGCCATCTAACTGCAAGAAAAGTGCTACAAGCTCTAGGCTTCATGGCATCCGGCATAATACTGGTCCCTCATGCCAGGCTGCATATGAGAAAGCTACAGTGGTACCTAAAGAATTTGTGGTCTCAGCACAAGCACAGCCTAGAAACCAAAATTCCAATGATCCCATGCCTGAAGCAAGAGTTCTTATGGTGGGCTCAGGCCTGTCAATCAAACACAGGATTGCCCTTCTGCAAAAGTCAACCAAGACAAACCATCACGACAGATGCCTCAGACCTCGGTTGGGGGGCACACATGATGGGCAAGTGCATTCAAGGCCTATGGACTCAAGACCAGCTGCATCTGCACATAAATCTAAAAGAAATGATGGCAGTAAAATTGGCAATCCAGGTATTCATACCTTTTCTCCAAGAAGGCCAGTTGATGTAAAGACAGACAACACCACAGTTATGTGGTACATCAACAAACAGGGAGGCACACACTCATACCCTCTATGCCGGCTGGCACTGGACCTATGGGATGTGGCTCTGAGCTACAACATTCAGTTACAGGCAATTTATGTACCAGGGAAGGAAAACATTCTAGCAGACATATTAAGCAGAACTACAACAGATGCCCACGAATGGATGCTGCATCCAGACATCTTCAAAACCATCACAAGAGAATGAGGATTACCACAAATAGACTTGTTTGCATCCCCATTCAATCACCAGTTGAAGAAATTCTGCACAAGGACTTACCACCCACTTGCTTGGAAGGTGGACTCCCTATCCTTCAGTTGGAAAAGCCTGACAGCATACGCATTCCCACCACTTCCTTTGATGCACAAGGTGCTTCTCAAGATCAAAGAGGAACGTCCGAGGATCATTCTGATAGCCCCAGACTGGCCAAGACAACATTGGTATCCACTGCTGAGGAGCATGTCCCGGGAACAAATATGGACACTGCCCCTGATCCCATTACTGCTGACACAAAACAACTACAACATCCTGCATCCAAACCTAAAAACTCTGCAGCTAACTGCCTGGAACATTACATAACAGCAATTAACCCAAATTTATCCCAAAGGGTTAAAGACATAATCCTGGAGGCTCGTAGACCTTCAACAAGAAAGAATTATGCAGCAAAATGGAAAAGATATCTCATCTGGAGTACTGCAAAGGGGAAAGATGTGACACTGGTGAACATAGCCAACATCCTGGAGTACTTGGCGGAACTCTTCCATACAGGCCTGTCCTATTCCTCCATTAAGATACATGCATCAGCTATTTCAGCAGAATACAGCTTGGATCCTCCTGTCTTCTCGCATCCTCTGCTCAGACAGTTTCTGAGAGGAATTAAAAATGTAAAACCTCCCAGGAAACCTCCATTGCCAGCATGGGACTTGAACTTTGTGCTAGAAAAACTGACTCTACCTCCTTTCGAACCAGCAGCTACAGCAGAATTGCAATACTTATCCTGGAAGACTGCTTTCCTGCTGGCAATAACTTCAGCAAGAAGGGTCTCTGAACTACAGGCATTAATGGCAGTACAACCCTTCCTGATCTTCCATCAAGATAGTGTCCATGAGAACAAATCCTACATTTATGCCTAAGGTGGTATCCAGAGTCTCTTTAAATCAGGCTATCCACCTTCCTACATTCTTCCCCAATCCACAGAACAGGGGAGAAAAGCTCTTACATACCTTGGATGTACACAGACAATTACGCTACTACCTGGACAGGACAAAAAACAATAGAAAAACTGACCAGCTTCTGGTAGCATATGCAACAGGAAAGGAAGGAAAACCAATTTCTAAACAGACAATCTCCAAATGGATAGGAAATTGCATTAGATTTTGTTACTCCTACCATGGGAAGAAAACTCCAGAGAACATCAGGCCTCACTCCACAAGAGCTACAGCCACTACCACAGCTTTCTTACGAGGAGTGGCTACCAAGGACATTATAGAGGCTGCTACTTGGACCTCCGTGCATACATTTGCCAAGCATTATAACTTGCCTCTATACTCTAGATCCCGTGCTGGTTTTGCCACTGCTGTTTTGCAAGGGATCCTGACTACACCATAATCTATTCTCATTTCCTCCTCCCCTAGTTTAGCTATGGTATTCTACCCATTTGTAAAGACTGCAGATGCATCCTTGAAGGACATAGTACAGTTTTGTACCTACCATAAATGTAGATGTCCGAGAGGAATGCATCTGCAGTCAGGATTACCCACCCTCCTTCCCCTCTACTCCTAGGGTTTTTACCAATCTTCAGCTAGCTTGGGGGGGATCTATTATGGTGCATTTGTTTGTATATATGTACATACTGCTTATTTTGTGTGTTTGCTCTCTACTATTTGGAAACTTTGGCATTTATCCAAATTTAGCCATCCAAGAGGGCACCTGGCATCTGGGGCAAGAAACACTGAGGAAAATGGCGTCTGCTGATGCCTTTATACCCGAATGACTGCCACAATGACGTCGGGTGAAGTGCGACACCAGCCGAAGCCAGACCCAGACTTTGGAATCCGGCCGACCGAAGGGCTGCCTGACGACAGGACAACCCATTTGTAAAGACTGCAGATGCATTCCTCTCGGACATCTACATTTATGGTAGGTACAAAACTGTACTTTTTATATCCTTACCCTGTTCCGTTTGTTTTAAAGGTTTAGAGTAAGTGTTCATTCCCTTTAGCTTCTTTCATTAGCATCTGTTTAAGTTAGTGGACATCTAACATCCTTTTGAGTTGGGGGACGTTTCACCCCTTTTCATGTATTTCCCTTTTCCCCTTCTCATTGTCATCCATTTTAGAGGATGATTATTTAAAAAAAAAGTTTCTATTTCCTCCTTTCATTCCTTAAGATTTCTGGTCCGTTTAAGCTACAGGACTGTTTTTTGTGTATTTTTGTGCATGTTTCTTCTTCCTTTACTTAAATAGCATGTCTCAAAAGCAGGAATGAAGCCTTTGCTTTAAAAAGTGTGAGCAATGTGGAAAAAAGATGCCCCTTAGTGATTCACACTGTGTGTGTATTGTTTGGGGGCTTTTCACCTGTAAGAGTAGTGCTCCATTTGCCATAGATTCAGAGGGTGCTAATGGAGAGCAAAAATAAACTCCTCTTGAAGGGGTTGTTAAAAACTCCCTTTCCTGAGGCTATATCCTCAGAGTCCACTTCCAAATCTGAGAAGTCAGAAAACCACCCAAAACATGCTTCAGCACCAAAGATCTACCTCTGAGAATAAATAAAATGCCCCTAAACTGTTGGCTGCAACAGAACCCTCAGAGCAGACTGCTGAAAATTGGATCCAAGATGACTTCGGAGAAAATGGACCCCTCTGCTATGAAGTCTGCTTTGCTTACCGAATTGGGGTATCTGAGCCGATTGCCTTCTTTGGAACTGATCCCGTTTGTGCTCCCATCACCCTTTTTGACAAGCTCAAGATCTCCTACCCAGTCTACCAGGAGTCTGTCCGATGTGAATAAGGGTGGTGTAGAAGCTGCTAAAGACAGTGGCCTTGGCCAAATTATTATTGGATCTGAACCAGAAGGAATTGGGTCACAGTCTTCCTTCTTGGCACCTGCTCCTCTGATTCGACCCTTGGTTTCTGAACTGGAAGATTCCAACATCCAGCTTGTCTGTATCTGATCTGGGACCCAAAGGTTCCTTGGATCCAATATCTGCCCTGAGTTTTTATGCCCTGTTGGAGCAGGAAACTTCTGCGAATCAACACTCTCCAGTCAAGTCCTCAGAGCCAGTTTGGATGTCACTGGATCTGACCCTGTCTCTAGGGATTTTGGTGCAGGTGAGTTCAGCCCCTACCTCTGCTTCTGAGCTTTTGTCTTCTGCTGTGGAGATTCCTTCGTCCCTGACAACCCTGTTGTCTGATCTGAGGTGTTCTTCAGAGCAGGAGCGGACTGCCTTTGAAGTCATGAGGAGGGTACTGACTACTTCCAAGTCTAAGACACAATCCTCCTCCAAGTTCTATGCAGGAGTCTGGTTTCTCACATGCCCTCTCCACAGACCCGCAGAGACCTCAGGATGTTCAACAGGGGACTCTCCCCTCTTCTGAAACCTCCCCAGGTATCCAACTGAGGAGGTCCCTCAAAAGAGGACCTGCAAGAGAGAGCATCCTGATTTCCCCGTAGGATTCTATCACATCTGATACTGACCATGATAAAGCAGAAGTGTCCCTATGGTCACCTCCTGAAGATATCTCCTTTAGAGAGATTCTGAAAATGTTAAAGCAGAGATGACTGGCAGTCTACATCCCCTCCAGCTGAGGAGTCTGTTTACCTGAAGGCCTTTGAGTCTCACCCTTCGACTTGAATTAGTCTCTCAGAAGGCTCTGGAGACCCCAGCTTCCATAGAACCTACTGATAGAGGCCAAATAAATACATTACAGCCCCCAAGGACAAGACATTCTTGATGAGATGTAGCCAGTTGTGCCATGGTCGTGGCGGCCACTAAAACAAAGCTTTTTCAAGACCAGTTCCTCTCTCCATTCTCTGAGTAAAGATTCCAGGACCATGGATAGGTACGGGAAGCTCATCTTTTTGACGGCGACCTTTGCCTTATGATCACTGAACTACCTCACTCACTTTACAACATTACAGAGGGAACTGTTAAAGGAACCGTCAGACTCCTTCCAAAGAGCTGTAGCTGACGCAGTGGCAGATAGGTCAACGCTCAACTTACCACCCTCAATTCAGTCATGAACTCCTCCATGAGGCTCATCGTATGTAGCAGATGGAACAAGTAGAGTGGCAGGTTCAGGCATCTCTTTCAGGAGGCAGGTCTGGATGCAGCTTTGTGATTTCGGGGAGCCTTTCAAGTCTTCCTTTGTTAGTGCCCGTTTTGATGGCTCTTCACTTTTTGGACTTGGAGATGCTTACCAGGTGTGAACAGGAAGGCAAGACCTTATCTGCAGTTGGTGTGCATTTTTCCACACCTACCAGACCCTTTACCAAATGTCAGAGAGGTAGTGAGAAAATGTGATTCAGAAAGTCTCAAAGGTCTTTCCAGGCTACACAAGGTAAAAGTTCCCCTAGAGGCAGAGAAGGGAACAATAATGGAAGATGCAGCCCTCGCGACAGGAGAGGCCCACAGAATCAGGGCTCCAGGGAATCTTTCTTTGGTAGACCCTTCCAGCACTCCTGAAGGAGAGTGCTGCATATTGCTTACCTCCATATTGCTTACCTCTGGAGGCAGTCGGTCGATTGTCCCTGCGCAGTGAAACCTGGCAAAAGATAAATGACAATTATGTGCAGGAAATAATATCCAGAGAATGTCATTCCCTTCTTCCCCACTCCTGTAAACAATTCAGTTCCAAACGTTCCACCCAGTCAGAAGGGCAAGCAACATTAGAAATCCAAACGTTGCTAAGAAAGTCATCCAAGAAGTCCCTGCAGCCCAGAGAGGATCAAGAACTTACTCAAGATTATTTTTAGTTTCAAAGAAAAATGGACCGGAGACCCATTTTGGACCTCAACAGTTTGAACAAATCTGTGAAAAAGATAAAGTTCCAGATGGTAACACTGTAGTTAATACTTCATTCCTGAAAAAAGGCAAGTGGATGTGCTCTATACACCTTCAGGATGCATACTACCACATTCGAATGGAAAGGTGATCCAGAAGGTACTTGCACTTCCGGCTAGGGGCCAGTCACTTCAGTTTCGAGCTCTACCCTTTGGTCTCACTACATCACTAGAGTGTTCACCAAATGCATGGCAGTAGTGGCTCACCTGAGATGCCAAGGATTCTGGGTGTTTCCATATCTGCATGATTGACTCCTAACTGCCCCACCCTGGCATCTTCTGCTACAAGCCAAGGACTATACGTTTCAACTCTGTTCCTCCGTAGGTATTACCATAAACTATGAAAAATCTGGTGTAGGGTCATGTCCAAACTTAGTCTTCATAGGAGCAGAGATTGAGCAGAGATATACACAACTACATTGATAGCAAGACTCTCACAAGACAGAGTAGACAGTCTCTGCCATTATGTAAGATTGATAATCAGGAAGACGTGAGCTTCTGCAAAGCTGGTTCTCTGGGAAAATGGCTGCATCAATCATAATCCTTCCCCTAACTCGTCTTATGGGAATACTTCAGTGGTTACTTTCCGCACAATGGGCAATCCTACAACTTCAATGTCGCACACAATCATAACTCCTGCAAAAAGGATCTCCAGTGGTGGATTCAGTCTCCCTTACTTATCTCAAGGTTCTCACTTCATCCCCCTGAATCCCAGGCCATGGTGACTATGGATGCATCCCAGATAGGGGGGCATTATCTAGGGAAGACAGATCAAGTCATCTGGCAGGAACATGAGGTTCATTTGCACATAAACTTCCTGGAGATGAGAGCAGTGCTTTTAGCATTGCAAGCATTTTAAGACACGCTCTCTAGGAACAATAGCAATCTAGTCTGGCAACATGTCTGTAGTCTGGTGCATAAACGGAGGAACCAGATCTTACCCCCTTTGTCAAGAAGCTGAGGGTCTGGCAGCAATTTCCAGCTGCTTTCTGATAGCAATGCATATCCCTGGGAAATCCAGCATAATTGCAGACAAATTGAGCAGAGCCATACTATAGCAACATGAGTGGTCCCTCAGTCAGAACGTCACAGAAGAGATGATCTGGAAATGGGACCATCCTTGCCGCAATCTCTCTTTTATTTGACATTAGTAGGCAAAGCAACGACTTTGCCCTGATCCCTCCCACGGGGGAATCGCCATGGGATGCACTTGTTCATCATTGGCCTCCGGGACTTCTGTATGCCTTTCTTCCAATCCCTCTAATTAGCAAGCTTTTGGAGACAATCGTCCTGATTGCCCCTATACCTCTCAACTATGCAGATTTTTACCTCCTATTTTTGTTGCGTTTTTCACAAAATTGTGATTTTAGTTTGTAAAAGCAATTTTAAAAAATTCTCCTTTTGGGCCTTTGTCCCCCCATTATTTATGGCTTTGTCCAGATTTCTTGCTCTAAGAGGTTGAAGGTATGATTGCCCCTATTGGCCTCATCAAATCTGGTTCCCCTTTCTTCAGCCTCACCTTCAGGATGAACCATGGATTTCTGGGCCCTTCTTACAGACCTGACTCACCCATCAGGAATGGTTCATCCCAACCTGGGCAATCTCAGATTAACAGCTTGGCTGCTCCAGTTCCCCTGATCGCCAGGTTTCCTCTCCAGTGAAATACATTTTATCTTCCCGTAAAACATCTACATGAAAACTGTACAGAAGTAAATGGAAGAGATTTGTTACATGGGCCAGCAGAAATCCGATCCCTTTCCTGCGGCCATACATTCTATTCTAGAGTTTTTGGCAACATTTTTCAGTGAAGGAGCTGCTGCACCAACTATGAGTCCGGTTGGCGGCAATTTCAAATTTTATTTTGGGAGAAAATAGTTCTGGTATGTCACACAGACTTTGTAAGGCCCTCTTAAAAGGAGCTACAATAAGAAAACCCCCATGCAGGAACTTGTCACTGCCCTGGGATCTGAATTTTGTTTTGTCAAGCATCATCTGTCTTCCCTTTGAACCACCTGTGATTTGAAATATCTTTCCTGGAAAACACATTTTTTAGTGGTGATTACTTCAGCTAGGAGCATTTTTGAATTGCATACAAGCTTTGTCTGCCAAGCCACCATACCTAATCTTTCATAATGACAGTTTCTTTACACACCAACCCCATCCTTTCTACCCAAGGTTGTATCAGAAAGTAACCTTAATCAATCTATTGACCTGCCAGTTTTCTTCCCAAACTTCCAAAAATAAAGGAGAATATTCACTGCATCTTCTGGATGTTTGACAGGTTTCTACTTGCATAGAACTTCATAATTTAGAAAACCAGGTCAGCTCTTTATTTCTTATTGTGATATTAGAAAAGATCAAGTAATCGCCAAAGTTATCTTATCTAAATGGCTTACAATATGTATAACCTACATTTATAATTCCAAGAATAGAGGTCTTTCTAATCCTGTTAAAGCTCATTCCACTAGGCCAGTAGCCGCATCTGCAGCCTTTCAAGCCAAGTTACCCTTAGATAATATCTGTGCTGCAGCAACATGGGCAAAACCTCATACATTTTTTACTCATTACATAGGGGATTTAGCCTCTAGGAGTAGAGCCTGTTTTGGTTCTATGGATGTTCTTCGTGTTTCACTGTTGCAGTTATTACATTTGGGTTATCTGCTTGCAGGTAGCCTTCAGTCGGCCTGATTAACAAAGTCTTTGGTCCTGCGTCACTTGCTGTCTCTTCTTCCGTGACGTCAGGTCATCAGGGGTATAAAACATGCAGCCAACGTCATCACATCAGTCTTTCTTGCCATGCGGTGCCTGAAGCAGAAGCAGTTCATAAGTGCCGGTCGTCCGACTCCTGAGAACCAAAGTCTTCAACTAAAAGCTATTACCCCATTGGGGAAACTTTTTCTTGCTCTAAACCGATGTCAGTAAAAGTAAATAATTGCATTTCTTGTGGAAAGCAAATATCTCAAAGATTTTCATTTGTACTGTATTCCTTGCCTAGGCCCTGACCACGACGTACCTCACTGTCTGTTTTGTGCCTTATTTAAACCACAAACTGTATATTTGCGCTTCTAAATTTTTTGGTGCTCAGTTCAGTTATCTTGACATGTCTTCGGTAAGCCATCCAACTACCCACGTTCCGAAGAAATGCAAAGATAAAGACAGAGACAGACCACCCAGTTAGCCAGTACTCTGAGGTGCTTTCGCAGCCCCTGGTACCTGCTACTTCAGATTTGCAGGCCTCTACTGAGACCCATTCGGAGTCCGGTATGCCGCGAGATGCTTCAACTGTGGAACCTGTGGATGTCTCTACCTTGGATGGGTCCGGAGCTGCTGTGCAGGCACCGGCTTCTGAGGGTGTATTCAGGCGTACTGACTTTTATATTAAACCGGCGCCATCTTCTTCAAGGCCTAAAACTCAAACCATGCCTAGAAAACTGACGCCCAGACCGCATGGTCAGGCCTCTATGCCTAAAGAACAAATGATAAGAATGACTGAAGACCTTGTTACTTTAATCAGGGGAAGCCACCCTTCCCCCTCCGAGAGACCTAGGACTGAGTTTGCTTATGATACTTCTGACCAGGATTCTTAAATTTGTTTCCTCTGATGACCAGGATTTACCCCCTATCTACCTATAAGGATTCTGATGCGGAGGACTCTATTCCATGTAACCCCCCCCAAGAGGATTTCTGTTTTGGTGAAACCTTGCATACTCAGAGCTTTTTTGTTGGGAAAGTCAGGATTTCCCTGATTCTAAAAAGAGGCTTAGGGATTTATTACTCCTGCCCCAGCACAGCCCTTTAGCTATACCTCCTGTACTGGACATTGTTGATGTCTTTTCGGAATCTAGCATGGCCCCTGACACTTTACCTCCTGCTACCAGAAAACTTGATAGATATTACAGGGTTCCTGACTCTCAAGTTCCTTTTCAAAAATCCTACTGTGGATCCTGAAACCATTTCACAGGGACCCAAGGGCATTAAAGCTACTACTGCCAAAAATCCTACCCTCTCTGATAAAAACTTCAAGGTATACACTTCTGCAGCTTTGGCCATTAGGGCCTTGAATTGCCAGTTTCATATGTTAAAGTATCGGCTGCATGTTATTGGATTGCTTAAACAGAAAATGATGTTGACTCCTGATTGTGCTGAAAATAAGGATTTACAGAATTTTTTGCATTCTGCTGAAGAAGTTGGTAAACATACATTGCAGTGTGGTTTTGATTCACTAGAGGCATCTTGCAGGGCTGCAGTACCTGTGTCTGTACTTAGAAGGCATGCTTGGCTTAAAGAGCAATCCTTGCCAGATCATGTTAAAGCAAAATTACTGGATGCTCCCTTAAGTCAGGGCTACCTGTTTGGCAACAAGGCAGAAGTTCTTAAAACGAGGAAAAAGCTAAATTTATGCAAACTGTTAAAAGACTTTATACAAGTACAACCTTTAAGATTTAGTAGGCATTGGCCTTCTAAGAATTGGTCCTTTCCTGCCTCTTCCAGTCCAAACCCAGATCCAGCTGAGCACCCAGGCTTTAGTCCCAGGGGACACACAGGACTAAGCAGAGGGGGCCTCCACTTCCAAATTTGGGAGTAATAAAACTCCCCCCTGTGGTAAACTGTCTCAATGACTTCTTTTAAAACTTCCAAGCACTTCTCAACTGACTGCCCCTTTGGGGGGGAAGGATTGCACTTCATGCAAAGAACTGGGGACTCGTTACCCAGGACAAATGGGTTTTTAATAGTGTCCCAAGGATACAGATTTAACTTCCACACGTCACCAACTCCAAGCGGTTGGTCGGATTTACCTCCAAAGCAGTGGGAAGAGGTCCAAAAGCAAGTACTCTCTCTCTCTCGAGCATAAGGGTTATTCAATTGGTACCAGAAGAGAAAAAGGGACAAGGTTTCTACACGAGAATTTTCCTGGTACCCAGAAAAGACAATTCATGGCGTCTTATCCTTGACCTGCCTACTCCAAACACCTTTTTGGTGATTCCAAAATTCAAGATGCTGACTCTTCAGTTGCATCCTATGCTCAGCAAAGATGCCTGGTTGGCAACACTAAATTTAAAGGAAGCATACCTGCACTTCCCAATCAGGGAATCTTGCAGAAGATACCTACGCTTCAAAGCATGCTTTCAGTTCTCTGCACTGCCCTTTGGCTTATCCACTGTGCCCTGGGTATTCACTAAGTGCCTAGCTCCAGTCATTGCATTTTGCAGGCAAAGAAATATTTAAATATACCAATACCTGGACGATTGTCTAATTCGGGCAGAAAACCAGGGCATACATTTGAACCAGTCTGGCTTTTGTTCAGAAAAGAAATCATACCTGGTACCCTTTCAACAAATTATATTCCTGGGAGCATGCTTGAATACAGCTTCCCAGATGGCTTTCCTCACACCAGAGACAAATTCACTTGACAACCTACTTCAAACAAGTGGTCACAAAAACCCAGCTTATCTGCAAGGCAAATACTACAAGCCTTGGGGTTCATGGCCTCCTGCATTCTTCTAATTCCATATGCAAGACTGCATATGAGGAAACTACAATGGTATCTAAAAAGCCTATGGTGTCAACTTTCTCAGGATCTAGAAGCAATGATTCCTATCATTCCTTGTCTACGCCTAGAGTTCTTTTGGTGGGCAGAGGCCTGCCACCAAAACAAGGGACTACCATTCACACTACCCCCTGCCACCCAAAAACCCTAAGACGCATCAGACTATGCATGGGGGCGGCGCACCTGGCAGGGAAGTGCATTCAGGGCAAATGGAACCCAATTCAAATGCACCTTTACGTCAATCAAAGAAATGTTAGCTGTACAGAATGCTCTGACAGCCTTCATAGACCACATTCTTCCAAGACAATTTAATGGTAAAGACGGACACCACCACTCTTATATGTGGTACATAAACAAGCAGGGGAGGTACACATTTTTACACCCTCTGCAGACTAGCCATGGCATTGTGGAACACAGCCTTGAGCTACCAAGTACATCTACAAGCTCAATTCCTGCCAGGAAAACTAAATACACTGGCAGATGGACTAAGCAGAACCCTCATGGACCCACACGAGTGGAAATTGGAACCAAGGATTTTCAGGATGTTGACAAGTAAATGGGGGAGCCGAGATATAGACCTATTTGCCTCCCCCAGAACTATCAGTTGGAAAAATTTTGTGCAAGGACTCCCCACAGACAAGCTTGCAAAGTGGATGCTCTGTCCTTCAGCTGGAAAAACCTATCAGTTTATGCCTTTCCTCCTCTGCCTCTGCTCTCCAAAGTACTACTCAAGTTCAAACAAGACAAACCGAGGATGATTTTGATTGCACCAGCCTGGCCACGCCAACACTGCTACCCCCTCCTGTGCAGTGTCACTGTTGGCCCCATGGCACCTGCCTCAGACTCCTACCCTGCTGTCTCAGCTGAACCAGATTCTGCACCCTCCACTTCAAACACTGAACCTAGCAGCCTGGCTAGTTACTTAAGCTCTCCTTTACCATCCCTCAGTAAACCAGTGATGGATGTCATTTTAGAGACAAGGAGGCGTAGTACTAGAAAATCTTATGCTGAAAAATTGAAAAGATTTTGTGCCTGGAACTATTCTCAAGTGATGAGCACAGCAGTGCCCAATTTACCTCAGATTTTACAATACTTAACTGAGATGCTTCGCAAGGGCCTGTTTTTCCTCTAAAAATTCACGCCTCAGCCATTTCAGCTCATTATAACACAGAACCTCCCCTCTTCTCTCTTCCACTGCTCAAGCAGTTCCTCAGAGGGGCCAAAAATCTAAGACCACCCAGGAGAGCTCCAACTCCAGCCTGGGACCTTAACTTTGTACTGGAGTTCTGTACTTTCACCAAACATTGCCATTTGCCAATTTTCTCTAAATCTAGAGCTGACTTTGCCACTGCAGTTTTGCAGGGCCTTCTAGCTGGTCCTAACGCAATCTAAATTCCTCCTCCCATCCTTAGCTTTGGGAATCTACCCAAATGTAATGACTGCAGCAGTGAAACATGAAGAACATAGTACAGTTGTGTACACTTACCATAAATGTAGATGTTCGAGTGTATTCACTGTTGCAGTCCTGGTTGTCCTCCCTTCAGCCCCCTGACTTCGTTTGGCTATACCTCTTCTCTCCTTTTCAATGCTTAAAAGCTTTTCGGTGTATTTGCTTTTTTGTTTGAGGTATAACCTTGTATATTTATAGATTTAATTGCTTCCCATTAGGGGGGCACCTGACATCTGGGGCAAGAAAAACTGATGTAATGACGTCGACTGCATGTTTTATACCCATGACAACCTGACTTCATGGAAGAAGAGACAGCAACCGATGCGGGACCCAAAACTTTGTTAATCAGGCTGACTGAGGGCTACCTGCAAGCAGATAACCCAAATGTAATGACTGCAATAGTAAATGCACTCTAACATCTGCATTTATGGTAAGTGTACACAACTGTACTTTGAGGAATGTTCTCCCATGAGCTACCCAATAGTCAGTTTGCATTGGACATGGTCCCATCAGTGAGAATAAAGACGAGACTGACCTCACATAAAGATATGTACTTGCCATAATGTTCCATGTGTGTTGTCCATCTCGACCTTTATTCTCACAACCCACCTCCATACCACCCCTGCCTATACTCCTGAAAGACCGAGTAGTGCAAATTGGATACTTCAGGGTTGTATAGCCTCAGAAATTATATTCTACTTTGTGTGTGTGTAATAAATATATATAGGTCTGATTTGCTTGATCGAAATCTCACAATCTCGATCAAGCAACATCGAAACCCATTAAAGCGAAAGTGCACTTTCGCAAAAGCCGGTACTCTGAACCGGGAAAAAAAACAAAATTGCTTTAAACAGTATTTTGCAGGGGGTAAGCCCCCCCCCTGCACCACCCCATGTGGGGGGCTGTGCCCCTTACCCCTCCACCATAAGTATACTAACTCTGAGATCGCACTACAGTGGGGAAAAGGATATATTTCCTTATCCCCACTGTAATGCACTTCGGAGAACCGGCTTTTGCAAAAGTGCACTTTTGCTTAAATGGGGTCGATGATCTGGGTGTCGAGAGAGTGAGTTTTTGACAATCAGAAGTAGATATATAATGAGTACTATGGGCAAACAAGATCTGGGGAAACCAGGGAGTTGTGTTATGGGTAAGGACGGATGCCCAAGAGCTTTGCTGAAGACATTGAGCTTTTGAAATGGCAGAGACTGATCTGAAGGATCAGTAAGAATAAAAGTCGAGATTGACAACACACACGGAATGTTATGGTAAGTACTTCTTTTTGTTGAACCTTTGTCAATTGACCAAGCATTCCCAAAAAATGAAGTTATGCCACAGATGCATCACACCAGCTGCTGCAGGTCAGAAGACTTACCTTTATTGAGGGACTCCCCTCTTCCAGACAATGTGAAATCTGGAATCCTTAATGCTTCCTTATGCAAGAATGTCCTGCTTATAGTTCCTGCACAAGTGTACAATAAATGGAGAGAAGGGTAGGACTACTCAGTGTTGGGCAGATGTTCTTCGTGTTTCACTGTTGCAGTCATTATGTTTGGGTAATCTGCTGGCAGGTTGCCTTCAGTTGGCCTGAATTCCAAAGTCTTGGGTCCTGCGTCGGTTGCTGTCTCCTCTTCCATGGTGTCAGGTCATCAGGGGTATAAAACAAGCAGCCGATGCCATTTTCTTTAGTCTTTCTTGCTGTGCGGTGCCCGAAGCAGTCCGCAAGTGTCGGTCGGCCGAATCCTGAAATTTTCGAGTTTCAGAACCGAAGTCTTCACTAAAGCTAAGTACCCCGTTGAAACTTTTTTCTTGCTCCATACCGATGTCAGAAAAAGTTAATTGTATTACTTGTGGGAAGCAAGTACCTCCTAAGGATTTCCATTTGTACTGTATTCCTTGCCTAGGCCCTGATCACAACGTGCTTGGCTGTCGGTTTTGTGCTAGATTTAACCAATGCACTATTAAGCGTCGGTATATTTTTGCCTCAAAATATTTTGGAAACATTTAACTACCCTGAAATGTCATCTGATAGCAATCCGACTACCGGAGTACACAAGTAACGCAAAGAAAATGACAGACAGACCATCGAGGTCCAAAACCGACAATGAAGATTCTCCTAAGCCTGTCACCAGTACTCAGTGAGGTGCTTTTGCAGCCCCTGATGCCCGCTACTTTCGAGTCGCAGGCCCCTACTGAGAGTATGCATGGGGGGCCCACATGGCGGGAAGATGCATTCAGGGCATATGGACCCCAAAACAAATGCATCTGCATGTCAACCAAAAAGAGATAGCTGTTCAAAATGCCCTGACAGCCTTCAAGGACTTGCTTCATCCAGGACAACTACTGATAAAGATGGACAACACCACAGTTATGTGGTACATAAACAAGCAGGGGGGCACGCATTCATACCCCCTTTGCAGACTAGCCTTGGCACTGTGGGACACAGCTTTGACTTACCAAATACATCTTCAAGCTCAATTCCTGCCAGGAAAACAAAATACTCCGGCAGACTATTTAAGCAGAAACCTTATGGACCCTCACAAGTGGAAACTAGATCCACAACTCTTCAGCGTGATAAAGAAATGAGTGAGTCCAGACACAGATCTATTTGCCTCTCCTCAAAATTATCAGTTGAAAAGATTCTGCACAAGGACATATCACAGACAAGCATGGAAAGTGGCGCCCTATCCTTCAGTTGGAAAAACCTATCAGTTTACATCTTTCCTTCTCTGCCTCTTCTTCCCAAGGTCCTACTAAAAGTCAGACGAGAAACCAAAGATGATGCTAATTGCCCCGGACTGGCCACGCCAATACTGGTACCCAGTCCTAAGGAACTTGTCTCAATACCCAGCTTTGGACCTTACCTCAAAGACCTCAATTACTGTCCCAGCAAAACAATCAGATCCTGCACAATTGGCTCCAAACACTGAACCTGGAAGCATGGCTGATCATGCAGTTATGCAAACACCTCTCAGTAAAGCTGTGATGGATGTCATTTTGGAAGCCAGAAGGACTAGTACTAGAAAATCTTATGCTGATAAATGGAAGAGACACAAGGAGCTGATACAGCAGAACCAAATATTTCTCAGATATTACAATACTTGACTGAGATGCTTGACAAAGGCCTATCTTTCTCATCAATAAAAATCCATGTCTCTGCTATTTCGGCTCATTACAGTACAGAGCCACCAATCTTTTCTCATCCTCTACTAAAGCAGTATCTTAGAGGAGCCAAACATTTAAGGCCTCCCAGAAGATCACCAATACCTGCATGGGACCTCAATTATGTGTTGGAAAAGCTCACCCTGCCTCCATTTGAATCAGCTGCTACTGCAGATTTAAAGTTCTTATCATGGAAAACAGCTCTGCTCCTAGCAATTACTTCAGCAAGAAGAGTCTCAGAGCTACAGGCCCTCATGGCTGTGGAGCCTTTTATCATATTTTACCCAGACAGGGTGTCTGAGTACCAATCCTTCATTTATGCCCAAGGTGGTTTCCAGTGTGGCTATTAACCAAACTGTTCATCTGCCAACCTTTTATCCAAATCCGCAGAACAAAGGAGAGAGAATTCTGCATTCCTTGGACGTACACAGACAGCTAAGATTCTACTTGAGCAGGACTAAAGCTCTAAGAAAAACTGATTAATTACTAGTGACATATGCTGCAGGATCAGAAGGAAAGGCTATTTCAAAGCCGACTATTTCAAAGTGGCTAAGCCACTGCATTTGTTTCTGCTATTTACACCATGACAAACCTGTGCCCAAGGGCATTAGGTCTCATTCCACCAGAGCTGCAGCTACATCAGCAGCCTTTGTCAGAGGTATACCAACCAAAGACATTCTAGAGGCTGCTACTTGGAGTTCTGTTCACACCTTTACAAAGCATTATCATTTGCCTCTCTAAGTCCAGGGCAGGCTTTGCCACTGCAGTTCTGCAGGGCTTTATAGCTGCCCCTAATGCTTTTTAGCTCCAGCCTCCCATCCATAGCTTTGGGATTCTACCCAAATGTAATGACTGCAACAGTGAAACATGAAGAACATAGTACAGTTGTGTACACTTACCATAGATGTAGATGTTGGTGTATTCACTGTTGCAGTCCAGGTTACCCGCCCACCATCCCCCTTTCATTCTGGAGATGTTTTTCGTGTTTCACTGTTGCAGTCATTACATTTGGGTAATCTGCTGGCAGGGTGCCCTCAGTCGGCCTGAATTCCAAAGTCTTTGGTCCTGCGTCGGTTGCTGTCTCCTCTTCCATGACGTCAGGGGTATAAAACAAGCAGCCGATGCCATTTTCTTCAGTCTTTCTTGCCGCGCGGTAGCAGAAGCAGTACGCAAGTGCCGGTCGGCCAACTCCTGAGATTTTCATGTTAGAGTTTCAGATCCGAAGTCTTCAATAAAGCTAAGTACCCCATTGGGGAAATGTTTTTCTTGCTCCAGACCGATGTCAAAGTTAATTGCATTTCTTGTGGGAAGAAAATACCTCAAGGATTTTCATTCTTACTGTATTCCTTGCTTAGGCCTTGATCACAACGTTTCTGGTTGTCTGTTCTGTGCTAGATTTAACCAATGCACTATTAAGCATCGGTATGATTTTCGATTAAACTATTTTGGCCGCAGATTTAATTACAAAATGTCAGACAGCCATCCGACTACCGGAGTTCACAAAAAAGGCGAAGAAAAGAATTGGCAGCCGAGGCCCAAAACCGACGAAGCTTCTCCTAAGCCAGTCGCCGGTTCTCAGTGAGACTCTTTTGCAGCCCCTGACACCCGATATTTTAGAGTTGCAAGCCACTACCGACTCCCACGTGGAGTCGGCTATGCCACTGGAAACTCAAGGTATTGGAGCCTCGGACAGTATTCCCTCAGATTGGTCCGGAGCCGCTGAGTAGGCTCCGGCTTCTGAGGGTGTATTCAGACCTAAACATCTATACATTAAACCGACTTCAGCTTCTAAGGCAAAGACTAAAGCACCTTCAAAGACAAAGAAACAGTCTCAAGAGCCACATGGACAGCCTTCATGCCCAAAAAACAGATGCTCAAAATGGCCGAAGACTTGATTACCTTGATCAGGGGTTCCCATCCCCCTCCTGATAAGAGGCCTAGGCAAGAGACAGACTATGAATCTTCAGATCAGGTTTCTAATTCTTCTGATCAGGAATATTCTCTTCTCCCCATGAGGATTCTGATGCTGAAGAATCTATTCATTCAGCTTCTCCTCCTGAGGACTATTCGTTTGGGGAAACCTTGCATTCCATGACTGAGCATTTCCAATGGGAGAGCCAAGATTTTTCAGAATCAAAAAAGAGGCTCAGGGATTTCCTCTTACTACCTCAACACAGGCCACTAGCCATTCCACCTGTGTTGGATATTGTGGATGATGTTTTTTTGGAGTCTAGTCTTACCCCTGACTCCTTACC
Source organism: Protopterus annectens (assembly GCF_019279795.1). Lineage (NCBI taxonomy): Eukaryota > Metazoa > Chordata > Ceratodontiformes > Protopteridae > Protopterus > Protopterus annectens. The sequence continues at coordinate 1,142,657,006 of NC_056744.1, forward strand.
TCCAGTTCCTGTTGAGCCTGACAGATATTACAGGGTTCCTGACTCTCTCAAATTCCTTTTTAAAAACCCCACTGCAGACCCAGAAACTATTTCACAGGGTCGCAAGGGAGTTAAGGCTTCCACTGCAAAAAAACCCCTACCCCCTCTGACAGGGATTCTAGGGCACTGGACAGATGGGGGAAAAAGGTATGCACATCTGCTACCTTGGCTATAAGGGCCTTAAACTGACAGTTTCATATGCTCAAATATCAACAACATGTCATGACATTGCTTAAACAGAAAATGTTAAACTCTGTGCAGAAAACAAGGAAATGCAGGATTTATTGCATGCAGCTGAACAAGTTGGAAAGCATACTTTGCAATGTGGTTTTGATTCTTTGGAGGCCACCTGCAGGGCCGCAGTTATGGATTCTGTAATTAGGAGGCATGCTTGGTTAAAGGAACAAAATCTGCCTGATCATGTCAAAGTTAAATTATTAGATGCACCTTTACAGCATGATACTTTGTTTGGTGTTAAGGCAGAAGAGGTGTTAAAGAAAATGGAGGACAAAGCAAAATCTATGCAAACTGTCAAAGATTTTTTACAAGTACAGCCACCTAGGTTTAGTAGACACTGGCCAACAAAGAATTGGTCCTTTCCTGTATCAGACAGACCTCAAAGGGGCAGATCCAGTTGCCCCAGAGGCAGATCCCAGGCGCAAGATACATACAGGTCAAAGCAATGGGGTGCTTCTACCTCTAAACTTGGAAAAGACAAATCACAACCATACAGGAAACAATCCCAATGACTTCCCCCTGCCTGCACCAAGCACTTCTCCTGGCAGCACCCTTAGGGGGAAAATTAGCACTTTTTCCTCAAAATTGGCACATCATAACCCAGGACAAGTGGATTCTAAATATCGTATCACAAGGCTACAAGTTCCATTTCCATACCCTGCCAAAGGCAAACGGCTGGCCAGATCTGCCAAAAAAATCAATGGGCATTGGCACAAAAACAAGTCTCAATCCTCATGGACATAGGGGCCATTCAACAAGTACCAGAGCAATAGCAGAGACAAGGATTTTACTCGACTGTTCTTGGTACCCAGAAAGGACAAAGCCTGGAGGCCAATACTGGACCTATCTATTCTGAACACATTCCTAGATATACCAAAATTCAAGATGTTGACTTTGCAGCAGCTTCTGCCCATGCTGGGCAAGAACGCTTGGCTTGTGACTTAAGACCTAAAAAAGGCATACTTGCATGTCCCAATCAAATATGCAGAAGATACCTCAGATTCAAGGCTGGCTCAATGCATTATCAATTCTCTGCACTGCCCTTTGGCTTGTCTACTGCGCCCAGGGTCTTTAAAAAAGTGCCTGGCGTCAGTAATTGCATTCTGCAGACAGAGGAATACAAATAGATCCTTACTTAGACGACTGTGTAATTCAAGCAGAGAACAAGGACATTCTTCTACAGCATCTGACGTTTGTGAAGAGACTTCTAACGTGCGTAGGGTACACAGTCAACGAAAAGAAATCAAAACTAGTACCCTCTGCAGAGATAATATTCCTGAGTGCAAGCTTAAATACAACTGCCCAGATGGCTTATCTCACACCAGACAAAGGCAACTGACTACCTATTTCAAAATGTTGGCAACAAAGGCCAGGTTATCTGCAAGAAAAATTCTGCAGGCTTTGGGCTTCATGGCATCCTGCATCCTACTAATTCCATATGCAAGACTGCATATGAGGAAACTTCAGTGGCAACTAAAAAGTGTTTGGACTCAACATTGCCACAACCTGGAAACTATGATTACTCTCATTCCCTGCCTGCAACAGGAGTTTCGATGGTGGGCAAAGGCTCGTCACCATAACAAGGGACAACTATTCACATTACCTCCATCCAGGCAGACACCAACAACGAATGCATCAGATTATGCCTGGGGGGTCCACATGGCAGGAAGATCCATTCCGGGCACATGGACCTCAAACCAAATGCATCTACATATCAATCAAAAAGAGATGCTAGCTGTTCAAAATGCCCTGACAGCCTTCGAGGGCCTACTTCATCCGGGACAACTACTGATAGACAGCACCACGGTCATGTGGTATATAAACAAGTGGGGGGGGCACACATTCTTACCCCCTTTGCAGACTTGCCATGACTTTTTGGGACACAGCATTGACTTACCAAGTACATCTGCAGGCACAATTCTTGCCAGGAAGGAAAAATACTCTGGCAGGCGAACTAAGCAGAAACCTCATGGATCCCCACGAGTGGCAGCTGGATCCACAAGTCTTCAGCATGATAACAAGGAAATGGGGATGCCTGGACATAGATCTATTCGCCTCTCCTCACAACTACCAACTAAAAAGATTCTGACAAGGATTTATCACAGACAAGCATGGAAAGTGGACGCCTTATCTTTCAGCTGGAAAAATCTATCAGTATATGCCTTTCCCCCACTGCCTCTCCTCCCAAAGGTACTCCTAAAGGTCAGACAGGAGAAGCCACAGGTGATACTGATTGCCCCAGACTGGCCCCGCCGGTACTGGTATCCAATACTAAGGAACTTGTCTCAATGCCCAGCTTGGACCTTACCTCAAATACCTCATCTACTGTCCCAGCAAAACAATCAGATCCTGCACAGCCAACTCCGGACTTTAAACCTGGCAGTATGGCGAATAATGTAGTGCTTCAAAACGCACCTCAGTAAAGCTGTGATGGATGTCGTTTTGGAAGCCAGAAGGCCTAGTACTAGAACATTTTATGCTGGAAAATGGAAGAGATTCTGTGCTTGGAACCATGCACAAGGAACTGTGCCAAATATTCCTCAGATTTTGCAATAATTAACAGATGCTGGACAAAGGCCTATCTTTTTCATCTATTAAAATTCATGCCTCTGCCATTTCGGCTCATTACAATACAGAGCCACCAATCTTTTCTCATCCCTTATTAAAGTAGTACCTCAGAGGAGACAAAAAGTTAAGGCCTCCAAGGAGATCACCAATGCCTGCATGGGACCTCAACTATGTCTTGGAAAAACACACCCTTCCTCCTTTTGAGCCAGCTGCTACTGCTGATATAAAATTTTTATCTTGGAAAAGCTCTGCTCCTAGCAATAACTTCTGCAAGACTAGTTTCAGCACTACAGGTACTCATGGCTGTGGAACCTTTCATCATTTTTTATCCAGACAGGGTCTCTCTGAGGACAAACCCAACCTTTATGCCTAAGGTGGTATCCAATGTGGCTCTTAACCAAACTATCCATCTGCCAACTTTTTATCCAAATCCACAGAACAAGGGGGAGAGAATTCTGCATTCTTTGGATGTACACATTCTTTGGACGTACACAGACAGCTTAGATTCTACTTGGACAGAACCAAAGTTTTCAGAAAGACTGAGCAATTACTAGTGACATATGCTGCAGGATCACAAGGAAAGGCTATCTCAAAGCAGACTATGTCAAAGTGGATAGGCCACTGCATTCATTTCTGCTATATACACCATGGCAAGCCAATACCTAAGGGCATTAGGCCACACGCAACCAGAGTTGCAGCCTTTCTCAGGGGAGTACCTACCCAAGGACATTTTAGAGGCTGCTACTTGGAGTTCAGTGCACACCTTTACAAAGCACTATCATCTGCCATTCTACTCTAAATCCAGGGCAGGCTTTGCCACTGCAGTTCTGCAGGGCCTCATAGCCGCTCCTAATGCTGTTTAGCTCCATCCTCCCAACCTTAGCTTTGTGACTTTACCCAAATGTAATGACTGCAACAGTGAAACACGAAGAACAAAGTACAGTTGTGTACACTTACCATAAATGTAGATGTTAGAGTGTATTCACTGTTGCAGTCCAGGTTTACCCACCCATCATCCCCCTTTTTCTTCTGATGGAACCTATGTGGTGTATTTGCTTGTAGATGAAGGTAAAATTTGTATTGATGCATGTATATATAGTTTTTATATATATATTTTTGCTACCCTTTTGGGGGCACCTGACATCTGGGGCAAGATAAACTAAAGAAAATGGTGTCTGCTGCTTGTTTTATACCCCTGACGACCTGACGTCATGGAAGAGGAGACTGCAACTGATGCAGGACCCTAGACTTTGGTATTCAGGCCGACTGAGGGAAACCTGCCAGCAGATTACCCAAATGTAATGACTGCAACAGTGAATACATTCTAACATCTACATTTATGGTAAGTGTACACAACTGTACTTTTCTTTCCTTCACTATCTACTACAACCTATGTGGTGTATTTGCTTGTAGATGAAGGTAAAGTTTGTATTGTTGCATGTATATATAGTTTATAAATACATTTTTTTTTTTTTTTTTGCTACCTTTTTGGGGGCACCTGACATATGGGGCAAGAAAAACTAAAGAAAATGGCGTCGGCTGCTTGTTTTATACTCCTGACCTGTCATGGAAGAGGAGACAGCAACTGACTCAGGACCCAAGACTTTGGAATTCAGGCTGACTGAGGGCAACTTGCCAGCAGATTACCCAAATGTAATGACTGCAACAGTGACTACACTTGAACATCTACATTTATGGTAAGTGTATACAACTGTACTTTTGTTTGGCCATCCATCTTGACAAGAACCCATCCGACCTGGAAGAGGGAAAAAGTATGAACAGTGTTAGCACAGAAAAAATTCTGCAAGCCCTCTGCACTGGTACATCCCAAGGAACAACAATGACTTTGGTTGTCCCTCCAAATTTAAATCCACCTCAGCACCACCACCCCCAAGATTTGGAAATTTGTCCACCCCTAGGAACTGCAAGGCTGTCAGGACACCTGGGTTTTGTGTATTTTAAAAGGATATTGCCTGTAATTCTAAAGAAACCACATTTTATAGGTACCCTCCCATCTGCAAGGATCAAATTCTGATCAACCCTCTGGTAATCAGTCACATTAGACTTTGGAAACAAAGAAAATGTTCCTATGGTGGAGGAAAGCACTGTATGGGCTCTCTCTGATACTAAAATTAGAGTGCTTGGAGATGCATCTTCGCCTCAGGCTGAGCCGTGATAAATTGGAATGAAGTAGTGAGCCCTTGTGCAAGTACACACACTGGGGTAGATTGAGGTGATGATCCCTGGCTAGGAGGCAGAGAAGGTGGAACCAATGCTGTGTGACCTAAGGGAATCGCCAGCAAAATTTTATGATGGTGTAGTAGTAACAGAGGAGGAAATGTAAGAAAAAAAGGTTGGCAAGTGAGCACTTAAATGAACCAGTGAAGGCACAAGATGTAAACAACCACATACAGCAGACTGACTGGTGTGAGACCTGCATTCAGACTGGTGGTGAAATAGTCTTAGGTGTACCTTCATGTCCATGGGCTTAGGTCATATGCCTGATGTATGGCTCTTTGAATGTGTTGATTTTGGCACCCCAGCCAGATGTGCAAGTTATTTGGCAAGATAACCCCAACAGTTTGGGTACAGCAACAGTGATTAGTAAGACGCCTTCTGTTATAAGTTTTTCTACAACTGTACTATATCTTTATTCTTATGCTCTGATCCCCTATTACTTCAATGTATTGACAGAAGTACAGGAGAGTTCACAAATGGCCCTCATAGCAAAGACAGCACTGCTCCCCCCCCCCCCCTCTTTGCAATGGCAAGAGGAAAACTGCCACATACAATAGATCTTCTAACACAGAACAAGGTGTCCCTCCTCCTCCCCAGTCTAGATGTACTGAGTTTGACAGCTTGGATGCTCTCTCCTTACCCACCAGGTAGGCACAGATTCTCTAAAGACCTGCTAAACATGGAAGAGGCTAGGAAACCTTGCAGAATAAAATAATGCATAGCAAAATGGAAATGATTCTCCTTGTGCTAATCTAGTGAACTTGACCCCAGGAAAGTTAAGGTGGTACTGGTTACAGAATACTAGACATCTGCAGATCTGGCTAAGCTTATAATTCCATAAGTTCATGCATTAAGTATCAGTTTGCTTATCTGTGGGCATCCATTTTTAATCTGGACCTTCAGTTAAGTTCTTGAGGGATGTTGTTCATCTTAGACTACCAGAATACCATTGAATTTGAACCAGTTTAAAGACGCTTTCTTGATCTTTCATCAGGGTAGAACCATGAATACTGGTTCCTCTTTTATGTGCGAAGTGGTTGTTGAAATTACTTTAAAGCAAGCCGTCCATTTACTTGTCTATTCCCTAAGCCAGAGAATGCTTGAAAGAGAACTCTGCATTCTCTGCATATGTACAGGCAGCAGGTTTTAATTGTATGGTACAAAAATAATTCAGTAAGACTGGCTTTTTGCTTTGCAAAGTGGAAGGAAGGGAAATCTGAACATGCAAACTCTCAAAATGGCTGGGCAGTTGTACTTTACCAATGTTGTGGGAAGTCTGTAGAGACCACATAAGATCTCTCCTAGTTTTGGCTGTCACCACAGCCTTAGTTTTTAGCCAAGCAGTTTTGGAAACTGCTACATGGCCATCAGTCTACACTTGGAGTAAAACCTAGGAGCAGCATTTAGAGCAAGATTTTCATCTTCTGACCAGCAAGTGCAAATCTCCAACTAAACTTGCCTTCACTCCTCTCTTCCCGACTGCAAGACTTTTCTCAAGTAATGAGACTGCAGCAGTAGATGCTACTGTGAACAGTTAGGAACTTGTAGTAGTAGATGTAGTCATTTACTGTTTCCTCTCACCTGCTCTTTTTTCCCAATTTCCTTTATTGCCTTTTCCTAGGGTTGAAGTGGCAATAAACATTTTGTCCTGTACTTTTCTTGGGAACCAGATGTGCTTATGTTGAACCCTTTCTCAAGTCTCGAAGTTGGATACTCTGAGGTAGACTTGGTTGGTTTGGTGTTGCCACCTGATCCGCCATGTTTTTGAGGCCAGAAAAGTGGTGGTCTGGCTTGTCAGGGTAAGAAATACCTGAAGTTATCATTGTTGACATATCTGTTATACTTCAGTGTTCTGGAGATGGAAGCTTGGCATTGGCTGAAGTGCTGTGGAGGGAAAGAGCTTTGAAACACTTGCTGGCTGTGGTTTTACCTCCATGGCAGGATATCCAAAATAATTGCCAAGTGAAACTACTTGTACATATACACAGTTGTATACGTTTCCAACAGAATTGAACTTTATTCAGCACAAAAAAATTTTAGCACTGACGTGAGGGATGTTGTCTCTTCTACCAGCAGAATCCCTTAGCTAGCTAGGTGGGTAGAAAAAGATTGTGACCTATGTAGGAGAAAACATTGCAAAATGGAGATGCCCAGAAGTGTCCTACTAAAGAATTGTATGAAGGGGGGATGACTATAACGTCCCTGCCAGTCCTACTTGCATTTGAGAGAGGACGGCTGGCTAAAAGACAGTGGAGCTTTTCTATAAAGCAACTATTAAAGTAAAGGCTACACTTCATTCAGGTGCCTTGACCAGTATCAGGATTACAGCAACCCCCCCCCCCCCCAAAATAGTTTGTCTAGATTTTCACACCTCTACATTCACAGAGCCATTTGCCATACTAGCACTCTATCTTGTACCTGTTTGTGCTGTCGCTCTGTTTATCAAATGTGTGCAGCTTGTAAAAGAGTAGTAGTGTAGTTATTGCAGTCTCTGGTTCTGCTTATTTTCTGCATTACTCTTCACTTTGAGAATGCCTAGAAGGATTTTCAGAAACTTGAAAGGATTTTGCCATACTCTATGCAGATTCTGATTGTTATGCCACCTTAGAGGGTATTTTTGCAGATTATGAATCTCTCAGGACATTTTATATATGGGGTCAGTGAACTGTCAGTCACTGAAAAGGGGTCTTTAACTCATTCCTTCCAGTACAGCTGTCCCAGTCGGTGTGGCTTGAGCCTTAAAAAAAATGGTCATGTTAAAGTTCAAATAATAAATATTTGTATCTCTGGAGCCATAAGTGTTGCTGGAAAACTGTAAATGGCAAACGATTCAAGATAAAGTAATCTTTACATTAGTGGTATTCATTCAGTTTGCATTAAAGTGGATTTTATAAGTCATAGTAAAGGCAGTGAATATTAATTTTATGTGTAAACAGCTTATGATATCTCACTTAGTACAGCTGTGAGCTTTCATTATAAGGCTATGCAGTTCTGTTTGTGTTACCTTAATGTTAAGATATTTAGAGAAATATGAAAATGACAATACAAGTACAGTATACAAATACTGTTCATTAGCTGCATTAGACATGGGCCAAATTTCAATACAATTGTATGCCATCATATACGCTTTAAGATTAAATCTTTATCTTGTATTTGGCATGGTTTTGGAATTAATGCAAAAGGGAACAAGCAATATTTCACGCTTGGAGGCGCACTCAGCTGTAATGAGTTTTCTTGTGCAAGAAAAAAAAATCTAAATCTTAGTGTACTGACTGTATTTCCGGCTTTTGAGGCCACTTATCTGATGATTCCTCATTGGAGATGAATTATTTTTGCCAAAGCCTGACTGCTAAGAGTCTAGTAGATTTGCAGACTTTTTTTTTTGTTTGTTTTCAACAAGAAACAGGTTTATCAAATATGACACAGGCAGTCATACATTTATATAAATGAAAACAAGCCATATTTCAGTTGCAAACATTACATCATAAACTGTATTGACAGTTGCAAACATTTTATACATCAAACATTATAGTTCATTCAAATCCTGCTGCCTTTTACACCTTGTACCTCCTCTGTGTATTGTTCCCACAATTCCCATTATTTTCTTGTGTAATTTGCCCCTATTCTTTTCTAAAGATCCCAGTTCCAGTTTTCTCTCTTACTATATTCACTCTTTATAGTACAATTAGTTTAGACTTTGATTTCCATTTTCTCGTAATTGCTTTTTTGGTAGCTACCATAATTAGACTCATCAAGGCCTTACTATGTTTAGACAGTTCCAATGCTATGTCATAGCTCAAAAAAGTGATTTCCTTAGTTACAGCAATTTTTTTCACCTAGTATCTCTGGCAAGAGTAGTCTTCAGAGAATCTTTAATGTCTGCCAACTCATTACATTCCCACAAAATGTTTGCAATTACCTCTTAATTCTACATCACACCTCCAACATTTGCTGTCTACCGCAAGGCAAAATTCTTTGGAGTTCAGTTGGGTTATAAAAATATTATATAAACACTTCCAAGCAAATATCCTAAATCTTCTAGACTTTGCATATTGGAGACGTACATATATGCCCCATTGTTTGTTTGTGAGTTGCTTAACCCAATCCTTTATAACCTCCTCTGATTATAAGTTATCATGCAGTATTTTGTGTGCTCTACTAATTATTCCCTTTTTAACAGCAGCTTCTGTTCTAGATTCTACTAAAAACTCTACCTGTGCTGCTCTGTTACTTAGGATTCCCCTCTTTCTTTCTATTTGCCTATATTTTATCAATCCTGGATAGGGAGGGCAGTTTTCTAGCCTGTAGTCCAAATAAATTATTGGCCTCTTCCCATTCTATTATTTTTCCTTTTCTAATTATTTGCTCACAATACCTTCATATTTGCCAGTTTTCTCCAATAAATTCCAGCTCCCTCTTGCTTATTGTCTGTCCCTAATTGCAGTCTTCCCTATTAGCAGAATCTCCTTTCTCCATTCCTATGTTGGCTTAGTTCTTGGAGTATTTTCTTCTACTTTTATGAATATGATGTCTGTATGATTATTATTCCTTAAGGATATGCATCCGAAATCCCAGTCTGTCCTTGTTTCTTGAGCTTGTCCCGTTTCATCATCCCTTTCCACTGTATAGGTTTCTACCTGTGGTATGTATTGGAGCCTTACCTGTGTAGCTCTGAAATACCCCTTCAAATCGGGCAATCCCAGACAGCCTTGTTCTATTGGAAGAATCAGTTTATCCCTCTTGACTCTTGCTGTATTCCCCTCCTAGGTAAAATCCTTCAGCCCGTTGTGATCCACAACCTCTCCGGCTAATAAAAATATGCATGGACCTGTGTATAAAACTGAAGGGACTAAAAATATTTTAACTGCTTATGTCTTGCTATCCATATAACGGAGCTTCCAGTTTCAGTTTGTGTTATCTTTTGTTTAGTCTCTTCCCACATATCCTTAACTGTCACACCAAAACCCTTTTTAATCCATAATCCTAAGTACATGATTTTATCCATCCATCCTCAAACCCCCTTCCATTTTTGCACATGGGGTCAGGATGTCACTTCCAACAGTGACAGTCATCTCGAGCCAAGGTTTACACCGCAGAGTGGCTAGCCCCGTTACATAATTTCTAGTTAATTTCTCATGATTTTATCATGTCCCCATAAATATGGGTATTGCTGAACCAAGTTGTGTGCGGGTACATAATTTACACCTGTTGCCTTTATTTTAGCTTCATTAATTTTGTATCCCGAAAGGATTTGAAACTGCCTCAATGTTATACAACACTGACATGTCCTTTTCTGTTTTTTATCAGGTATAAAATATCTGCAAGTAGAGACAGCTTTTCTTGACTACCATACCAAGTATATCCTTGAATTTGAGTCTTATTTTCATTGCAATTGGTTCTAAATGTAATGCAAATAAAGGGGAAAGAGGACACCCCTGGCTTGTTCCACTACTCAAACAGAAATGATCAGAGAGGAACCCAACTTTAATTTTCACCACAGATCCCTCATATATCCTCAATATAATTTTATTGTGGAATGCAAATGCTTCCATTGCCATGCTCATAAACTCCCAGCTTACTCTGTCAAATGCTTTCTCTGCATCAAGACCCACCAACAGTGGTATTGTCTTACATTATGTTCTTTTAATGTCAAATGTTGGCTCCCCTCCAAAAAAACATTTATTGAGCCATAGCTATCAATTTTGGCATCACTTTTAACGTTAGACACAAACACTTTGTAATCATGGCTTAGGATTGAAAAGAGCCTGTATGAAGCTGGATCTGATGGGTATTCGTCACCAGGGGCTCTGCCTGCCCCCTCACCCGAGCAGGAGGTCTCCGGACCCTACAGCTGTCTGCAAGCACCACAGACACCCACCAGTCGCTCCGTTAAGGACGTCTGTCATGGGGGTCTGTCTGTTCCCCTCTCACCAGGGGTGACCTGCAGCCCCCCCGCCAGCTGCTCCCTTAAGGACTTCTGTTGTGGGGGGCTCCACCTGCCCCCTCTCAACCAGGTAGGAGGTCTTCAGACCCTGCAGCCAGCTGCTCCCTTGAGGACTTCCATCATGGGGGTTCCTCCTGACCCCATTCTGCCAGACAGGAGCTCTACAAGCCCTGCAGCAGTCTGCCAGCCACTCCCTTAAGTACTTCCATCCCGGGTGGCAGGATCCGGACCCTCTCACCCAGGTGGGAGCACTCCCTGCCCGGCCGCTTTCTGCGCCTCTCCCCTTCCAGACTTCCATCGGGAGGGACCCTCTCTGGGCTTCCTCTTCTACCCAGGACGGGGAGAGCTCTTTCCCTGAGTTACATATCTCCTGAAGGCTGCCAAATCATGCCATGTCACTCTGTGCCCTCAGACCCTCTCAGGGGAACTTGCTTCAATCTCAGCCGGCCTTGCAGAACTCCCCTCAGCTGCTGAGGGGCAGATGTTCGTCGTGTTTCACTGTTGCAGTCATTACATTTGGGTAATCTGCTGTCAGGTTGCCCTCAGTCGGCCTGAATAACAAAGTCTTGGGTCCTGCGTCAGTTGCTGTCCCTTCCATGATGTTGGGTATAAAACATGCAGCCAATGCCATTACATCAGTCTTTCTTGCCGCGCGGTGCCTAAAGCAGCAGCAGTTCCCACGTGCCGGTCGGCAGACTCCTGAAATTTTCGTTTTCGGGGTTTCAGATCCGAAGTCTTCAACTAAAAAGCTAAGTACCCTGTTGGGGGAAACTTTTTCTTGCTCCTTACTGATGTCAGTAAAAGTTAATAATTGCATTAATTGTGGGAAGCAAATACCTCATAAGGATTTTCATTTGTACTATATTCCTTGCCTAGGCCCTGATTACAACGTACCTTGCTGTCAGTTTTGTGCTTTATTTAATCAACGCACTATCAAACGTCGGTACATTTTTGCTTCTAAATATTTTGGCTCACGCTTTAATTATCCAGAAATTTTGTCGGTTAGCAATCTGACTACCGGAATACCTAAAAAATGCAAAGAAAAAGACAGGCCATTGAGGTCCAAAACTGCCGACGATGCTTCTCCTAAGCCAGTCGCCAGTTCGCTGGTACTCAGTGAGTCGCTTTCGCAGCCCCTGATACCCGCTACTTCTGATTCGCAGGCCTCAACTGAGATGCATTTGGAGTCCGGTATGCCGCGAGATGCTTCAATTATGGAACCCGTGGCTGTCTCTACCTTGGATGGGTCCAGAGCCACTGTGCAGGCACCGGCCTCTGAGGGTGTTTTCAGGTCTACAGATTTGTCTATCAGACAGACGCCATCTTCAAAACTAAGGCCAAAATCTCGACCTATGCCTAAAAAACTGATGCCTGGGCCACATGTGCAGGCCCCTATGCCTAAAAAACAAATGATCAAAATGGCTGAAGATTTAATTACTCTGATCAGGGGTAGCCAACCCCCCCCCCCTTTCTAAGAGGCCTAGGCAAGACTTTGATTATGAATCTTCTAAACAGGATTCTATTTCTTCTGATGAACAGGAATTGTCTATACCTACTTACAAGGACTCTGCAGAATATTCCATTCCTTCTGCTTCTCCCCCTGAGGATTTTTCTTTTGAGGAAACTTAACATACCTTAAGGGAACATTTCCACTGGGAAAGTCAAGATTTCTCTGAATCTAAAAAGACTTAGGGATTTTCTTCTACCTCAGCATAGGCCTTTGGCTATACCCCCTGTTCTAGACATTGTTGATGTTTTTTTCAGAATCTAGTATGACTCCTGATTCTCTGCCTCTGGCTCCTTGTAAGCCTGACAAATACTTCAGGGTTCCTGACTCCCACAAATTCCTTTTCAAAAATCCTGTTGTAGATCCTGAAACCATTTTCAGGGTCCCAAGGGCATTAAGGCTTCTACTGCTAAAAATCCTACCCCTTCTGATAGAGATTCCAGGGTGCTGGATAGATGGGGTAAGAAGATTTATACTTCTGCAACCTTGGCAATCAGGGCTTTAAACTGTCAATTTCATATGCTAAAATATCAACAGCATATCATGGGACTGCTTAAACAGAAAATGTTAATTTCTGGCTGTGTGGAAAACAAAGATTTACAAGATTTATTGCATTCAGCTGAATAAGTTGGAAAACATATTTTGCAATGTGGTTTTGATTCTTTGGAGGCCTCTTGCAGGGCTGCTGTAACTGGGTCTGTGCTAAGAAGGCATGCTTGGCTCAGAGCAAAATCTGCCTGATCATGTTAAAGCAAAATTGTTGGATGCTCCTTTACAACATGACCGTCTCTTTGGTAATAAGGCTGAAGAAGTTTTAAAAATGATGGAAGATGAAGCTAAATCTATGCAAACTGTGAAAGATTCTTACAAGTGCAACCTCCAAGATTTAGTAGGCACTGGCCTACTAAGAACTGGTTCTTTCCAGTTACTTCAAGAGCCACTAAAGTCAAATCCAGACATTCCAAAGGCTCCAGATTTCAGTCACAAGGGACTTTCAGAACAAAACAATGGGGTGCCGCCTCTTCCAAATCTGGAAGCAAGACACCTCCCTATGGTAAACAGTCTCAATGACTTCCTTTTACACTTACCATTTAGCCGCCCCTTTGGGGGGAAAACTGGCTTTTCATGCAAGAAACTGGCAACTTATAACCCAGGACAAATGGGTTTTAAATATAGTATCCCAGGGATACAGCTAGACCTGCCCCCAAATCAGTGGGCAGAGGCCCAGAAGAAAGTACTTTCCCTCATGAGCATGGGGGCTATTCAACCAGTACCAGAAGAGGAAAAGGGACAAGGTTTCTATTCAAGACTTTTCCTGGTACCCAGAAAAGACAAATCATGGCGTCTAATTCTGGACTTAACTACTCTAAACACCTTTCTGGACATTCCAAAATTCAAGATACCGACTCTTCACCAGTTGCTTCCTATGCTAGGCAAAGATGCCTGGTTGGCAACTCTAGATTTAAAAGAGGCTTACCTGCATATCTCAATCAGGGAATCTTGCAGAAGATACCGCCTACTTGCATTACCAGTTCTCTGCACTGCCCTTTGGCTTATCTACTGTGCCCAGGGTCTTTACAAAGTGCCTGGCTCCAGTAATTGCATTTTGCAGGCAAAGAAATATTCAAATCTATCCATACCTGGGTGATTGTCTAATTCAGGAAGAAAACAAGGACACTCTTCTAAACCATCTGGCGTTTGTAAAAAGGGTTCTAACTTGTTTAGGGTACACTATAAACAAAAAGAAATTATAATTGGTACCCTCTAAAAATTACATTCCTGGGTGCAAGCTTGAATACAACTGCCCAGATGGCTTTCCTTATGCCAGAGAAGCAAACTCATTTGGTGACTTGCTTCAAACAGGTGGCCAGAAAAACCCTGCTTTCTGCAAGGCAAATACTGCAAGCCTTGGGGTTCATGGCCGCCTGCATTCTTCTAATTCCATGTACAAGACTGCATATGAGGAAACTTCAGTGGTACTTAAAAAGTCTATGGAGTCAGCATTGTCACAGCCTGGAATCAACGATTCCCATCATATTTTGCCTGCAACTGGAGTTCCTATGGTGGGCAGAGGCCTGCCACCAAAGCAAGGGACTGCCATTCACACCACCCCCTGCTGCCCAAACCCTAACTACAGACATATCTGACTTTGCTTGGGGGGCACATCTGGCAGGGAAGTGAGTTCAGGGCAAATGGAGCCCAAATCAAATGCACCTTCATATCAGAAAGAAATGCTAGCTGTACAGAATGCACTGACGGCCTTCAAGGACTACCTTCATCCTGGACAATTAATGATAGACCGACATCACGGTTATGTGGTACATAAACAAGCAGGGGGGTACGCACTCCTACCCCCTTTGCAGGCTAGCCTAGCCATGGCATTGTGGAACATGGCTTTGACCTATCAAGTACAACTGCAAGCTCAATTCCTGCCAGGAAAGCTGAATACTCTGGCAGATGAACTAAGCAGAAATCTCATGGACCCACATGAATGGAAACTGGAACCACAGATTTTCAACATGTTGACACACAAATGGTGGAGCCCAGACATAGATCTTTTTGCCTCACCCCAAAACTATCAGTTGGACAAATTTTGCACAAGAACTCATCACAAAAAAAGCCTGGAAAAGTGGATACTCTATCCTTCAGTTGGAAAAAGCTATCAAGTCTATGCCTTTCCCCCTTCTGCCTCTGCTCTTCAAAGTTCTACTAAAAGTCAAACAGGACAAACCAAAAATGATTCAGATTGCTCCAGACTGGCTTTGCCAACACTGGTACCCACTCCTGCACAATGTGTCACACCTTCCACTGTGGCACCTGCCTCAGACACCTTACTTACTGTCTCAACAGAACAACCAAATTCTGCACACACTGCTCCAAACTTTGAATCTTGCAGCGTGGCTAATCACCTAAATTCACCCTTAGCATCCCTCAGCAAACCTGTGATGGATGTCATTTTGGAGGCGAGAAGGCCTAGTACTTGAAAATCTTATGCTGACAAATGGAAAAGATTCTGTGCCTGGAATCAGTCTCAAGGGATAAGCAGAGCGGTGCCCATCATTCCTCAGATTTTACAATACTTAACTGATGCTTCACAAGGGCCTGTCCTGTTCTTCCATAAAAATCCATGCCTCGGCCATTTCTGCTCACTACAACACAGAACCTCCCCTCTTCTCTCATCCTCTGCTAAAGCAGTATCTCAGAGGGGCCAAACACTTGACCACCCAGGAGAGTTCCAACCCCTGCCTGGGACCTCAATTTTGTATTGGAAAAGCTCACTCTCCCTCCTTTTGAACCAGCTGCTACTGCAGACTTAAAATTTCTCTCCTGGAAGACAGCTTTCTTTTTAGCAGTCACTTCGGCTAGAAGGATTTCTGAATTACAGGCTCTTATGGCAGTGGAGCTTTTCATTATTTTTCATGCAGACAGGGTATCTCTCAGGACCAATCCATCCTTCATGCCTAAGGTGGTATCCAGTGTGGCTCTTAATCAGACCATTCATTTGCCAACTTTCTTTCCCAATCCACAGAACAAGGGGGAGCGGATTCTGCATTCATTGGATGTACACAGACAACTTAGATTTTACTTAGGACAAAATCTCAAAGAAAATCTGAACTTCTGGTGACATTTGCTGCAGGGGCAGAGGGAAAGGCTATTTCAAAGCAAACCATTTACAAATGGATAAGCCACTGTATTCATTTCTGCTATATGCACCATGGAAAAACTATCCTCCAGGGGATCAGATCCCATTCCACCAGGGCTGCATCTACTTCTACATCCTTTCTCAGAGATGTTCCTAGCAGGGACATTCTAGAAGCTGTTACCTGGAGCTCAGTTCATACGTTTACCAAACATTACCATTTACCACTTTTCTCTAAATCCAGAGCTGGCTTTGCCACTTCCGTCCTGCAGGGCCTTATAGCTGGTCCTAATGCTGTATAATTCCCTCCACCCAACCATAGCTTTGGGAATCTTCCCAAATGTAATGACTGCAACAGTGAAACATGAAGAACATAGTACAGTTGTGTACACTTACCATAAATGTGGATGTTAGAGTGTTTTTACTGTTACAGTCCTGGTTACCCTCCCTCCACCCCGCTATTTTTTCTGGCAATACCAGTACTTTCTCTCACTATGCTTAAAAGCCTTTTTGGTGTATTTGCTTTTGGGATTGGAGGTATATTGTATATTTTTTGTTTTTAATTTTATTTGCTCCCCATTTCGGGGACACCTGACATCTGGGGCAAGAAAAAGTGATGTTATGGCATCTGCTGCATGTTTTATACCCCTGACGACCTGATGTCATGGAAGAAGGGACAGCAACCAACTCAGGACCCCAAGACTTTGTTAATCAGGCCGAGTGAGGGCAACCTGCCAGCAGATTACCCAAATGTAATGACTGCAACAGTGAATACACTCAACGTCTACATTTTTGCTAAGTGTACACAATTGTACTGTCTACTCCCATCAGGGCTTCTTTGTGCCCCTGCTTTTCCCATCCAGAGCAGCTCTGGGGACTTTGCGATATTTTGGGGAATGCTGTCAGGTACCGGGTGAGGTCAGACATCTTCCCCCTGCCTGGCAGGAGCTGTCCAGGCCCCACATGCCCACCGGTTTCTCCCTTAAGGACTTCCATCATGGGAGGCTCCTTCTGACTCCGCTTATCCGGGCAGGAGCTCTCTGAGCCCCGCAGCCATCTGCCCGCCACTCCCTTAAGGACTTCCATTGCAGGGGGCTCCGCCTGTCCCTTCTCACCCGGGTCGGACCTCTCCGGACCCTGCAGTTATCCGCCAGCCACACCCTTAAGGACTTCCACCCAGAGAGGGGGTGGCAGGATCTTGACAGTTTCAACCAGGCGGGAGCACTCCCTACCTCCACTTTCCACCTCTTTCCCCCTTTTGGACTTCATCCCGGAGGAAGCCATGGTTCACACCTCCTCACCCAGGCGGGAGCTCACCCAGCCAACTTCTCTGTCTCTTACAGACTTCCATCAGGAGGGGCCTCCTCTGGGCTTCGACTTCTACCCAGGTGGGAGAGCTGTTCTCCTAGGTTACATATCTCCTGAAGGCTGCCAAATCATGCAGTGTCAACTGTGCTCTCTGAGCCTCCCAGGGGAGCTTCCCAGCCTTGTGGAACTCTGCTGGGGCGCAAGGCCTTAGACAATCCCTCATCCAGACTTCTGTGACACCGGTTCTCCCCTTTGCCCTCCACCTGGGGCTTGTAAATTTGCACAGGAGATGGCCCCATGTCCCAGCATCTTCATGCATTTCACTGTGCACCTCTGTCTCCTTTGCGGTGCCAGGTGCCGATGAATGTGCTTCGTTTTGAGCCTCCTGGCATATGGCCCATTGCCTCCCCTGCATGGTGTCATTCATAGGGTGGCATTCCCGCAGTGTCAGGTGAAGGACCAGAGGCTGACCTGATGTCCCCGGTCAGCCCCAGTTGTGACTAGTAAACACAGAAGTTTTGTACATAAATAGTAAGGTGCAAGGTTATTTAACCCAGTGGTCTAGGGCAGCCCACAGCCCAACCCCATTGACGGCCAACCCTGGGTGTGAGATGCCACCGCGGCCGTATCTCCACACCCTGGGAGGACAGGATCCTGGACCTGGCTTCCTGAATTGCCCCCCCCCCCCCCCAGGATGGGACACCTGGATCCAGCTTTCCTTGATGACCCTCCAACACGAACCATGCACCCTCCACCAGGTCAACCCTTTGTGGATGACCCTTATGCCCGGGTACAGTATCTTCAGCCCTTTCCATGCCTACACGGGTTCTGGCTATCTGGATGGAGGCACCGGAGGGGTGGAGCGAGAGGCATGCCCGGGCACTTGGAGCCAGAAGCAAGAGCCCCAGTGAGGCTCACCCCTATCTCATTGGGAAAGTGAAAAAATGATTAGTGGTATTGCACTGGCGGCCAAGGCCTCCCACTTGTTCTACACCTCTCATGTCTCTCCACAATGCCAGACTAGAGTAAAGCTCAACATGGTGGTCTTTCCCTGCTGATTCTGCCAAGCCTGTTCCCTTGGTTGTGGGTTTGCTAGATGGTAAGGTACAGTGGGAATAATTTCATTGAATTTCTTCATTTTGACTTTCAGAGCACTGGACAGAAATCACATCGCTTCAACACCCATCTCGGGCCTTCACAAGGCTTTGTTTTAAACAGTCTGATTCCCCTGGTCTGCACCATTTCTAAGTCAGCTGCTAGCTGCCAGATGCAAGATGCTGGTCATGACCGGCACCCGCCACAGCCAGGGTGATCCACAGGAAGGCCCTGAGCATTTCCAGAGTTCTCCGGCCCCCCCGGGGGGAGCAGGGTGAGGAGGCAACTTCTCGTCCACTCGTGACGCACGTCCAGCACCGCTTCATGCCGGAGCCCGACAGATCCAGCTCTTAGAGCCAATTCTTATCCCGAACTGGCTTGCCAACTTCCCTTACCTACATTGTTCTAACATGCCAGAGGTTGTTCACCTTGGAGACCTGCTGCGAATATGGGTATGGCCCGGCGCGAGACTTGCATTCTCTACCTGGATTTTCAAGGGCCGGCGAGAGCTCACCTGACACTGCTGGAAGCACTATGCTCTCCAGGGCATGGGCCCCTCTCTCAGGGCGAACCCATTCCAGGGCACCCTGCCCTATATAAAGAAAACTCTCCCAGGGGCCCCCGCTGGCTTCTCTGGGATCATTTGCATCACCACACTGGATGCTGCGAGGTGCCCGTCTCTGCCTCTCCAAATTCAGGGATCTGAACCAAAACTCCCTTTTGATCGTCCGAGAGAGACAGAGGCCATTGCCTGTCCCTTCGGAATGGTACTCCCGTATCTCTCAGGACCGACTGACCCATGCTCAGTTGTTCACATGGAACCCTTCTCCACTTCGGCCTTCAAAGTTCTCATTTGAATATTTGCTATTACCATCAAGATCTGCACCCATGGCAGCTTCACCTGGGCATCACTGCTACCGTGGTAGCCCCCCTACTCATCGAGGCATAGCTCTTTCTACTCCTGGTGATGGCCGGGTATGGGCCTGAATCTCCAGTGCCATCCATTTTCAGGGCTAGTTGATTTGGCAGGTGAGTTATTACACACTCCTTAGCGGATTTTGACTTCCATGGCCACCGTCCTGCTGCCTATCCAACAACACCTTTTCTGGGGTCTGTGTCTGCATCGGGCACCTTTACCCTGCATTTGGTTCATCCCACATCTCCCGATGATAGTGTTTCATTGTTGCAGTCATAACACTTGGGTTATCTGCGTGCAGGTAGCCCTCAGTCGGCCCAAATACCAGTGTCTTGGGATTTCTGCGTCAGATGCTGTCACCTCTTCCATGACGTCAGGTCTTCAGGAGTATAAAACATGCAGCCGACACCATTACATTAGTCTTTCTTGCCATGGAGGAGTCCGAAGTAGAAGCAGTTAGCAAGAGCTGGTTGGCTGCTACCTGAAATGTTTATTAGAGTTTCAAACTTGGTCTACTAAAGCTAAGTAATCCATTGGGGATCCCTTTTTCTTGCTCTGATATCAGAAAAAGTTAACAGTTTGTCTGGCTAGCTTTGGCACTAAATTCCTTTGCGCTCATTCTCTGTATTCTGAAATGGCTTTGATAAGCCATCCGACTACGGATCTTCTGAAAAAACGTAAAGATAGACAGACCGCATAGGTCCAAAACTGCCGATGACTCTTCCATTAAGCTTGTTGCCAGTCCGCCCAGTACTCAGTGAGGTGCCTTTGCAGCCCCTGATACCCGCTCCTACAGATTTGCAGGCCTCTGCTGAGACCCATTTGGTATGGCGCAAGATGCTGCTTTAACTATGGAACCTGTGGATGTCTCTACCTTGGATGGGTCTGGAGCCGCTGTGCAGGCACCGGCTTCCGAGGATGTATTCTGACCTTCCGATGTTCGTATTAAACCGACAACTTAATTTTTAATTAAAACTACTGAGTTTCTCAGGCCCAGAGGTTGCACTACAACTAGACAACCGATGATCAAAGCACATGCTCAAGCTCCCATGCCACAAAAAATGCTTAGAATGGATGCTCACCTTATTATTTTAATTGGGGGAAGCCAGCCTCCCCTTGCTTAAATGACAAAGAATTGAATTTCCTTCTGATTCTACAGACCAGGAGTGCGATGACTGACCCTTTTGACTACCAGGACACATACCCTTATCAACCTATGAGGATTCAGATATAGAGGAATCCATTCCTATTCCATCTGCCTCCCCTCCAGAGGATTTTTCTTTTAGTGAAACCTTGCATACTGAGAGCATTTCTGCTGGGAATGCCAGGACTATCCTCAATCCAAAGAGAGAGACTCAGAATTTTTAGAGTTGCCTCAGCATAGGTCTTTAGCTATACCTCCTGTCCTGGATATTGTAGATGTCTTCATGGAATCCAGTCTTAATCCTGACATTTTACTACCGGCCCTTAGAAAACCTGACAGATACTACGGAGTACCAGATTCTCACAAATTTCTCTTTAAGAATCCTACTGTGGATCCAGAGACCATTTTCCAGGGACCTAAAGGCATTAAGGCTACTACAGCCAAAAACCCTACTCTTTCAGACAGGTATTCGAGCTTTAGACAGATGGGGAAAGAAGGTTATATACCTCTGCAATACTTGCCATCAGGGCTTTGATTTGCCAGTTTCACACGTTGAAGTACCAGCAACATATTATGGAACTAATTAAACAAAAAATGGTGTTACTTCCAGATTGTGCAGAAAATAAAGATTTACAAGCGTTAATGCATTCTGCAAACCAAGTTAGTAAACATACTTTGCAGTGTGGTTTTGATGCCTTAGAAGTATCTTGCAGGGCTGCAGTCACTGGGTCTGTACTGAGAAGGCATGCTTGGCTGAAGGAACAAATCTTGACAGAGCACGTCAAAGCAAAATTACTAGATGCTCCTTTAAATCAGGACTGTTTGGCACCAAAGCAGAAGTTCTTAAAAAGGTGGAGGAAAAAGCTAAATCTATGCAAACTGTCAATGATTTCTTACAGATTCAGTAGGCATTGGTCTTCTAAAAACTGGTCCTTTCCAGCCACTCCCAGGCCTTCTCGGCCCAAACCCAGGGGAAACAGACCACCAAGACTGCAGTCTCCGGGTATGCAGAGATCTAAACAATGGAGTGCTCCCACCTCAAAAACAGGGAGTGGTAAGCCACCCCCTTATGGAAAAAGTTGACAATGACAGTTATCCTTCTCAGCCATGCCCAATTACTTGAGCCCCTAGGAGGAAAACTTGCCCTTCATGCAAAAAACTGGATATCCATTACACAGGACTGATGGGTTCTAAACATTGTATCCCAGGGATACAGATTCTACTTCCATTCACTGCCAACCCCAAGCAAGTTGTCAGACCTTCCTCCAAACCAGTGGTCAGAGGCTCAAAAGCAAGTACTTTCCCTTCTCAATATCTGGACTATTCAGCCTGTTCCAGTAGAACAAAGGGGACAGGGTTTCTACTCCAGACTTTTCCTGGTGCCCAGAAAAGAGGGCTCTTGGCACCCTATCCTGGATCTATCAATTCTCAACACTTTTCTGGTGGTCCCAAAATTCAAAATGCTTACACTACAACAGCTTCTTCCTATGCTAACCAAGGATGCCTGGTTAGTCACCCTGGACTTAAAAGAAGCTTATCTGCACATCTCCATAAGGGAGTCCTGCAGGAAATATCTACGTTTCAGGGCAGGCTTTATGCACTATCAGTTCTCTGCACTTCCCTTTGGCTTATCTACTGCGCCCAGAGTATTCACAAAGTGCCTGGCTCCAGCCATTGCATACTGCAGGCAGGGAAATATTAACATTTACCCATACTTGGACGGTTGCTTGATCCAGGCGGACAGTCAGGAATTGCTACTTCAGGACCTGACATTTGTAAAAGGCCTCCTAACTTCACTGGGGTACACTGTCAATGAAAATAAATCACAACTGGTGCCCAGTCAAAAAATTGTATTCCTGGGAGCAAGCTTGAACACAACTTCCCAGATGGCATTTCTCACTCCAGAAAAGCAGGTCTATTTGACAAACTACTTCAAACTAATGACCACCAAAACCCAGCTATCTGCAAGGAAAATACTGCAAGCCCTAGGGTTCATGGCCTCATGCATTCTGCTAATTCCATATGCAAGACTTGCATATGAGGAAACTTCCATGGTATTTAAAAAGTCTCTGGTGTCAACATTCTCAGGACCTGAAAACAGTGATTCCTATCATGCCTTGTCTAAGGGCACAGCTCCTTTGGTGGGCAGAAGCATGCAGCCAAAACAAGGGACTCCCTTTCACTCAACCCCTTGCCACCCAAACCCTGACAGCAGACGTGTCAGACTGTGCATGGGGGGGCTCACATGGCAGGCAAATGGAGCCCAAGACAAATTCTCTTGCATATCAGTCAAAAAGAGATGCTAGCTGTACAGAATGCTCTGACCGCCTTCAATTACCTTTTCTTTCTAGGACAGCTCCTGATAGACAACACCACAGTTGTGTGGTACATAAACAGGTGGAACTCATTCGTACTCGCTCTTCAGGTTAGCCGTGGCCCTGTGGAACACAGCCTTGAGCAACCAAGTGCACCTACAAGCTCAATTCCTGCTAGACAAAATTCACTGGCAGACTTGAGCAGAAATTTACTGGATCCACACAAGTGGAAATTGGAGCCCAACTCATTAAAACTTCTAATCCAGAGGTTGGGGGACACCGGAGGTGGACCTCTTTGCCTACCTCCAAAACCACCAGTTGAGCAAATTCTGCACTAGGAACCCTCGACAAGGCCTGTAAGGTGGATGCCCTGTCCTTCACATGGGAAAACCTCTCCATTTTTTCTTACCCCCTATGCAGTCTGACAGCAGTGCCATCCTGGCACCTACATCAGGCACTTTCCCTGCTGTCTCAGCAGGAGGGACAGATTTTGCATCCACAGTTGCAAACCCTAAACCCTGCAGCCTGGCTTATCCCCTGAATACACCACCAGCAACCCTCAGCAAATAGGTGCTGGACGTCATCCTTGAGGCCAGAAGGCCTAGTACTAGGAAAATCCTATGCTGAAAAGTGGAAAAGATATTGTTTGTGGAATCTGTCTCAAGGAAAGGGACACAGCTGTGCCCTCCTTACCTCAAATCCTTAATTATCTAGCAGAGCTGTTCCACAAAGACCTATCCTTCTCAAATAAGATTCATGCCTCTGCCATCTCAGCTCATAATACTGAGCCACATCTCTTTTCTCACCCTCTCAAACAGTTCCTGAGAGAAACTAACACTTTAAGCCCCCCTAGGAGAGCTCCTACCCCTGTCTGGGACATTAACTTTGTACTGGAAAAGCTCACTCTTCCCCCTTTTGAACCTGCTGCTTCAGCAGAGTTAAAATTTCTCTATTAGAAAACAGCCTTGGTTCTAGCCATCACTTTAGCAAGAAGAGTATCTAAGTTACAGGCACTAATGGCTGTGGAACCCCTCATTTTCCATGCTGACAGGGTTTCCCTCAGGACTAACCCATCCTTTATGCCTAAGGTGGTATCCAGTGTGGCTCTAAACCAGTCCATCCATTTGCCAACCTTCTTCCCTAATCCTCAGACTAAAGGGGAAAGGATCCTGCACTCCTTGGATGTGCACAGACAGCTCAGGTTCTCCCTTGACATGACTAAACCTTTCAGAAAATCTGACCAGCTGCTAGTCAGCTTTGCTAAAGGGCAGAGGGCAAAGCCATTTCAAAGCAAACCAATTCCAAATGGATAGCACACTGCATCCATTTCTGCTACAAGCACCATGGAAAGCCTATCCCACAGGAGATCAGAACACATTTCACTAGGGCTACTTCCACCTCTACAGCATTTCTCAGGAGAGTCCCTACCAGGGACATCCTGGAAGCTGCAACCTGGAGTTCTGTACACACCTTCACCAAGCATTACCACTTACCTAGTTTTTCTAAATCCAGAGCTGGATTTGCTACAGCAGTCTTACAAGGCCTGCTAGCCAGCCCCATCATTTCTTGACTGCCTCCACCCTTCCTCAGCTTTGGGAATCAACCCGTGTGTGATGACTGCAACAGTGAAACACTAAACATAGTACAGTTGTGTGCCCTTGCCATAAATGTAGATGTTAGTGTATTCACTGTTGCAGTCCCGGTTTCCCTCCCTCCAAGCCCCCCCTGGTTTTCTCTCTCGTTTCTACCTATCCTCGTTATGGCCATTTTTTATGGCAGTGGTATTTACTTTTTACTGGAGGTGTTCCACACTAATTTATAGCTTCCTATTTTGGAGGGTCCTGACATTTGGGGCAAGATAAACTGATGTAATTGCTTCGGCTGCATGTTTTATACCCCTGACAACCTGACGTCATGGGAGAGGCGACAGCATCCAACTGAGAAATTCCAAGACTGGTATTCGGGTTGACCGAGAGCTACCTGCAGGCAGATAACCAAGTGTGATGACTGCAACAGTGAATACATTCAAACATCTATATTTATGGTAAGTGTACACAACTGTACTTTCTGCTTACCCAAAGTGGCCCACTGGACATTCGCATTCCATGCCAGTTAGTCAGGCTTCTTACCCATTTAAAGTTTGAGAATAGGTTAAGATCATTTCGGACCCAAGGCCTCTCATTCGCTTTACCAGATAAGTGTGTCCGCCGAGCACCAGCTATCCTGAGGAAACTTTGGAGGGAATCTGCTACTAGATGACTCTTAGTCTTTCACCCCTATACCCAGGTTGGATGACCAATTTGCTCATCAGGACCACTACGGACCTCCACCAGAGTTTCCTTTTGCTTCACCCTGCCCAGACATAGTTCACCAACTTTCAGGTCCCACCAGGGTATGCTCATGCTCCACCTCCCTGATGGGATGGGTGAGACTGGCTGGCAGAGTGCTCCTCACTTGGAGTGGAGGTATCCCGCCTCAGCCAGTGCACGCTGGCCCGCACTTTCATTGCACTATGGGGTCTCCTGCCCACCCCTGGACTTGCGCACCTGTTAGACTCCTTGGTCCATGTTTCAAGATGGGACGAGTGGGTCACCAACATCACCACAGACCTCAGCCACCCAAGGTGAAGCCCACCAGCCTGACTGCAGGACGTGGTCAGGCCACACTGAGGACTGTCTTGCCCAGTCTACAGTCCCACTGTGGGGCCCTGGCCCCCACCACAAGGGCAGGGGTGGGTGTGGCAGTGGTAGTCTCCACTGATCCCAGGGAATTTCAAGAGCTGATGCCGCGGGCTGTAACACTCCCCTCCAGGGAGGAGAGCAACCTTCCACACGGTCTTCCTAGCCCAACTGAGAGCTGGTCGCGGTACACTGCCATGGAGAAATTGCACCTGACAGCAGCTGGCACACCTGGGGATGGTCACCCACCTGCCTCACCTGGGTGCCCAAGGAGTTGAATCCCCCAGGCGGACCCTACCTGTTTAGCTCTGAAGAGTTTCACTCCCTCTTGAACTCTTTTCAAAGTTCTTTTCAACTTTTCTTTATGGTACTTGTCTGCTATCCGTCTCATGCCAGTGTTTAGTCTTAGGATGGACTTTACCACCCACTTTGGACTGCATTCACAAACAACCCGACTCTGGGAAGACCTGATCCTGACACTCCAGGGGCCGCCACTGGCCTTGCAGCATCCACGAGCTGAGCCTCTATCACAAGGACTTGGGCCCAAGGGCAGTGCCGGGGTGACTGACTTCGGTACACCACATTTCCCTGCGCCAGTCACCTGGGCAGGGATTTGGTGATGTTCATCGTGCATACAGCTGCAGTCATAACAGATGGGTTCTCCTGCCGTCAGGCGGGTCCTCGGTCGGCCGAATTCCAAAGTCGAGGTCCGGCGTCGGTTGTCGTCGCTTTCTTTCCTGACATAGTGCGACAGGGGTATACAAGACACAGCCGACGCCATTTTCTTCAGTCTTTTTTGCTGCGCGGTGCCCGAAGCAGAAGCAGTTCGCAAGTGCCGGTCGGCCAGCTCCTGAAATTACGAAAATTTGGAAACCGAAGTAGTCTTTAAAGCTAAGTACCCCGTTGGGGAAACTCTTCTTGCCTCAGACCGATGTCAGACAAAGTTAACAATTGTATTTCTTGTGGGAAGCAAATACCGCATAAGGATTTCCATTCCCTCTGTATACCTTGTTTAGGCCCAGACCACGACATCTCGGGCTGTCGCTTTTGCGCTACTTTCAATAAACGCACTATTTCAATAAACGCACTATTAAGCGTCTGGCGGAGTTCGCCTAGCACTTCTTTGGTAAAGCTATTGATTATAAAATGTCGTCTGAGACTCCGACTACCGTTTTGTCCAAAAAACGCAAGGACAAAGACCGACACGCGAGGTCCGAGGTCACCACCGACACCATGCCAAAACCGGCTACACGTGGTCCGGTTCTCAGCGAGGCGCCTACGCAGCCCCTGACTACCGACGACACTTCTCTGGCGGCATCTTCTGTAACCGAGACCGCAGGTGCCTCGGCCCATACCCAGACTACAGCTACCGAAGCCACTGTGAGTGTTGAGCCTCCTAATGTGGACAGGTCCACTTCCACCCATGGTGTCTTTAGACCCTCATCTTCCTTTTCCATAAAGGCCTTTACTAAGTCCAAATCAGCCATGCATCCCAAGAGGCCTGTTGCACAGGGCCCATCTCCAGGCCCCATGCCTAAAAAGCAGATGCTAAAAATGGCTGAGGATTTAATTACTCTTATCAGGGGTTCCCAACCCCCTCCGGACAAGAGACCCAGAGTGGAGGAAGATTCTCCCTCTTCTGACCAGGGCTCCATTATTTCAGAACATTCTGATGAAGAGGAACACTTACTCCCCTTTTGAAGATTCTGATGCAGAGCAAGTCCATTCCTTCTGTATCTCCCCCAGAGGATTTTTCTTTTGTGGAAACCTTGCATACCTTGAGGGAACACTTCCATTGGGAAGGCCAAGACTTTTCTGATTCCAAGAAAAGAATTAGGGAATTTCTTTTGCTACCTCAGCACAGACCTCTGGCGATACCTCCTGTCTTGGACATACTTGATGTTTACGGAGGCTTGCCTTAATCCGATTCCTGCCTCCTGCCCCAGTCAAGCCTGATAGGTACTACAGAGTTCCTAACTCTCACCAATTTCTTTACAAAAGCCATAATGCTGACCCTGAAACCATTTCTCAAGGCCCCAAGGGAATGAAGGCCTCTACTGCTAAGAATCCACTACCTTCCGAAAGAGTCTAGATCCTTAGAAAGGTGGGGAAAAAAGGTATATACCTCGCCACCTAGCCATGAGGGCCTTAAATTGTCAGTTCCATATGCTTAAATATCAGCAGTTTCTGTTATCACAATTAAGGAATAAAATGTCACAACCTGAACAACCAGACTTGAAGGAGTTGCAGGATATGATGCATAGTGCAAAACAAGTGGGTAAACACACCTTACAATGTGGCTATGATGCTCTAGAGGCCTCAAGTAGAGCTGCTGTTACAGGATCAGTCATTCGTAGACATGCCTGGCCTAGGGAACAAACCTTGCCTGATCATGTTAAAGCTAAACTACTAGATGCTCCTTTACAAAAGGATGTATTATTTGGTACTAATGCTGAGGAGATGCTACGGAAAATGGAAGAAAAAGCTAAATCTATGCAAACTGTCAAAGCTTTTCTACAGGTTCAACCACCACGTTTTAGCAGAAATTGGCCTTCAAAAAACTGGTCCTTTCCAGCCACGGACAAGCCCCAAAGAGGTAGATACAGGCGCACAAGGGGCAGAGGACAATCTCAAGGATCATATAGAGGCAGACAGTGGCAAACTCCAGCACCAAGAGGTGGCGAAGACAGTGCACAACAATACAGGGAACAAACCCAATGACTTCCCCTTTTCATGCCAAGCAAGTCTCAGCTGGCAGCACCCTTGGGAGGAAAGCTGGCATTATTTACAAGAAATTGGCATATTACAACAGACAAATGGATCCTGGACATTATAAACAGAGGCTACAGATTTCATTTTCACACTCTTCCAAAAATGAGAGGCATGCCGAACCTGCCACACAATCAAAGGGCAGAGGCTCAAATACAAATTTCAAAGCTCATGGACATGAAAGCTATTCAAGAGGTACCTACTCACGAACAAGGTCAAGGTTTTTATTCCAGACTATTCCTGGTACCAAGGAAAGGAACCGACTGGAGACCCATTTTGGACTTATCCATCCTAAACACATTTCTACTGCACCAAAATTCAAGATGCTCACCTTACAGCAGCTTCTTCCCATGCTGGGCAAGGAGTCTTGGCTGGTAACATTGGACCTCAAGGAGGCATATCTGCATGTCCCAATCAGACAAAGCTGCAGAAGATGCCTCAGATTTCTTGCAGGTTCAATCCACTATCAATTCTCTGCATTGCCCTTTGGCTTATCTACTGCGCCCAGAGTATTCATGAAATGCCTGGCATCAGTAATTGCCTACTGCAGACTTCAAGGGATACAAATTTACCCTTATTTGGACGATTGCCTGATCCAAGCGGACAGCAAACACATACTTCTGGAACATCTGGCTTATGTAACACTGTTATTGAATTCTCTGGGATACACAGTCAACAAAGAGAAATCCGGGCTAACACCATCTCAGAAAAAAACTTTCCTGGGTGCCAACTTGGACACAAACACCCAGATGGCCTATCTTATGCCAGAAAAACAGGGGCAACTAACTCAGTACTTCAAAATACTAGCAAATTGTACCAGGCTAACTGCAAGGAAAATCCTGCAGGCTCTGGGCTTCATGGCATCTTGCATTCTTCTAATCCCATGTGCAAAGTTGCATATGAGGAAACTTCAATGGTACCTAAAAAAACTATGGTCTCAACACAGCCACAGTTTGGAAACAATAATACCAATAATCCCATGTTTGCAAAAGGAATTCCTATGGTGGGCCCAAGCATGCCAAACAAACACAGGTCTACCATTCTGCAAGCCTCAAGCAAATCAAGTCATCACAACAGACGCCTCAGACTACGCCTGGGGGGCACACATGACAGACAGGTGCATTCAGGGCAAATGGTCCTAAAAGGAAAAGCACCTTCACATCAATCAAAAGGAAATGCTAACAGTGATAAATGCAATTACAGCTTTCAAGGACCTCCTGCATCCAGGGCAATTATTGATAAGAACAGACAACACCACAGTAATGTGGTACATAAACAAACAAGGAGGAACACATTCATACCCCCTGTGCAGGCTAGCCATGTCACTTTGGAACTTGGCTCTGGAATGGCAAATCGAACTTCAAGCACAGTACCTGCCAGGATTGGACAACACGCTGGCAGACAATCTAAGCAGAAATATGACAGACCCACACGAATGGAAGTTGCATCCTCAAGTGTTTACAAAGATAATCCAAGCGTGGGGAAGGCCAGACATAGATCTCTTTGCCTCCCACAGGAATCAATTGACAAAGTTCTGCTCAAGGACCTTCCATCCAAAGGCCTGGAGAGTGGACGCCCTTTCTTTCAGTTGGGCAGCACGGACAGTTTATACCTTCCCACCTTTGCCTCTTCTGCCCAAGGTGCTCTTAAAAGCAAGAGCAGACAGACCGAAGATGATACTGATTGCTCCAGACTGGCCAAGACAACACTGGTACCCACTCCTGAGGAGCCTAACACATACTCCTCCTTGGACCCTACCTCTAATGCCTCTTCTACTGACTCAGCACAGCTACAAAACTCTTCACAGTCAGCTGAAAACACTCAGTCTGACTGCATGGAAAATTCCTTAACACCACAACAGACCCTACTCTCCAAAGAGGTGCAGGATGTCATTTTGGAGGCCAGAAGGCCATCTACTAGAAAGGCTTACTACGGGAAATGGAAACGGTTTTGCTTGGAATGAGAAAAAGGCCAGGATCCTAGAAAACTGAATTTGCCTCAGATATTACAGTATCTAGCTGAGCTGTTGAACAGTGGACTTTCATTTTCCTCCATCAAAATTCATGCCTCAGCCATTTCTGCAGAATACAACACTGATCCACCCTTATTCTCTCACCCACTCTTAAGACAGTTCCTCAGAGGGGCTAAGAATATAAGACCTCCAAGGAAACAACCAATACCAGCCTGGGATCTTAATTACATTCTAGAAAAATTAACATTGCCTCCCTTTGAACCAGCTGCCTCAACAGATTTGCAATATTTGTCCTGGAAAACAGCTTTCCTTCTGGCCATTACCTCAGCTCGTAGGGTTTCGGAACTACAAGCCCTCATGGCTGTGCAGCCCTTTCTCATCTTCCATCAGGACAGGGTTTCCCTCCGAACCAACCCGTCATTTATGCCTAAGGTAGTATCCAGGGTAGCTTTAAATCAGGCCATACACTTACCTACCTTTACCACAATCCTCAAAACAAAGGGGAAAGGCTGCTACATTCCTTAGACATCCATAGACAGCTACGTTACTATTTGGACAGAACAAAGCCTTTCAGGAAATCAGAACAACTCTTTGTGTCCTATGCTGTAGGAGCTCAAGGGAAGCCAATTTCTAAACAGACAATTTCGAAATGGATAGGCCACTGCATACGGTTTTGTTACTCCTTTCATGGTAAATCTGTACCTGCAGGCATCAGATCCCACTCCACAAGGGCCACAGCTACCTCTGCAGCCTTCCTCAGAGGAGTACCTACCAAAGATATTTTGGAGGCACCCACTTGGAGTTCTGTGCATACCTTCACTAAACACTACCACCTACCTTTATACTCCAAAACTAGAGCAGGCTTTGCTACTGCTTTGTTGCAGGGCATTCTGGCTCCTCCCAGTTCCACCTAGTGCCTACCACCCTCTGCGTAGCTTTGGGATTCTACCCATCTGTTATGACTGCAGCTGTATGCACGATGAACATAGTACAGTTTTGTACCTACCATAAATGTAGATGTTAGAGTGCTAATACAGCTGCAGTACAGGTTTCCCTCCCTCCTTCCCCTCTGGGTACAGACCTAGTGGCTAACTCCTCATCTTACAACTTGATTGGGTTATCCTTCTATGGTGTATTTGCTTGCAACTACTGGTTTTTGATTATATTGTAATGCATGTTTATATATTGTGTGTAT
Source organism: Protopterus annectens (assembly GCF_019279795.1). Classification (NCBI taxonomy): domain Eukaryota; kingdom Metazoa; phylum Chordata; order Ceratodontiformes; family Protopteridae; genus Protopterus; species Protopterus annectens. Next base: position 1,142,688,571 of record NC_056744.1, read on the forward strand.
ATATATATATATATATATATATTTTTTATATATATATATATATATATATATATTGCCTTCCTTCTGGGGGCACCTGACATCTGGGGCAAGAAAGACTGAAGAAAATGGCGTTGGCTGTGTCTTATATACCCCTGTCGCACTGACGTCAGGAAAGAAAGCGACTACAACTGACACCAGACCTAGACTTTGGAATTCAGCCGACCGAGGACCCGCCTGACGGCAGGAGAACCCATCTGTTATGACTGCAGCTGTATTAGCACTCTAACATCTACATTTATGGTAGGTACAAAACTGTACTTTGGGCTCTTCCCTTTTCACTTGCCATTACTAAGGAAATCCTGGTTAGTCTCTCTTATTCCACTTAGTAATATGCTTAAATTTAGTGGGTCTCTCATCTGAGGTCACTGGTGGGGGGGGGGGGGTGGTCATGGGCCTCGGGGATAGATGGACACCCATCCTCTCCTTGCACATGCACCCACTTCCCCATGCATCTGGATGGAGGAGGGCCAACATGGCCCCAGCATGCAGGAACCAGGCGGGCGGTGGGCCTCACCCCAGTAGGGCAGCCAAGTGGTGCCATCCTCCAGGGGGCAGGCCGGATATGCGCCTCTGCCCTCCTGTCCGCAGATGGGCTTCCCAGCGTGGGGTGGTGGAGACTCCTCTCTGTCTGCATCTCTCCTGGGGGACGGGGCCCATGGTGGGCTCCCTCGCCTCCCGGCCATGCCCTCAGGGCAAGACACCCCCAGAACAATATAAGGCACAACGACCCTCAGACAGGAGTAGCCCCGGGAATAACCCGGGGCCACAAAGTGCATTTGAATTGTCGATTAATGTGTTCTGCAGTTCACATTAGTTCTCAAAGCTAGCTGCGTTCTTCGCATGAGCCGAGTGATGCACCGCTCATTCATACAGTTTGTTTGCCAGGCGCACGCTGCCCACACGGCATCACACTTCGAGATGAGCATGAGAGGTTTTGCAGGTGTGGGTGCCTGGACCAGGGTAACTGGCCCCATGCTATGGGTTGGCAGTGAGTCCCACGGGGGCTGGTGTGTGGCCGAATCACCGACCATTCTGTGTCTTTAAACTGACGGCTCATGGGGAGCAGGGCGTCCTCCACAGGTACAAGCAGCTGACATCAAGGGAAGAGGACACCAGGGTTTCCCTGCACACCTAGAGGGGAGGGCTACTGCCCCCTGCCTGGATGGCACCCTCTCCCTCCCCCATGTGGGGAGCTAGCCACCTCCGGGGCACATGGTGGACTGCAACACTGACCCAGGTTGCCCCCTCCTTGACTGTTGTCCTCAGGGCAGTGGAGGAGCACTTGCACCTCCCACCACATGGATGGGTCCTTCTCCCTCCCACCGCCGGGAGGCGAGGGGGATGGACACCACCCCTCTTTCCCTCACCCTCCCCATCTCCCCCTCTCCCCCCCACCATCACAGTGTCCCTCTCTTCCCCTCTGTCCCCAGGGCACATGGAGAGAGCATCCAGAGAGATGAGTAGAGCCTTAGAGGGTCAGGGTAGCGGACCGAGCAGAGTGTGTGCCTGGGGGACGGCACCATCCTGGGACCTTCAGCATTAATGATCCTTGCCTACAGAAATCTTGTTAACTTTTACTTCCTCTAGATAGCTTTCCTGTGCACTGCTGGGGCCATGACAGACTCCAGTGGGTTTGATCAGGGGACCTCACTAAACCATCCAATTGGTAGAAGTGATGGGCGGTGTGTACAAAGTGCAGGGACTTGATCAACGTGAGCTTATGACCCACACTTACTGGGAACTGCTCGTTCATGGAGAATAATTGCAATCTCTGGTCCTTATCACAAATGGAGTTCAGCGGATTACTCAAACCTGTTGGCCAAGAGTAGACAATTATGCTGATCCATTCAGTGTATCACATGTGCAGCCCCGGACATCTAAGGGCATCACAGATTTGTTATTGCTCAGTCTCATGTGGCAGAGTCTCATTCATTATCAGAATTAACCAGACAAATCACTCCTCCAACTAAGAACGGCTATGCACCACCACCCACAGAATCAAGAAAGAGCTATCAATCTGGCAATCCTTTCCATGTCCGGGCTGGGTGAGGTTTCCCCGTGTTGAATCAAATTAAGCCACAAGCTCCACTCCTGGTGGTGCCCTTCAATCAATTCCTTTGTTTCAGCCTTGCAACCATAGTCCCTCCTGGAACCCAAAGACTTTGGTTTCCCGGAAGCTCCCCAGCACGTCATGGGAGTAATACCACCTGATCTCACTAGTTATCGTTTATGGTTGGAACTATGACTGTATCTGATCATCTTCAAACCTCTTACTTTCATTCTTGATTAATGAAAACATTTGTGGCAAATGCTTTTGTTCATCTTGCGCCGGTCCAAGAATTTCAGCTCTAGTGGCACAATACCAATGCCCCCGGCCATCCCTATTAATCATGACCCTAGTTCTGAAAACCAACAAAATAGAACCAGAGTCCTGTTCCATTATTCCTAGCTGAAGTATTCAGGTAACTGGTCTGCTTTGAACACACTTAAGTTTTTCAAAGTAAACACGTTGGACCCGCGGATACACGAGCATTGAGGAAGTGCTGAGAAGCAGGGGCTGGGACAAGGTGGTAGCTCACTTCATGGCAGCCTGCCAGTCCAATCCTAAGATCCAACTATGAGCTTTTTAACTGCAGCAACTTTAATATAAGCTATTGGAGCTGGAATTACCGTGGCTGCTGGCACCAGACTTGCCCCCCAATCGATTTTCGTTAAAGGATTTAAAGTGTACTGTTTCCAATTACAGAGCCTCTAAAGAGTCCTGTATTATTTTGTCATCGCTACCTTCCCGAGTCGGGAGTGGGTAATTTGTGAGCCTGCTGCCTTCCTTGCATGTGGTAGCTGTTTCACAGGCTCTCACTCCGGATTCGAACCCAGATTCCGTTACCCATTGTCATCATGATAGGTACAGATAGTACCATCGAAAGTTGATAGGGCAGACATTTGAATGTTGCATCGCTCCGATGAGGGCATGTGAAAGGCCCAAGTTTATCTCAAGTCATCAAAGCTGCCGGGCCTAGACCTGAATTGGTTTTGTCTAATAAATGCACGCATCCCCAGAGATCAGCACTCATCAGCATTTATTAGTTCTAGAATTGCCACAGTTATCCAAGTAATGGAGCGATCAAAGGAACCGTAACTGATTTAATGAGCCATTCACAGTTTCACTGTAATGTCTGTGTGCACTGAGACTTGCATGGCTTAATCTTTGAGACATGCCTATGCTACTGGCAGGATCAACCAGATCGCACCTCGGCGGGCAGAGTGGAGGGGCTGGAGCACTCACCTCCACCGATGAGAGGGGTCACTCTCCTCGTGGAGGGGGCACAAGGGTGCTGGTTGTGGACCAGTGACTGATCCAGGAGGGCCGAGGGCTGGCACAGAGCACGACAGTGCTCAGAGTCAGAGCGAGGGAGAGAGCTCCCATCCTCGGTGCACTCGCCAGAGTGGCCCAGCACGTGATAGGACCCCTTTGCCTTGGCTCGTCTGTCTCACCTCGACTTTGCCCCTGAGGAGTGTGAAATGCTCCACACCCCCACCTCGCTCCCAGGGCACAAGCTGTGACCCGCAGAGCCACCCGGCGGGGGCACTCCAGTGGGAGTCGGTCTGCCCGATCAGTCAATGAACAGTGGGGAAAAGGTGCCTCGTCCCCACAAAAACACCAGGCAGGATGTCACCCGGAGCTGGGACCCAGACTCGCACCATGATGAGATGCCCCATCTACCCTCTCCTGGGGCTGGGAACTGGACTCTCACTCCAGGACACCCTATCATCCCTTACCTCTTGAAGGCTGCCAAATTGTGTTGGATCATGGTTGCCCGCCAGACAATCGGGGGACTGAACCTGCAGGGTGCGACCATCCTCACGGAACTCCCCTCAGCCACTGAGGTGCAGTTCTCCTCTCATATGGACTTCTGGCCAGGAGGAACAAGCCCAGGGCGGCTCCTCCACCCCGTGCATACACTTGGCAGGACATTCCCCCAGGTTTGGGACCCAGACTCGCACTCTTAACGGGATGGCCTAATATTCATGTTTCACTGTTGCAGTTATCACATTTGGGTTATCCTGCCAGGGGTAGCCCTCAGTCAGCCTGAATACCAGAGGCTTAGTATTTCTGCATGGGCTGCTGTTGCTTCAGGACTGACATCAGGTTGTCAGTGGTATAAAATCAGGCAGCCGACGCCATTACATCAGTCTTTCTTGCCGAGGAGCCCAAAGCAGAAGTAGTTTACACGAGTGCCGGTCGGCCACTACTTGAGTTTACGTTTCTGAATTGAAGTTGAAGTCTTCTAAAGTGGAGTACCCCATTTGGGATCCTTTTTTCTTGCTCTAACTGATGTCAGAAAAAGTTAACAATTGTCTCACCTGTGGAAAGCAAATACCACACCAAGACTTCCATTCTTACTGCGTAATCTATTTAGGCCCAGACCATGACGTTCCCTGCTGTCACTTTTGTGCTTTGTTCAATGCCAGAACTATGTCATCAGACCCTTATTGTAGTTAGGTATTTTTGCTCTCAGTCCTCGAATTCCGATATAGCTTCGGTAAGCCATCCATCTACTGATTTTCCGAAAAAAATTAAGGATAAAGACAGAGACCGCATAGGTCCAAAACTGCCAACACTTGCAGTATGCTGCGAGACTTCTTCGAATAAGGATCCTGCGGATGTCTCTACCTTGGATGGGTCCACAGCCACTGAGTAGGCACTGGCTTCTGAGGAAGTACTTCGCACTACCGATTCTCGACACAGACCAACAACTTCTTTCACGTCTTCAGTTCTTTCTAAAACTACTGAGTTTCTAAGGTCTAGGGTACGAACCACACCCAAAAAAATGACCCAAGCTCAGGCACCTGCTTTCTTGCCTCGGTTTCAAATGCTTAAAATGGTGGAAGACCCTATTATGCTTATCAGGGGAGGCCAGGCTTACCCCTTCCAAAAGAAAGAGACCTATCCCCAGTAGTTTTATCTGAACTGGAGTCAGATGACTGATTCATCTGAATATGAAGATATGCAACCCCTCTCTGCTTATGAGGATTCTGATGCAGATGAATCCATTCTTTCTGCCTCTTCACCCGAGGATTTTTCATTTGGGGAAACCCTACATACTTTAAGGGAGCATTTCCAAGGGGAATGTCAGGACTATCCAAAGTCAAAAGAGACACACTGGGAATTCTTTGATCTCCCACAGTACAGACCTTTGCCCATTCTTCCTATCCTGGATGTTGTGGATGGTGTGTTTCACCCTTCCTCCTGCTCCCAGGAAACCTGACAGGTATTGGAGTCCCTGACTTAAATTTCTTTTCAGAAATCCTACTGCTGACCCCAAGATCATCTCTCAAGGACCTAAAGGAATCAAAGCAACTTCAGCTAAGAATCCCACACCCTTAGATAGGGATTCCCGAGCATTAGACAGATGGGGTAAAAAAGTATACACCTCTGCTACTCTTGCTATTAGAGCATTAAATTGTCTGTTCCACATGCTGAAATATCAGCAGCATACCATGGAACTCCTCAAACAAAAAATATCTTTTGCTGCTTGTGCAGAAAATAAATACAAGAATTAATGCATTCTGCAAGTCAGGTAACAAAGCACACCTTACAATGTGTTTTTGATGCGCTAGAAGCATTTTGCAGGCCACCAGTCACTGGTTCTGTCCTTAGAAGGCATGCTTGGCTTAAGGAACAGACCATGTTAAGTCCAAATTATTGGATGCACCCTTGAACAAAGGCAACTTATTTGGCACCAAGGCAGAATAGGTCTTAAAAACGATGGAAGAAAAAGCTAAATCTATGCAAACAGACTTCTTACAGTTCCAGCCACTGAGGTTCAGTAGGCATTGCCCCTCCAAGCACTGGTCCTTTCCTGCCCCCTCCAGGCCAGCTCAGCCCAGACCGAGGTTGCAGACACCCCCCCCCTGACAGCAGCCCCAGGGAATGCAGAGATCTAAGCAATTGAGTTCCTCCTCTTCAAAAACAGTGAGTGCAAAGCCACCCCTTATGGTAAGAACAATGACTTGTAACTTTCACCCCTTACCTCTGCACACCTGCTTACACCCCTAGGAGAAAACTCTCCTTCCACGCAAGCACTTGGGCCACCATTACCAATGACCGATGGGTCCTCAGCAAAATTGTGCCAGATCATGCGTGCCTGCCAGATGATCACGGGAGCGAACCTACAGGTTGTGACCGGCCCCGCGGAATTTCACTCTGCCACTGAGGGGCAGATATGCTCTCATAAGAACTTCTGGCCAGGAGGAAGAGGCCCGGGAGGGCGCCTCGACCCCGCACAGACACCTGGCAGGACGTTCTTCCAAGGCTGCGACCCAGACTCGCACTCCGGTATGCCCCGTCATCCCTCCTGAAGGCTGCCAAATCGTGCCAGCCGATCAGGGGAGTGAACCTGCAGGATGTGACCAGCCTTGCAGAACTTCTCTCAGCCACTGAGGGGCAGATCCACTCTCATGAGGACGTGAGTCCCCCCTTCTTTCTGATACAGAGCTATTCTGAGGACTTCTCGATTTTTCGAGAATGTCATTGGGAATGGGGAGAGGTCGGATGCCTCTGCCAGGACAGGAGTTTTCCGGTCCCTGCAACCCTTCGCCCAGCACTCCCTTAGGGACTCCATCAGGGCCAACCCAGGCGGCCTTACCCTTCACTGCTGAGAGACCTCCATCCCCAAACGCAGCCCCTGCTTTGCTTCGGGGGACCTTGCCTCCTCCGTGTCCCCTGCAGGCTGCCAAATCGTGCCGTGTCACCGTGCTCTCTTAGCCTCTCGGGAGCCTCCCTCCAATCCTGGCCAGCCTTGCGTAACTCCCCTTGGCCACCAACGAGCAGGTTTGCTCTCATAAGGACTTCCAAGTTCCCCTCCTTTGTGGTACAGTGCCCCACGCTCCCAGTCTCTCACATATCTCCTGAATACTGCTAAATCATGCCATGTGACCCGTGCCCTCTGAGCTTCACAGGGGAAATCCCCCCTCGATCCTGGCCAGCCTCGCAGAACTCCCCTCTGCCATGGAGGAGCAGATCCTCTCTCATGAGGACTTCTGAATCCCCCCTCCTTTCCTATCCAGAGCAATTCTGGGGACTTTGCGATATTTTGTGGACACAGTCTGGTACCAGGCAGGCTCGAATGCCTTCACCCTGCCTGGTAGGGCCACTCTGGGCCCTGCAGCCCTTCACCAGCTGCTCCATTGAGGACTTATGTTGTGGGGGGCTCTGCCTGTCCTCCGCGCACCCGGGCAGGAGCTATTCAGACCCTGCAGCCATCTGCCTTTGGCTCCCATGAGGACTTCCATCGTGGGGGGCTCCGCCTGATCCCGCTCACACAGACAGGAGCTCTCCTGGCCATGCAGCCATCTGCCAGATGCTCCCTTAAGGACTTCCATCCCAGAGGGGGCCACAATCCAGACCCTTTCACCCAGGGGGGAGCGCTCCCTGCCCAGCTGCTTTCCGCCCCTCTTCCCCTTCTGGACTTTCATCTGAATGGACACCCCCCCCCCGGGCTTCAACTTCTACTCTGGTGGGAGGGCTCTTTCCCTGGGTTACATATATCCTAAAGGCTGCCAAATCATGTAGTATCACCTGTGCTGTCTGAGCCTTTCAGGGGAGCTTCCCTTGATTCTGGCTGGCCTCATGAAACTGTACACAGCCACGGAGGGGCAGATCTATTCACATGAGGACTTCAGACTCTTCCCCCCCCCCTCCTTTCTGATCTAGAGCAGTTCTGGGGACTTTGAGATATTTCAGGGACGTCGTCAGGTATTGGGTGAGGTCAGCTCTCTGGGCCCCACCTCCCTCTGCCAGGCACTCCCTTAAGGACTTCCATCATGGTGGGCTCTGCCTGATCCCTCTCTCCCGGGCCGGAGCTCTCCGGACCATGTAGCCACATCCACCAGTCGCTCCCTTAAAAACTTATGTCCCAGAGGAGGGTGCAGAATCCAGACCCTTTCACCCAGGTGGGAGTGCTCCCTGCCTGGCCGCTTTCTGTGCCTCTCCCCCTTTCTGACTTCCATCAGGAGGGACCCACTCTGGGCTTCCACTGCTATCCTGGATGGGTGAGCTCTTTCCCCGGGTTACATATCTCCTGAAGGCTGCCAAATTGTGCCGTGTCACCTGTGCCCTCGGAGCCTCTCAGGGTAACTTTATACCGGCTGGCATTGAGGAAATCCCCTTGGCTGCTGACTGGCAGGTCCACTCCCATTGGCTCTTCTGAGTCCACCTACTTTCTCATCCAGAGCAGCTCTGAGGACTTTGCGATATTTCATTGAAGAAGTCAGGTACCGGGCAAGGTCAGATGCCTTCCCCCTGCCTGGCAGCTCTCCAGGCCCTGCATACTCCCACCGGTCACTCCCTTAAGGACTTCCATCATGAGGAGCTCTTCCTGTCCCCTCTGTGAGCCTGCAGCCCCCCCGCCAGTGGCTCCCTTAAGGATTTCCATCACAGGGGGCTCTGTCTGCCCCCTCTCACCCAGGCAGGTCGTCACTGGACCCCACATTCATCTGCAAGCCACTCCCTTGAGGGCTTCCATCGTGGGGGCTCCTCCTGACCCTGCTCGCCCGGACAGGAGTTTTCCAAATACCACAGATGCCTACCAGGTGCTCCCTTAAGGACTTCCATCGTGGGGTCTCCGCCTGTCCCCTCTGTGTTAGCTAAGCTTAAAAAGAAAGTCTGGGGCTCATTATCATCAACCCTTTAAGGTAGATAAAGGTATGGCATCATGCCTTTTAGTTCCCAGCCAATTTGAAGACGCACTTTTTCTAAGATGTAAAAGTTCTTTCCATTTAGGGAAATATCCAACTACACTTGGGCTTGGGTGCCATGAATGATGCACTGATCCTGTCGTATTTTTTGTCTGGGGTCAAAACAGTCCTGGTTGCTGCTAGGAAATCAACCATTAGGCAGATGTATTTCACTTAGGATAAGTACATGTTCTTTGTGTTTCACTGTTGCAGTCATTACATTTGGGTAATCTGCTGGCAGGTTGCCCTCAGTTGGCCTAATTCCAAAGTCTTGGGTCCTGCGTCGGTTGCTGTCTTCTCTTCCATGATGTCAGGTCATAAGGGGCATAAAACATGCATCTGATGCCATTTTCTTAGTCTTTCTTGCTGCGCGGTGCCCAAAGCAGAAGCATTTCGCAAGTGCCGGTCGGCAGACTACTGAAATATTTGAGTTTGAGTTGCAGAACCGAAGTCTTCACTAAAGCTAAGTACCCCGTTGGGGAAACTTTTTTCTTGCTTTTTACTGATGTCAGAAAAAGTTAATTGCATTACTTGTGGGAAGCAAATACCTCAAAGATTTCCATTTATACTGTATTCCTTGCCTAGGCCCTGATCACAACGTACCTGGCTGTTGGTTTTGTGCTAGATTTAACCAACGCACTATTAAGCGTCTGTATATTTTTGCATCAAAGTATTTTGGAAACAGATTTAACTACCCAGAAATGTCGGATAGCAATCCGACTACCCGGAGTACATAAAAAAAATGCAAAGAAAAGGACAGAGAAAGGCAGTCGAGATCCAAAACAGATGAAGCTTCTCCTAAGCCAGTCGCCGGTGTGCCGGTACTCAGCGCTTTCGCAGCCCCTGATACCCACTACGTTCGAGTCACAGGCCTCTACCAACACCCATGTAGAGTCTGGCATGCCGCAAGATAATCAGGGTATTGGACCCAACGGATCTATCTCCCTCGGATTGGTCCGGAGCTGCTGAGCAGGCACCGGCTTCTGAGGCTGTATTCAGACCTCAACATTTGTAATATCAAACAGACGACAGCTTCAAAACCAGAGACTAAAGCAACTTCTAAAACTAAAAAAACGATGTATGAGCCACTTGCACAGGCCACTATGCCTAAAAAACAGATGATCAAAATGGCTGAAGACCTTATTACCTTGATCAGGGGTACCCATCCCCCTCCAGATAAGAGGCCTAGGCAAGACAGTGATTATGAATCTTCAGATCAGGTTTCTATTTCTTCTGATCAGGAATTATCTACACCTCCCTATGAGGATTCTGATGCTGAGGAGTCTATTCCATCTGCATCACTTCCTGAGGATTATTCATTTGGAGAAACCTTGCATACTTTGAGGGAGCATTTTCACTGGGAAAGTCAAGACTTCTCAGAATCAAAAAAGAGGATTTCCTTCTCCCTCAGCACAAGCCTTTAGCCATTCCCCCCGTTTTAGACATTTTGGGTGATGTGTTTTCGAAGTCAAGCTTGACTCCTTACCTCCGGCTCCCAGTAAGCCTGACAGACATTACAAGGTCCCTGACTCTCATAAATTTTTATTTAGAAACCCTGCTGCTGATCCTGAAACTATTTCACAGGGTCCAAAGGGAGTTAAGGCCTCAACAGCAAAAAAATCCTACCCCCTCTGACAGATTCAAGGGCACTAGACAGATCAGGAAAAAAGGTTTATACATCTGCAGCCTTGGCAATCAGGGCCTTAAACTGTCAATTTCATATGCTTAAGTACCAACAACATGTTGTGGGATTGCTGAAACAGAAAATTATGTTGATTTCAGAATGTGCAGAAAATAAAGAATTGCAGGAATTATTGCATGCAGCTGAACAAGTTGGAAAGCATACTTTGCAATGTGGTTTTGATTCCTTAGAGGCCTCCTGCAGGGCCACAATTACTGGATCTGTGATTAGGAGGCATGCCTGGTTAAAGGAACAAAATTTGCCTGATCATGTTAAAGCTAAATTGCTAGATGCACCTTTACAGCATGATTCTCTGTTTGGTATTAAGGCAGAAGAGGTTTTAAAGAAAATGGAAGACAAAGCGAAGTCTATGCAAACTGTTAAAGACTTCTTACAAGTGCAGCCACCAAGATTCAGTAGACACTGGCCTACAACAAATTGGTCCTTTCCTGTGTCAGACAGAGCTCAAAGGGGCAAATCTAGACGCCCTAAGGGTTCCAGATACCAGGCGCAAGATTCATACAGGTCAAAGGAATGGGGCGCTTCCACCTCCAAATCTGGAGGAGATAAAGCACAAACCTACAGAAAGCAATCCCAATGACTTCCCTCTGCCTACACCAAGCACTTATCTTTTGGCAGCACCCATAGGGGGAAAATTAGCACTTTTTGCAGTTAACCCAGGACAAGTGAGTACTAAACATCGTATCACAGGGATACAGATTCCATTTCCACACTCTGCCAATGGCAAATGGTTGGCCAGATCTGCCAAAAAATCAGTGGGCAGAGGCACAGAAACAGGTTACGTCCCTCATGGATATGGGGGCCATTCAGACAGTACCAGAACAGAAAAAAGGACAAGCTTTTACTCAAGACTATTCTTGGTACCCAGAAAGGACAAGGCCTGGCAGCCAATACTGGATTTATTGATTTTGAACACATACCTGGACATTCCAAAACTCAAAATGCTGACTTTGCAGCAGCTTCTGCCCATGCTGGGCAAGAATGCTTGGCTGTTGACTTTAGACCTAAAAGAGGCATACCTGCATGTCCCAATAAGACAATCATGCAGAAGATACCTCAGATTCAAGGCTGGCTTAATGAATTACCAATTCTCTGCACTGCCCATTGGCTTTTCTACTGCGCCCAGGGTCTTTACAAAGTGCCTGGCACCAGTAATTGCATTTTGCAGACAAAAGTATACAAATATATCCTTACTTGGACGACTGTCACATTCAAGCAGAGAACAGGGACACTCTTCTTCGACACCTGGCGTTTGTGAAAAGCCTTCTAATATGTCTAGTGTACACAATAAACGAAAAAAAATCACAACTGGTACCCTCTCAAAAGATAACATTCCTGGGTGCAAGCTTGGTTACAACTGCCCAGATGGCTTACCTCACGCCAGACAAGCAAAGGCAACTGTCTGCTTACTTCAAACTGATGGCAACAAAACCCCAGTCTTCTGCAAGGCAAATTCTGTAGGCTCTGGGCTTCATGGCATCCTGCATTCTACTAATTCCATATGCAAGACTGCATATGAGGAAACTTCAATGGTACCTAAAAAGTTTATGGAGTCAACATTCACACAGTCTGGAAACAATGATTCCTCTCATTCCCTGCCTGCAACAGGAGTTTCTATGGTGGGCAAAGGCATGTCACCAAAACATGGGACTGCCCTTCACTCTACCCCCTGCCAGCCAAACCTTAACAGATGCATCAGATTATGCCTGGGGGGGGCCCACATGGCAGGAAGATGCATTCAGGGCTTATGGACACCAAAACAAACGCATCTACATATCAACCAATCAATCAATCAATCAATCAACCAATCAAGGCCCTAACAGCCTTCAAGGATTTACTTCATCCAGGACAACTACTGATAGACTGACAACACCACAGTCATGTGGTATATAAACAAGCAAGGGGGCACACACTCATACCCCCTTTGCAGATTAGCCATGACACTGTGGGACACAGCTCTGACCTACCAAATACATCTTCAAGCTCAATTCCTGCCAGGAAAACAAAACACTCTGGCAGATGATTTAAGCAGAAACCTTATGGATCCTCACGAGTGGAAACTAAATCCACAAGTCTTCAGCAAGATAGCAGAGAAATGGGGGAGCCCAGACATGGATCTATTTGCCTCTTCTCAAAATTATCAATTGAAAACATTCTGCACAAGGACTTATCACAGACAAGCATGGAAAGTGGACGCCCTATCCTTCAGTTGGAAAAAGCTATCAGTTTACACCTTTCCTCCTTTGCCTCTTCTCCCCAAGGTCCCCCTAAAAGTCAGACAAGAGAAGCCAAAGATGATATGAATTGCCCCGGACTGGCCATGCCAATACTGGTATCCAATCCTAAGGAACTTGTCTCAATACCCAGCTTGGACCTTGCCTCAAAGACCACAACTAATGTCCCAGCAAAACAATCGGATCCTGCACAATCAACTACAGACTCTGAACCTGGCAGCATGGCTAATCATGTAGTCATACAGAGACAAACACCACTCAGTAAAGCTGTGATGGATGTCATTTTGGAAGCCAGAAGGCCTAGTACTAGAAAATCTTATGCTGACAAATGGAAGAGATTTTGTGCTTGGAATCGAGCACAAGGAACTAATACAGCAGAACCAAATATTCCTCCGATATTACAATATTTAACTGAGATGCTTGACAAAGGCCTGTCTTTCTCATCAGTCAAAATCCATGCCTCTGCCATTTCAGCTCATTACAATACAGAGCCACCAATCTTTTCTCATCCTTTACTAAAGCAGTATCTTAGAGGAGCCAACAATTTAAGGCCTCGAAGATCACCATTACCTGCATGGGACCTCAAGTATGTGTTGGAAAAGCTCTCCCTGCCTCAATTTGAACCAGCTGCTACTGCTGATCTAAAGTTCTTATCATGGAAAACAGCTCTGCTACTAGCAATTACTTCAGCAAGAAGAGTTTCCGAGCTACAGGCCCTCATGGCTGTGGAGTCTTTTATCCTATTTTACCCAGACAGGGTGTCTCTGAGGAGAAATCATACTTTTATGCCTAAGGTGGTTTCCAGTGTGGCTTTTAACCAAACAATTCATCTGCCAACTTTTTATCCAAATCCTCAGAACAAGGGGGAGAGAATTCTGCATTCCTTGGAAGTACACAGATAAGATCCTACTTGAGCAGGACAAAAGCTCTAAGAAAAACTGAGCAATTGCTAGTGTCATATGCTGCAGCATCAGAAGGAAAGGCTATTTCAAAGCAGACAATTTCAAAGTGGATAAGTCACTGCATCCATTTCTGCTACTTACACCATGGTAAACCTGTGCCCAAGGGCATTAGGTCTCATTCCACCAGAGCTGCAGCTACTTCAGCAGCCTTTCTCAGAGGAGTACCAACCAAAGACATCCTAGAGGCTGCTACTTAGAGTTCTGTTCACACCTTTACAAAGCATTACCATTTGCCTCTCTACTCTAAGTCCAGGGCAGGCTTTGCCACTGCAGTGCTGCAGGGCCTTATAGCCGCACCTAATGCTGTTTAGCTCCAGCCTCCCAACCATAGCTTTGGGATTCTACCCAAATGTAATGACTGCAACAGTGAAACACGAAGAACATAGTACAGTTGTGTACTCTTACCATAAATGTAGAGGTTCGAGTGTACTCACTTGCAGTCCAGGTTACCCTCCTGCCATCCCCCCGGTCATTCTGAAGTTTATCTTTCCTTCTCTATCTTCTGCAACCTATCTGGTGTATTTGCTTCTAGATGAAGGTAAAGTTTATATTGATGCATGTATATATATATATATATATATATATATATATATATATATATATATATATAAACTAAAGAAAATGGCATCGGCTGCATGTTTTATACCCCTGACGACCTGACGTCATGGAAGAGAAGACAGCAACTGACGCAGGACCCAAGACTTTGGAATTCAGGTTGACTGAGGGCAGCCTGCCAGCAGATTACCCAAATGTAATGACTGCAACAGTGAATACACTCTAACATCTACATTTATGGCAAGTGTACACAACTGTACTTTTTCTATTTTGCAGAGAAATATCCATGTCAGTATCTGTTGGTGGTGATAAAGATTTGCTTTGTCCTGTCTCAGACCCCTGTTTTATTTAGGCCTATCTAGTCCACTTTAACTCATTACAGCCAGGTTAAGCCTTCAGGTGTTTTCTGCAGTTACATCCTACTGATGCTTCTAAGCTTCAAATATTGCTTTTTCATATTTGCATTAATTCCAAAACCATGCACGCACAAAGTGTTAAAATATTTCATTGTAAAGCTTACACAGTGGCAAACACAACTGTATTGATATTTGACCTTTGTCTAGTGCACGTAAAGCTAAATTAATTGCTTATGTAATATTTATTCTTGGTGGTCTTAACTTTTAAATCATTGATATTTAAACAGGCTTTTATTTATAGAGCAGTCTACTTGGCCTTTCTTAAGATTTAGCACTTGGTTCCTTTATAAGTGGTTTTGGGACAGCACTTAAAACAAGAAGTCTGATTGCCTTTGTTCTTGTTTGCTTTCTAGTGACAGACTTCAAGGGACAATAGGTCCTTCATACCTCTGATGCTGTCGTCTGACCCGTGTTGTACCACAAGATAGTGCACAAGCTCAGAAAGATTGGTAATCTGTTTTTCTCCTTTACGCCCCCCACCCCCCTTTCCAGTATAATAATTTATGATTATGAGTTTGGTAGTTAAACATGTGCTTGCTAAATTATTTAAGTGCATTGTACATTGTTCCTAGCCAACTGAATGTCTACTAGCAAATAGTCAAAAATCTACCAGGGAGTTGCTGCTTTCTATAAGTGCCATTCATTGTGGACATCTGTGCCACAACTACTTGGTTACTGCTACATAACTCAGCAAAGACAATTGTCTGGATTTCAGGTTGAGCTTCCTTTGTCACCTTTAAGATGCAAAATTTTGATTTCGTATTTTCTACTTTTTCTGACACTCTTGCCCTTTCCTCCTGCTGAAGTGTCAGTATAGCTTGGTATTCTTTACTGCTGTTATCCAAACATTTCTACTGTACCTGTTTTGGAGGTAGGTACATACTTTTAGGCCAGATTTACCACTTCACATGACATATCTATTTTTAGAGACATGTCCCTATTTCCAGGCTTGATTTTCCCCTTCAGGCAGCTTTCTGAATCCCCCTCATCACATGTTATTTTTGAAGGTGTCTAGTACACAGGAAACCATACTACATCACCAGCATACTAGTGGCACCAAAAATGTAATGAAAGAGAACACATCTTACACACATTTCTGAATAACAAAATAACTGTGTGGTAGAATTTTACAGTACAATTCATTAAACTCTATAGATTGTACACTGTGTCTTTAAAAATTGAGTGACAAAAGTATAATATTAAACTCATGTTTTTGAGTAGTACCCACATTCCTCCTGGAACTATGAAGAGTTGTGTACTATTTAATATTCAAATTTTATATGGATTTGATATCCAGATTTTTGGCTTGGATGTATCTACTTTTCAAGAGCCTTTGTATTGATTTATGTCTGTAGGATGTTCTTCGTGTTTCACTGTTGCAGTTATCACATTTTGGTTATCTGCTTGCAGTAGCCCTCAGTCGGCCTGATTATCAAAGTCTTGGCTCCTGCGTCGGTTGTGGTCTCATCTTCCGTGACGTCAGGTAGTCAGGGGTGTAAAGCATGCAGCCGATGCCATTACATCAGTCTTTTTTGCCGTGTGGTGCCCGAAGCAGAAGCAGTTCGCAAGTGTCGGTTGGCCGACTCCTGATATTTTCGTTTTCAAGTTTCAGAACCGAAGTCCTCAACTAAAGCTAAGTACCCCATTGGGGAAACTTTTTCTTGCTCTAAACAGATGTCAGTAAAACTCAATAATTGTATTTCTTGTGGAAAGCAAATACCTCAAAGGTTTTCATTCGTACTGTAGTCCTTGCCTAGGCCCTGACCATGACATCTCTCGCTGTCAGTTTTGTGCCTTATTTAAACCACGAACTATTCGTCATTTGTACATTTTCGCAATATTTTGGTACTCTGTTCAATTATCCAGATATGTCTTCGGTAAGCCACCTGACTACCGACTTTCCGAAAAAACACAAAGATAAAGACAGAGACAGGCCGCCTAGGTCCAAAGCTGCCGACAACTCTTCTCCTAAGCTAGTCGTCAGTTCGCCGGTACTCAGGCACTTTCGCAGCCCCTGATACCCACTACTTCAGATTCACAGGCCTCTACTGAGACCCATTTGGAGTCCGGTATGCTGCGAGATGCTTCAACTGTGGAACTTGGGGACGTCTCTACCTTGGATGGGTCTGGAGCCGCTGTACAGGCACTGGCTTCTGAGTGTGTATTCAGGCCTACTGACTTGCATATTAAACCGATGCCATCTTCTTCTTCTAGGCCTAAAACTCGAACCATGCCTAGGAAACCGCCCAGACTGCATGGTCAGGCCTCTATGCCTAAAAAACAAATAAGAATGGCTGAAGACCTTATTACTTTAATCAGGGGAAGCCAACCTTCCCCCTCTGAGACCTAGGACTGAATTTGCTTATGATACCTCGGCGTTTCATAAAAATCTATTGCCAATCATTAGCGGACCGGAGTTCCGCTGTGGTGACCCCTTACCGGGAAAAAGCTGAAAGACGAACAACTTCTGACCAGGATTCTGAAATTTCTGTCTCCTCTGATGACCAGGATTTGCCCTTATCTACCTATGAGGATTCTGATGCAGAGGACTCTCTTCCCCCTGCTTCTCCCCCAGAGGATTTTTCTTTTGGTGAAACCTTGCATACTCTTGGGTAGCATTTTCACTGCCCAACACAGGCCTTTAGCTATCCCTCCTGTGCTGGACATTGTTGATGCTTTTTCGGAATCTAGCTTGGCCCCTGACTCTCTACCTTTTGCTCACAGAAAACCTGATATTACAGAGTTCCTGATTCTCACAAGTTCCTTTTTAAAAATCCTACTGCGGATCCTGAGACCATTTCACAGGGACCCAAGGGCATTAAGGCTACTTCTGCCAAAAATCTTACCCCCTCTGATGGAGATTTCAGGGCCCTGGATAGATGGGATAAGAAGGTATTCACCTCTGCAACCTTGGCCATCAGGGCCTTAAATTTCCAGTTTCATATGTTAAAGTATCAGCAGCATATTATTGGACTGCTTAAACAGAAAATGATGTTGATTCCTAATTGTGCTGAAAATAAGGCTTTACAGGATTTATTGTATTCTGCTGAACAGGTTGGAAAACATAATTTGCAATGTGGTTTTGATTCACTAGAGGTGTCTTGCAGGGCTGCTGTCACCGGGTCTGTACTTAGAAGGCATGCTTGGCTTAAGGAGCAATCTTTGCCAGATCATGTTAAAACTAAATTGCTGGATGGTCCCTTAAATCAGTATCACCTGTTTGACGACAAAGCAGTAGTAGTTCTTAAAAAAATGGTGGAAAAAAACAAAATCTATGCAGACTGTTAAATATTTCTTACAAGTGCAACCTCTTAGATTTAATAGGCATTGGCCCTCAAAAAATTGGTCCTTTCCTGCCTCTTCCAGGCCTTCTGAGTTCAAACCCACAACCAGCAGAGCACCCAGGCTTCAGTCCCAGGATACGTACAGGACTATAAGCAGTGGGGGGCTCCCACTTCCAAATCAGGGAGTAAGACTCCCCCCTATGGTAAGCTGTCTCAATGACTTAACTTTAAAAC